>NC_092736.1:26107116-26448366 GCF_047496885.1 Scyliorhinus torazame | reverse complement strand
GAGTGTTGTTGGAGCTGCGCTCATCCAGGCAAGTGGAGGGTATTCCATTACACTCCTGACTTTTGCCTTGTAGCTGGTGGACAGGATTTGGGGGGGGGGGGGGGGGGGGGGGGGGGGGGGTCAGGAGGTGAGTTACTTGTAGGATTAAAAAGCCACATGCATAACAATCTGTTTTGGTTCCTTTCACTCCTCCACAGGTGAGTGTCAAATCTGCTCACCTGGCAGGTTGTTGAAGAATTGTTCTTCAGGTGGATGCTGCCTAGTGGAGAGTTTGTATAATATGTGACTATTCTTGACCGGACATAGCTGTACAAAGACGAAGGACTCTTATTCATAAAATAAAATGGTGCGTACGCTTTCACTGGCGTAAATCGGGTTCCATTGACATTCATTGTAGGCTGAACTTTAAATGTTGATTGTGTCTTTGAAAAATGCGAATCTGCCCTGCGGAGTTTTACTTTAATCCAGTGTTTATTACTCTTGTCAAGCATCCAGTTGAAGGCGCCACCTTAAACAGTGCAGCTCTTCCTCAGTACGTCACTGAGCTGTCAGCCTGGATGATGTGCTCAGGCCTTGATATGAAGCTCAAATACACCGAGCTGGCCAGGGAGGAAGAAAAATCAGCACAGTAATTTATTGTATAGTGAGAAATGATGGGATTCTGTTCTTAAACCCCAGCAATCAAATGTATTCACTGTCTCAGCTCCTCTCCCTGGGGGGGGGGACGGGGACGGTGGTATGGGTGGTCACCTCACTGGATAGTAATTCAGGGGTCCAGACTAATGCTGTGTGACACAGGTTCAAATCTCACCACGGCAGCTGGTGGAATTTAAATTCAATTAATAGCTCGAATATAAAGCCAGTCTCAGCAATGGTGATCATGACGGCTATCATCGATTGTTATTTACCCCCATCTGGTTCACTCATATCCATTAGGGAAGGAAATCTGCCATCGTTAATCCGACGTGTGACTCCAGCACCACAGCAGCGCAGTTGTCTCATGGCTATCCTCCGAAATGACCGAGCAAGCCTTTCCGTTCAAGAGCGATTAGGGATGGGCAGCAAATGCTGACAATCCAGCAGTGCCTGCATTCCATGGAAGAATAAGGAAAAGAAAATGTTGGTTGAGCTTCTGGAGAGCTCCAGCCATCGATGGAGCAAGCATTGATGTCTTCAGGAGACAATGTTGCAGGGTCTGACCTGAGCAGGAAATCCTTGCAGTGGCTGGCTTTGGGTGGCAGACCGAAGGCAGCCACAAATTTTGCTACACGGGAAATAAAGCTGGTTGAACCTGTTGCTTATTGCCTGACTTCCTTCCTTCGGTTACAGGGTGGGCACACTCCTGTGTCGGTAACTTTGGATAACCTGACTGGATGAGCAGTTCTGCTGAGTCAAACAAAGTAGGGAAGTGCCTTAACTGGCAGCAAGTTCCGTTCCTGTATCACCTCCGTGCTCACTGACCTACATTGGCCCCCCCCCCGGTTAAACAATGTACTGATTTTACATTTGTTTTCAAATCTCTCCATGGCCTCGACACTCCCTATATTATAGTATCCTCCAGTCCCACAACCCTCCGACATACTGTGTTCCTCCATCCCAATTCTCATCGCTGCACCGTTGGCGGTTGCTAAGGCAGCACACTCTGGGCAAACCTCACTACATCCCTTGGCCCCTATATTTTTCTTTAAACCACTCCTTAAAATCTGAGAAGCATTGTAGGATGTTTCATGAAGTTAAAGGCGGTATATAAATACACAATGTTGCTGCTGAAGTCCCAGGTTTAATTCTGAAACTGCAAAGTTATTGGGTCAGGTTGGTGCTGTGAAGAGCTGTGTGTGCGTGTGCGCGTGTGTCCAGGTAAGGGACAGGAAAGCTACTAGGGAGCGTGCTGCTGATCAGTGACGTCTACCAGAAGGGTGTGCGTGTGCAGAAGAACTAATCTGTCTTCAAGCCCCTCTGGTGGATGTGTGGCCAACCCACACTTGCTGTCAAAGGCGCAGTGAGGACAGCTGGTTATGTGACCCGCGGTCCTGCCAGAGTATTACCATCATCATCTCTCTCTGATTCAGATCACCGGCACCCACAGCACTTTGTTTTTGTGCGTTGGTCGTGTTTGCTGCTGTAAAGCTCACAGTTTGCAACTGTTCAGAGGTCTGTGGGCAAGGCTGTGTCTATCAATGGATTCACCTCTGGTCAAGACGCCAACCTGGCAAATTGCCACGAGACCCCTCCCCTGTCAGGCCTTCTCATCACCGTCTCCAGAATGTGCTTGGGGCACCAGGTCTGTTGCAGCAACATAAATTTCAAACATATTTTGTTTTCTCTCTCTGGTGAGGACCTTTTCGGTGTCTCTCAATGAATAACCCAGAGGAGTTAACCAATATCTTCATCCTGTTGACCCGTACTGGAGTCTTTTTTTCAATATAAATTTAGAGTATCCACAGTGGTTAGCACTGTTGCTTCACAGCTCCAGGGTCCCAGGTTCGATTCCCCGCTGGGTCACTGTCTGTGCGGAGTCTGCACGTTCTCCCCGTGTCTGCGTGGGTTTCCTCCGGGTGCTCCGGTTTCCCGTCACAGTCCAAAGATGTGCAGGTTAGGTGGATTAGCCACGCTAAATTGTCCTTGGTGTCCAAAGAAGTTTGCGTTGGGTTACGGAGATAGGGTGGAGGTGGGGGCTTAACTAGGGTGCCCTTTCCAAGGGCCTGTGCAGACTTGATGGGCTGAATGGCCTCCTTCTGCACTGTAAATTCTATGATTTTCTTTTCCAATTAAGGAGCAATTTAGCGTGGCCAATCCACCTCCTCTGCACATCTTTGGGTTGTGGGGGTGAGACCCACGCAGACACTGGGAGAATGTGCAAACTCCACACGGACAGTGACCCGAGATTGGAATCGAACCCGGGTCCTCAGCGCCGTGAGGCAAGAAGGGGCTCACACTGGAGTCTGGTTCCACATGCCCTTGAACTCTTTCTTGCCTTGCTGTGCCAAACTGAACTGAGGCTTTTCAATCCTGGGATTGAAGCAATGGCAGATGCCCAAACGTACTAACTTTCCACTGGCCAGTGACCAGGATTGACAAGATTGCCCTGCTCCCTGTCCCCATTTCCATCTTTCTCTGCTTCAAATGTTTAGTTTCCCTTTAAACCATGTAAGAGTCTCTGCCTCGAACACTCCCTAAGGCAAACCATTGCATGCTACAGCAACCCCATTAAAGAAATATCGACCAAGTGCTCTCACTTCTGACCATGTTAAATTGACACGGCCATCAAAACGTAACATGGTTAGACACCGCAATTGAATTACCGCCTCCCCCTCTGGTATTGGTGATTTCATATTGTCTGCGTGTGTAATATTGAACGAGACGCTGTTGGGATCACATCCTAAACCATCAGGTTTAAACTGTTTATTAACATCATGCAGATTCTGAATGGGATGATATGGATCCCACTTTGCCCTGTTGTATCACATGCTTACAGGAGAAGATGTGAGGTGGGTTTGTTCAATACCCTGAAAGCCTTTTGACCAGCAGCACCAGATCTCAGGCTGGAGATTGATGGTCATCAGCCATCTCTGACTTTTTCAATGCTGGTTTTTAAAAATTTCCCTTAATATTGTAGCAGACCGGTAGCCTGTTATACACGGCTCTATCCCACTGCAGCATACTTGGAGAGGTCTCGCACAGGAGTACAAACCGCCCCAAGACTATACAATGCCTGTATGACTTGAGTTTTGAATTCAATACATTGCGTTGGCCATGATCAAAGGTCAGCACAGGAGAGGCATTAATGACGGTTAGAAGCAGCGCTGTGACTTTGGTCATGAGATGCAATTGATCGTGAGCCACAGAATCGCCTACTCCATGCAGTAACTGTTGTATATTGATTATGAATAGCATTGGCTGATTTCCAGGGAGCTTTGACAGGCTGCTCTTCCCAGCAGGTCATTGAACAACAGTGAACATAATGAGATTTGCCCTCATTCCAAATCCATATTGGAGCAATTTATTCAGAAAACATTGAATTTCTGTCTGTCTGGGCTGGAGGCCAATGCCAGAGGTTAAAGGGACTTTATTGAATAATTAACATGACTTAAGCTTCAGTTATTTATTTGGGCAGGCGCGGGACACCAAACTGCGGTGAGACGTTTTTGTTGTTAAACTTAACAATCGTTGATTCGAAAACCTGTTTTGTTGACCTGCTCTTCCATTAACAGCTGGCCCTCACACAGTCACCGTGGAACAGGGCTCCATGAACTTGCGGCTGACAAAACATCCAGCAATGATTAAGAACGTTGCTGAAAATTGTTACAGTCCACATCCCAGCGATCCTTCAGCGGCAGATATTTTTGTTAGATTATGTTGAACAGCACACAGTTCCTTTTTAAAGGTCAAAAGTACAAACTCGCTACAGCGCGCCCTCTCAAGAGGTTGAGCACAGGAGTGTAAACAGTGTGTCAATCATACATGGCGCTGCGCACCTCTGACATGCTTGTGTGTTTCATACGTGCACCGTGACTTATCTTTCTGCCCTTTGTGTGCACCCTGGGACGGGTGCAGAGGAGATTGACGAGGGTGTTGCCAAGAATTGGAAATAGTAGCGAGGAGGAAGGAATGGTAAGGCTGGGTCCGTTTTCTTTGGAAAGGGGAGGCTGAGGGAAGATTTACTTCAGACATTTAAAATTGAGCGGCCTAGATATTGCGAGTAGCAACGACCCATTTTCCTCAGCAGAGAGTTCAGTCACCAGGGTGCTTAGATTTGAAGTAATCGCAAGAGGCAGGAGAGGAGATTGATTGAGAACCTTTTACCCAGAGGATCGAGGGGGTCTGGACCCCGCTGCCTGAAATTGTGGTTGAGGCAGAAACCCAATCACATTTTCTCCAAGTCCAAGGAAGCTGGAAAGTGGGATTAGGCTGAAGAGCTCTTTTACAGCCGGCCCATGTATGGGGCCTCATTTTGTGCCAAACTTTCTTTGATTTCCCTCCCTGAATCATCATGTTCCTTCCAGCCGCTCCTTAAAACGTTCTCTTTCACCAAGCTTTAGGTGACCTGTTCTATCCTCCCCGTACGTGGCCCATGCTGTAGTTTGTTTGATAACACTCCTGTGAAGCACCTTTGAGACACTGTTTTACTGCAGGTATGAGGAGGGTTGATTATTCTGAGTGAACGTTGCTGCGGAGGCTGCAGGTCACTTTGGATTGTGTGCTGCTTATGGTTTCCTGTGTTAAAAGGTTCTGTATCAGTACGAATTATTGATCATATCACATGCCTGCTGTATATCTGACCTGTACCGTTTCAAAGTTCCTGTGTCCTGTCAAACTTGTTTGTGTGAACAATGTGCACATCTAACCTCTATGTTCCTGCCACATTTATTTTGAGTGGTTGTGTGTGTTGTGTGTGTGTGTGAATCCAGTTCTGGGAGAAAATTCAGCAAAGTAATATACACGTTTACGGTTGCACTTCCTGCAACCACTTTGTTGGTTTGAGTGGTTTTGTGAAATGTAGTTAGACATTTAACGCTAATCTGTGGGTTGGCATGTTTCTCTGTAGCTGTTTTTCTGAGGTTACATTTTGACAAGTTGCAAGAGGGCGTTCTGCTCAGAGGTGGGCAACACTTGACGACCCACATCAGCAGGCATTGGTGTGGAGCTGAAACCAGGTAGTGAAAGCAGAAGCGCTGCCGGAAATACAATCTTCCAAGAGCTACTTTCCGAATGATTGTACACGCATCATTCAAAAGTAGAACTTTTTAATTTGTGTAGATGAAAGAAGATCTGCTCCAAGTCCTGTGCAGAGCTTCATATGATGGCCACACATTCACATCACATCCAGCAAAGCTTTTCTCGAGGAGTCAATGGACAAACACTCCTTTGACTATTGCAGGTGGTGGTTTTTCTGTACTTCCCTTATTCGTCTAGGCGTGGAGTGCTTGTGTTTGGGAGGTGCCGATTAAGAAGCCATGGGGAGCTCCTGCAGTGAGATGGTACACACCGCAGCCATGGTGCATCCCTATTGGAGGGATACACATAGATACATACATCGAAGATAGGAGCAGGAGGAGGCCTTCTGGCCCTTCGATCACGATCATGGCTGATCATCCAACTCAATAGCCTAATCCTGCTTTCTCCCCATAGCCTTCGATCCCATTCTCCCCAAGTGCTATATCCAGCCGCCTCTTGAATACATTCAAAGTTTTAGCATCCACTACTTCCTGTGGTAATGAATTCCACAGGCCCACCACTCTGTGTGAAGAAGTGTCTCCTTATCTCTGTCCGAAATGGTTTACCCTGAATCCTCAGGCTGTGACCCCTGGTTCTGGACACACCCAAAATTGGTGACATTTTTCCTACATCAGCCCTGTCTCGTCCTGTTAGAATTTTATAAGTCTCTCCTCATTCTTCTGAACTCCAGCGAGAACATTCCCAACCTAGTCAATCTCTCCTCGTATGCCAGTCCCGCTATCCGTGGAATCCCTGGATTAAATGTTTACGCTGATGAATGGACGGCCAGTAGAGCATACCAGGATGGTGTTGAGTTCCATTTTTGTTGTAAATTATTTTTATTGATTTCCAAAAGAGAAAAGGAGCAGAAAGAAAGCGCAATACAATTCCATAATACTTCCTGCCTCCCCCGATAAACAAACAAACAAACAGTAAGATTAACAGTCAACAGTGATGAATTCTTTAAAGATGGAGACAAATGGTTGCCATCTATAAAAACAAGTTCTCCATCTATTCTCGTAGGGCATATTTAGTCTTCTCCAAATATAAAAAAGACATTTCCAACCAGGATGGGTGGTTTGGGGGACTTCCAGGTTAATAAAATTCATCCGTGGGCTAATAATGAAGGAAATGCAATGACTTCTGTCTCAATCTTAGTGAAACTGACCAGTGCACATGAGACTCCAAACATGGCTATCAAATGTGTGATGAATATAAGAAATTGCCATACTTTATAGTTTGTATTTTTGCAGTAATATTAACTGGACTAAACTTCTTACAGACCGTATGTCTGCTAGTGCTGTGATTAAAAGTGAGGTCATCAGTGATTTTTTTTTGCAGGGGAAGTATTTTACTAATAAATATTAAAAGCCTTTTTGCCTGTTTGCAAATAAAGAGCTAATGTAATGTAACAGTTTGAGCCTGGTTAAACAAATCAAGGCACATCTTGGAACAAGAGACAAAGGAATGCTGTGTGCTTTGGGTGCAGCTGGTGTAGCTAATGGGAGGGGCCAGGTCTGTCTGGACAACAGTTGCTTTCAGGGCTCTAAGCTGGGCAGAAGGCTTTTGGCTTGGTTCTAAGAAAAAAGGTTTCTCTTTCCAAGGACTCTGCACCATGATAAGCAAGTAAAACCGGTTTGTCAACATTTTGCATAACTGGTATTTGAAATATGTGGGTTGCTTAATTGGAATATGGAGATAAAGCTATTTTCTGTTGCTAATGTGCTTAATTCTGTGTTCAAATTAAAGTTTGTTTCAATATAAAACGCTGTTTACTGGTCGGTGATATCACTCCTGTGGGGCAGTAACATTTCCTCACCGTTTTACCAAATGCAAATAGTTGGGTTCTAATCCGGATTCTTAATCAAAATTGGGGTTCTGGTCGGGACCCATTACAAGGGACAAGGCCAATATCTAGAACTTTGGAAAGAGCGTCAGGAGAAGGATGACCAAAAACGATGCACTTCAGGCAGTACCAAAACATGTAGGTATGGTAACATGGGCGAATGAGCACTTGTCACAATTGCTGCTTGTGTTGGAGAAAAACGTGCAATGCATTTACCAAAATCAGCCCGAAATAATGTTTCCCCCGGAGAACCGTCTTGAGGGTCTCCCAATCTGCTGATGGGGTGCTGGAATCAGATTTGTTTTAGATAAAAACAACTATACGGGTCAATATAGATCTACAAAAATCCTTGTCAGATAGTCAGGTTGTGTCAAATCTCCATAGAGGCCGACCTTTAGCTTTGGATGTAAGAGCCAGATCAAGGGAGTGGGGTGCGTGGTCTGATATAACTATCGTCAGGTTTAACTGTGGAGAGAAGAGCTGTGTCTGGAAAAAAAAATAGTCGATGCGCGAGTAAGTGTGCTGGACGTGAGAGAAGTAGGAAAAGTCCCTTGTGGAGGGAACGCCAAGGATCCACGCAACCCAGTCATAAAGGTGGAAAGGGCCTCGGAAACGCTGGAGAGGGCAAGAATCTTTGGACTTGACCGATCCAGCTTTGGATCAATAACACAGTTTAGATGCCCTCTGAAAATAAGATGGTGGGGGTCTCAATTAGGAAGGGAAGATAGAAGCGATGTGATAAATTTTGTATCGGGCCCGTTAGGGGCACAGGCGTTTACTAAAACGACAGGGGTTTGAAAAGGTGTGGCACTAACTATTGTGACAGGTCCACCAGGGTCCGAGATTACATTTAAGGGGAGAACTGTATTCTGTTGTTCATCAATATGATGGCCTCCTAGCTCTACCAATAAAACTGGAGTGAAACACCTGGCCAACCCATGCTTTATGTAATCTGGTGTGATCTCTAGCTGCGTAGTAAGAGCTCCAGTGTAAACACACAGTCGAACATGCCCTTAATTTTGAGCATTTTAAATGGCCTATACAGGTATTCAAACACATGATACCCAAAAATAAAACCACAAACTTCAAGAATTAAGTAGGCCCCACTGAAGGAAAGAGTCTGCCTCGTCTGGTGCGTCAAACAGTGATTCCGTTAAATGTGATGTGACGGGCAGGGTGAATCAACCCAAAGCTAATTTCTTTCTTGTACAGCGTGGTTTTGATGTTGTTGAATGCTGCACACCTCCCTGCCAGGTCTGTACTCGTGTCTCGGTAAATTCTCATTGAGTGGCCCTGGTAAGTAACATCGCAGTACTCGATTGCCCACTGAAAAAGACAATCCTTATCTTGGTAGCGATGGACCTGGACTACAGGGGCTTGTGGGGGTCACCTGGGCTAGGTTTTGGCCGAAGGGTATGGTGGGCTTGGTCTAGCTCCTGGGGTTTAGGGAATGTATCTTTGTCTACCACTTTTTTGAATAACTCCAATATAAACTGTGTTGGGATTCGGCCATCAGTCCTTTCTCGTACATCAACAATGCGCAGGTTTTGTTGTCTTGACCAGTTTTTTCCAGGTCATCGACTTTGCTCCACAACCACGTTCTCTCCTTAATCACTGCAGTCAACCTGGGCTCCAGTGCACTGATTCTGTCGCTGTGGTCCGAAAGCCCGTCTCGGTGTCGGTAACAGTGCTGGCATGAGAGTCAACCGCTAAATGAATGACGTCAGGGGAGGACCAAATAGGACCCAGCGATTCTTCCAATGGATATTTCAGTTCTCGCGCCAAACTTGTCGGGATTTGCCGAGCTCAGTGCCCAGAACTTTGCTCAGAGTTTTGGTTGTTACAAGGGTGGGGAGCCGGCTGCATCTTAGCTGTGTCCACCTGGGCAGGGGTATCAATACCATTTCATATTTTCCAGCTTGCATGTTGTAAATTCTCCGGCATATTTATTTTAAAAAAGCTGTGTCGTGAGTGTTTCAATTAATTTTCGAGGCGACAAATAACAATGCGCCGGCGCGTTAAGAAAGAACTTGTAAAAAGGATTGTCGGGATACACACCATGTGTTCTTCCCCTACATCGTGCAACGGGAAGTTAACTTGGTGTTGAGTTTCTTGAGTGTTGTTGCCACTGCACACATTTGGGCAAGTGGAGAATCAGTGCAGAAGGAGGTCATTCGGCCCATCAAGTCTGCACCGGCTCTTGGAAAGAGCACCCAAGTCCAGGCCTCCACCCTATCCCCGTAACCCCACCTACCCTTTTGGACACTAAGGGCAATTTAGCATGACCAATCCACCTAACCTGCACATCTTTGGACTGTGGGAGGAAACTGGAGCACCCGGAGGAAACCCACGCACACACGGGGAGATGTGCCCTAACAGCCATTGCGTTTCTGTTACTTTTGTTGGAAGTGCAGGGAGCAGTGGTGATAGGATGAAGCAGCACGCTACTGTGTCTCGGCATCAGAAATGCCAGGAAAGTGGCTCTTCCAGGTAATAGGCAGCTCCTGCATTAAGTTTCTTCAATCAAGTTAAGTTGGGCTTGTAGATAAGGGCCTGCTGTCAGGTTGCAGCCTAGGATGTATCGTAAAACTGACTCCGCAATGGAGTTTGATAGACTGGATGAGATTCAGCATATGCAAAGCCCCTTTGAAAACCATTGGACTGCAGATGTTTGCAACACAGAAGGAAGCCGTCATCGCTTGGTCACAACGACACTTTACCCTATTCTGTCCGTTTGTTGATTGCCAAGTTACTGGGCTGCCAGCCTAGAAACTGCACCATTGAAGCCAGATGCTGGTAAAATTGACTCCTTTCTGCAAAGTATTTGCTGGTCTATCTTCAATTGATTAGATCGTTGCTGATCTGTAACCTCACCTCTAGCCGTAGCTGATTACCTTCGATGATCAAAAATCTATCCCACCTGATTCAGATTGAATTGTGAAAAGACAACTTGGAGATTTGCATAATTGGCTCAAAGGATGGCGAGTACATCAACGTATTTAAGAGCGGATTAAGAAAGAGCCTGGGGGGAGAATATAAGCGTGGGAAATGAGGGGCAGGCCAGATGATCTGAATGGAGCATAATGAGCCCAATGTGCCTTTGTTCCGAAGCTGGGGTTGCGATGTCAGGAGTTGGGATCATGGGTTGGGGCCTGATCTTTACTTTTGTCACAGATGAAAATTTTCCGAGAACTTCCATCATCTTTGTTTATTTAAGTCTCCACATCACTAAAACGCAGAAGTAAATTGGGATGGAGCCTGACTTCAGTTCCATCAACGGGAATTTTGATGTCTGGTTTATATTTGAAAAATTTCCAGACAGGTCACTGCGAAATCCAAGTGTTTTCTCCAAAACCAATATATATATATATATATATATATATTTATTCCACGAATGAATCGCTCAATATTTTAACAATTAGTGAACCCTGAGGGTTTGTAATGTCAGGCAGTGTTCCAAGCCTTCAAGTTGCATTCCAAGTTGAAATCAAGCACTTGAGAACTTTCTCGCTATGTAAATAGAAAGACATAAATTAATTGGCATTAATCAAGTGCTGGGCAAGTGGATGAGATGTGACGTGTGCACCAAGCTAGATGGGCCCCCCTCCCCCTCATATTGTCCAGTGCGCGCGCCATAGACGGACTCTGAGGAACAGGAGAAGGCTTCTGAATTCTTCGAGCCTGCTCCACCATTCAGTTAGATCATGGGCGATCTGTTCTTGACTCCATTTACCCGCCTTCGTCCCACTATCCCTGACGTCCTTACCCAGCAAAAATCTGTCCATCTCCAATCTAGAAAGCCCGATTGTCCCCCAAATACTCAGGACGTTTTAGGGGATAGAGTACCTGATTTCAACTGTCTTGTGAAAAATTATTTTCTAATTTCCCCCCCCTCAGCCTCGGTTTTAAAAGAAAATTATGGCCCCTCGTTCGTGATCCTGGTCCTGGTGAATCGCTTCTGCATTTTAAACATCGAATCATTGAATTGTTTTGCAGCACCGAAGCAGACCATGCAGCCTGTGGTCTCGCAGTGGGTTAGCCCTGCTGCCTCACGGCGCCGAGGTCCCAGGTTCGATCCCGGCTCTGGGTTACCGTCCGTGTGGAGTTTGCACATTCTCCCCGTGTCTGCGTGGGTTTTACCCCCACAACCCAAAGATGTGCAGTGTTGGTGAATTGGCCACGATAAATTGCCCCGTAATTGGAAAAAATGAATTGGGTACTCTAAATTTTTTTTAAAAAATCTTGCCAAGAATTGATCCCACTTCACCCCAGAGCCCTGGGATTCTCTTTCTCTTCAGATAATTATCCAATTCGCTTTTGAAAGCCATGATTTAATCGGCCTTCACCATCCTCTCGGTGGACCATTCTTCATCCTGACCCCTTGCTCTGTAAAGCAAAGTTTTCCCATGTCACCGTCGCTCCTTTTGTCAATGACCTTAAATCGTCGTCCTCTGGTTCTCGATCTGTCCGCCAGGCAGCCCCAATCTATCCATGAAACTGAGATTCCTCATCCCTGGATCCATTCTCGTGAATCTATTCTCCCTTCTAATGCCTTCACAACCGTCCTAAGGTGCCTAGATCTGGACACTACTCTAGTTGAGGCCGAAGGATATTATGCAGGTTTAACATGACTTCTTTGCTTTTGTGTGCTCCTACTTCCAAAGCCCAGGATCCCGTATACTTTTGTAACTGCTTTCTCAATCTGCCCTGCCACCTTCAATAACTGGGCCCTCTCCCACCATGAACACAATCAGCCCACTGCCACCTTTCACTTTAAAAAAAATGTTTTTATTCAAGATTTTTTCATAATTTTTTTACAAAACACTACAATAGAAAATACAATGCCAAGAAGGCAAAAACACTGTGCCAACAAAACAACTTAACCCCCTAACCCCCTAACCAACTAAGAATTTAATAAACACAAACAAGCAAAGTAGGGCATCCGCCCCTTTCAAATAAAATGAAATCCCTCCTCCGCCTCCTGCAGCTCCTGGTATATCTCCGATATTTCCGAATCATCGACACATTTGCTGCCCATTAATAGCTGCACAGGTTCGTCAGCGCCAACCCCCCCCCCACACACACACACACACACACACACACACACACACCCCCGACTGCGCTCCAAAAACATATCTCATAACCTGCGGGGTCTTATTTGCCCACACAAATCCCGTGGTACTCCTATTTACCCGCTTGAAAAAGGACTTGGGGATGAGAATGGGCAGGCACTGGAACTCGGAACAAGAACCTGGGGAGGACTGTCATCTTAAAGGCCTGCACCCTGCCCGCCAGGGAGAGTGGCAACATGTCCCACCTCCTAAAGTCCTCCTCCATCTGACCCACCAGCCGCGCTAAGTTGATCTTGTGCAAGACCCCCCAGCTCTTGGCCACCTGGATGCCCAAGTACCGAAAACTCCTCTCCACCATCTTGAGCGGTAGCTCCCCCAATCTCCTTTCCTGGCCCCTCGCATGCACCACAAACAGCTCGCTTTTTCCCACGTTTAGCTTGTATCTCGAAAAGTCTGCAAAATCCCGAAGAACCTGCATGACCTCCCCCATCCCCTCCACCGGATCCGCAATATACTGAAGCAGGTCATCCGCATACAGCGAAACATGGTGCTCCCCCCCCGAAGCAACCCCCTCCAGTTTCTGGACCCCCTTAACGCCATGGCCAGCGGCTCAATCGGCAAGGCAAACAGCAGGGGGAACAAAGGGCACCCCTGCCTCGTTCCACAATATAACCTAAAGTACCCTGACCGCAGCCGGTTCGTCGACACACTCGCTACCGGGGCCTGGTACAACAATTTGACCCACCCTATGAATTCCTCCCCAAATCCAAATCTGCCTAACGCCCCCCAGAGGAACTCCCACTCCACCCGATCGAAGACCTTCTCCGCGTCCATTGCTACTACCACTTCTGCCTCCCCTCCCCCCTCCGAGGGAATCATTATCACATTCAGGAGCCTCCGCTCATTCGTATTCAGCTGCCTGCCCCTCACAAACCCCGTCTGATCCTCATGAATCACTCCCGGGACACAATCCTCAATCCTAGTGGCCAAGATCTTGGTCAACAGCTTGGCATCCACATTAAGGAGTGAAATCGGCCTATAGGAGCCGCATTGCAGCAGGTCCTTATCGCGCTTGAGGATAAGCGAGATCAGAGCCTGCGACATCGTTGGGGGAAGGATACCCTTTTCCTCAGCCTCATTGAAAGTCCTCAGCAACAGCGGGCCCAACACCTCTGAGAATTTCCTATAAAAATCTACGGGATATCCATCCTGTTCCGGGGCCTTGCCCGCCTGCATACTCCCCAACCCCTTAACTAGCTCCTCCATCCCAATCGGGGGCCCCCAGTTCCTCTATCCGCCCTTCCTCCACCTTTGGGAACCTCAGTTGGTCCAGGAACTGCCTCATACCCTCCCCACCCTTCAGCAGCCCCTCCACGGGTGATTCTGCACACCTCCTATCTACCCTCAGTATCTCCCCCACCAATCTCTCCCTCCCTCTTTTTCCTGTGGGCCCTGGTTGAGATTAACTCCCCCCTGACCACTGCCTTCAGCGCCTCACAGACCACACTCACCGACACCTCCCCATTATCATTGGCCTCCACATATCTTTGGATGCACCTCCGGACCCGCCCACAGACCTCCTCGTCCGCCAGTAGTCCCACGTCCATTCGCCACAGTGGACGTTGGCCCCCACCCCCAGCTCCACCCAATGCGGGGCATGGTCTGAGATCGCAATGGCCGAATACTCCGTCCCCTCCACCCTTGAGATCAGCGCCCTGCTTAGGACGAAAAAATCTATCTGTGAGTAAGCCTTGTGTACATGGGAGAAGAAGGAAAACTCCCTAGACCAGTCCAGAGTCGGTCCAGGACCGTATTGAAGTCCCCATTACCAAACTACATGACTCCAGATCCGGAATCCGACTCAGCATCCGCTTTATGAACCCCGCATCGTCCCAGTTCGGAGCATACACATTCACTAGCACCACCCGGCCCCCCTGCAGCCTGCCACTCACCATAACATAACGACCCCCCTTATCCGCCACAATACCCTCCGCCTCAAATGCCACCCGCTTATTCACCAGGATTGCAACCCCCCTGTTCTTTGCAACCAGCCCTGAGTGGAAAACCTGCCCCACCCAACCCTTCCTCAGCCTGGTTTGATCCGCGATCTTCAGGTGTGTTTCCTGTAGCATGGCTACGTCTGCCTTCAGCCCCTTTAAGTGCGAGCTCACCCGGGCCCTCTTGACCGGCCCATTCAGGCCTCTCGCGTTCCACTTGATCAGCCTGGTTGGGGGGGCTATCTCCTTTTTTAGGCCAGCCACGTGCCCGCACCTCCCGTGTCCTCCAGTCCCCCAGGTGGAAGCTCCCCGCCCCGACACTCCCTCTTACCATCGATTCCCCCTCAATCAGCACAGCAGCAACCCAGTTTCCCCCCCCAAAACCCCTTCTCCCCAACCAAGCAACTACTTAAACCCCCCCACCCCCCCATTGCACTCCCGTAAGCCAGCTGACTCATGCTGACTCCCGCCTCTACCTCCAATCCCCCTTTGGATTCCCCATCCAGCCCCCCCTCCCATCTAAGTGGGGTAAAGAGAGTCTCTCTCTTTTTCCCCCCCCCCCCTCCCCCACCACCCCATATAAACCAATGCGGACATTGAACACAGTACCGCCCCCCCGCTACGGGTACCGCCCCCACCATTTCGCGGGGAAAAGCCGCACTCCCTCCCTGGGCCGACCCCACCCCCTACGACGCATCTCCCCCCAACTGCGACCTCGCCCCAATCCCCGAGGGCCCCAGGCCACGGGGCCACCCAGACCCAAGAAAACGCGTGGAAAACCCCCACCCAAACATCGCCCCATCTCCCTCACCCATAATCCTCATAACATACTGCAAACCATTAATTCGAGTCCAACTTCTCATCTGTGATGAAAGTCCACGCCTCATCCGGCGTATCAAAATAGTGGTGTCGGTCCTGGTATGTGACCCACAGCCTCGCTGGCTGTAACAGCCCCAACTTCACCCCCTTCCCGCGGAGGACCGCCTTGGCCCGCTTGAATCCCGCTTCTTGGCCAGCTCTGCACTCCAGCCCTAGTAAATCCGGATCTCGGTGTTCTCCCACCTGCTCCTTCGCCCATCGCAGGACACACTCCCTGTCGGTGAAGCGGCGGGACCTCACCACCATAGCCCTCGGCGGCTCGTTCGCCCTTGGCCTCCTGGCCAGGGCTCTGTGCGCCCCATCCAGCTCCAGGGGCCTCGGGAAGGCCCCGGCGCCCATCAGCATACTCAGCGTCGTGGCCACATACGCCCCAGCATCCGACCCCTCCACGCCTTCAGGGAGACCCAGAATCCGCAGGTTCTACCTCCTCGACCTATTCTCCAGCTTCTGCCATTTTTTGTGCAGCGCCTCGTGCGCTTCCACTCTGACCGCCAGGCCCAGAATCTCGTCCTCATTCTCAGAGACCTTCAGCTGCACCTCCTTAATCGCCATCCCCTGCATCTTCTGGGTCTCCACCAACCTTTCGATCGACGCCTTCATAGGGGCCAACATCTCCGCCTTCAATTCCGCAAAGCAGCTTCTCAAAAACTCCTGCTGCTCCCGAGACCACTGAGCCCACGCTGCCTGGTCCCCGCCCGCCGCCGCCATCTTGTTTTTTCGCGCCCGTTCTCCTCTCTTCTCTAAAGCCACTTTTTTGACCGCTCCGCTCCTGGTCCACTCCATACAATGCTGGGGGACCCTCACTGCTTCCTTCCCACACCGGGAATCGTCGTCCAAATGCAGCTAGAGCTCCTTAAAAGGGCCCAAAAGTCCGTTATCGGCGGGAGCTGCCGACCGTGCGACCTACCAAGGCATAGCCGCAACCGGAAGTCTGCTGCCAACTTTCACGTGGGGACAGACAGGCAGCCAGGCCCTGCTTCCTGACAAAACTGTAGCTTAAGGAGAATATTTTGTAAAAATAAATAAATTTAGCGTGTCCAATTATTTTTTTTTCCAATTAAGGGGCAATTTAGCATAGCTTTTTTTTTTATAAATGTTTTATTGAAATTTTTTTCCCAAACAACAATTTTTCCCCTCTTACAAAGCAAACACAACAATAACAATACAGAAATTTTAAACAATACACAAGTAACAAAACCCCTTTATCTTTGACCTAAACTAAACCCCCCCTCCCCCCCCCCCCCCCCCCTCCCCCTGGGTTGCTGCTGCTGGTCATCTGTCTTCCCTCTAACGTTCCCCTAGGTAGTCGAGAAATGGCTGCCACCGCCTGGTGAATCCTTGAGCCGATCCTCTCAGGGCAAACTTTATCTGCTCCAGTTTAATGAACCCCGCCATATCATTTACCCAGGCCTCCAGTCCGGGGGGTTTCGCCTCCTTCCACATGAGTAGGATCCTGCGCCGGGCTACTAGGGACGCAAAGGCCACAATGTCGGCCTCTTTCGCCTCCTGCACTCCCGGCTCTTCCGCAACTCCAAATAGAGCTAACCCCCAGCCTGGTTTGACCCGGGCCTTCACCACCCGCGAAATCACTCCCGTCACTCCCTTCCAATACCCTTCCAGTGCCGGGCATGCCCAAAACATATGTGCGTGGTTTGCCGGGCTCCCGCCACACCTCCCACATTTGTCCTCCACTCCAAAGAACCTGCTCAATCTTGCTCCCGTTATGTGTGCTCTATGTAGCACCTTAAATTGAATCAGGCTAAGCCTGGCGCATGAGGAAGAGGAATTTACCCTGCTTAGGGCATCAGCCCACATACCCTCCTCTATCTCCTCCCCTAGTTCTTCTTCCCACTTTCCTTTTAGTTCGCCCACCGACTCCTCCCCCTCTTCCCTCATCTCTCGGTAAATCTCTGACACCTTGCCCTCTCCGACCCACACCCCTGAAAGCACCCTGTCCTGTATCCCCTGTGTCGGGAGCAACGGAAATTCCCTCACCTGTTGTCTAGTAAATGCACTCACCTGCATATATCTCAAGAAATTTCCCCGGGGCAACTTATACTTTTCCTCCAATGCTCCCAAGCTCGCAAAAGTCCCATCTATAAATAAATCTCCCACCCTCCTAATTCCCAACTGGAACCAGCTCTGAAATCCTCCATCCATTCTTCCTGGGGCGAACCTATGGTTGTTCCTGATTGGGGACCCCACCAGGGCTCCCCGCACCCCTCTCTGTCGCCTCCACTGTCCCCAGATATTCAATGTTGCCGCCACCACCGGGTTCGTGGTAAACTTTTTAGGTGAGATCGGTAGCGGCGCCGTCACCAGCGCCTCTCAACTCGTCCCTTTACAGGACTTTCTCTCCAGTCTTTCCCACGCCGCTCCCTCACCCTCCATCATCCATTTACGTATCATTGCCACATTGGCGGCCCAATAGTAATCGCCCAAGTTCGGTAGTGCCAATCCTCCTCTGTCCCTACTACGCTGAAGGAACCCCCTCCTTACTCTCGGAACTTTCCCTGCCCACACGAAGCTCGTGATGCTCCTGTCTATTTTATTAAAAAAGGTCTTTGTGATTAGTATAGGGAGACATTGAAATACAAATAAGAACCTCGGGAGGACCATCATCTTAATTGCTTGCACCCTGCCCGCCAGCGATAGAGGCTGCATGTCCCACCTCTTGAAGTCCTCCTCCATTTGTTCTACCAACCGTGTCAGATTAAGTCTGTGCAAGGTTCCCCAGCTCCTAGCGATCTGAATCCCCAGGTATCGGAAGTTTCTTTCCACTTTCCTTAGAGGCAAGCCTTCTATCTCTCTACTCTGGTCCCCTGGATGTATCACAAATAATTCACTCTTCCCCATGTTCAGCCTATACCCCGAGAAATCCCCGAACCCCCTCAAAATTCGCATAACCTCTATCATTCCCCCCGCTGGGTCCGACACGTATAACAATAGGTCATCCGCATATAACGAGACTCGGTGTTCTTCTCCCCCTCTAATCACCCCTCTCCATTTCCTGGAGTCTCTCAACGCCATGGCCAGAGGTTCTATTGCCAACGCGAACAACAATGGAGACAGCGGGCATCCCTGTCTTGTTCCCCTATATAGTCGGAAATACTCCGATCTATGTCGACCTGTAACTACGCTTGCCGTTGGAGCCCCATAAAGAAGTCTAACCCAGCTAATAAACCCGTTCCCAAACCCAAACCTCCTTAACACTTCCCATAAATACTCCCACTCCACCCTATCAAATGCCCTCTCTGCGTCCATTGCCGCCACTATCTCTGCCTCCCCCTCCACTGGGGGCATCATTATCACCCCTAATAGTCGTTGCACGTTAACATTCAGTTGTCTCCCTTTTACGAACCCTGTCTGGTCTTCGTGCACCACCCCCGGGACATAGTCCTCTATCCTCGATGCCAGTACCTTTGCCAACAATTTGGCGTCCACGTTCAACAATGAAATGGGTCTATAGGACCCGCACTGCAACGGATCTTTATCCCTCTTCAAAATTAACGATATCGTCGCCTCCGACATCGTCGGGGGTAGAGTCCCCTCTTTCCTGGCCTCATTGAACGTCCTCACCATCAACGGGGCCAACAAGTCCACATATTTTCTGTAATACTCCACCGGGAACCCGTCTGGTCCTGGGGCCTTCCCTGCTTGCATGCTTCCCAGTCCCTTAATGACCTCGTCCACCCCAATCGGTGCCCCCAGGCCTACCACCCCCCGCTCCTCCACTTTCGGGAACCTCAATTGGTCCAGGAACTGCCGCATCCCCTCCTCTCCCTCTGGGGGTTGAGACCTATACAGTTCCTCATAGAAGGTCTTGAACACCTCATTTATCTTTCCTGCCCTTTGCACCGTGTCTCCCCTTTCGTCTCTAATTCCTCCTATCTCCCTCGCTGCTGCCCTCTTTCGCAATTGATGAGCCAACTGGCGACTCGCCTTTTCCCCATATTCATACCTCCTCCCCTGTGCCTTCCTCCACAGTACCTCCGCCTTGCAATTTAGCATAGCTGATCCACCTACCCTGCACATCTTTTGAGTTGTGGGGGTTGTGCGAACTCCACACGGACAGTGACCCGGAGCCGGGATCGAACCCGGGTCCTCGGCACCGTGAGGCAGCAGTTTTAACCGCTGCGCCACCGTGCTGCCTTGCATTAAGGGTTTGTACTGAAGCCCCAGTGGTGAAGGTTGTTTGCACAGGGGCCCTGCTTGGCCTATCCTGACCAGGAGAAAAAGGTCAAACCACAGAAGGATGCAAGGGGCAAAGAAGACATTTGCAGGATTTTGCAGCGATGGGCAGCGGCCAGCAACCCCAGGGTTGTGGATCAATGATTTCAAAAGGAAATCGTAATGACTTTTATCTCAATTGTCTCCTTGTCTCTAATTGTAAATCCCATCCTAATCGGCCCCCCTCCTCCTCGTACCCTGTGGCGAGTCGTTTAGCTCAGTTGACTGGACGGCTGACTCGTGATGCGGAATGACGCCAACAGTGCAGGCTCAATTCCTGTATCGGCTGCGGTGATTCGCAACCTTGTCCCTCACCCGAAATGTGGTGATCCTCGGGTTAAACCACCACCAGTTAGCTCCTGAAGGGGCGAGCAGCCTATGGTCCTCTGGGATGTGGCGACATCATTATTTTTACTCTTTCTATGCCGATAAAACATTTGGATTCCCTTTTATGTTGGCTGCCAGCCTCCATCTACTCTACATTTACTTCTCGTATTTGCTTTATCACTGCCCCTCTGTACCGTCTATAATTCAGCCTAGTTTTCCATTGTATGATCCATCTGGCTTCTTTCGTATGCATATATTTTTCCTGCTTCTCTATTAGATAACCCCTTAACCCCGAGAGGAGACAAACTAATTTTATGCAACCTACCCTCTTAATTTAACCCTCTAAACTCCCAGTTGTTGTGACTTTGCTGTGTCGGCTCCCCTGCTGGACCAGTGGTTATGTGACTGAGGCAAACCAGGACAATGCGAGTTGAATGGCTGCGCAATGCTGAGAACTATCCGATCTCCACAGGGGTGGGCAGGAAAAGTGTTCAAACTGGGCCCATCTTTTGGGTTAACGAGGGAACATTCGGCCAGATTCCTGCTCCTGGTCAACACACTCTGACCCCCATCAGTTTCTGGGTGACAGCATGATGTGTGTCTGTACAGCAGTCAACATGCACCTTCGGCTGTCTTTGTGTCTTTGCGGAGTCGAACTGGGGCTGTGAATAATAATAACAATCTTTATTGTCACAAGTAGGCTTACATTAACACTGCAATGAAGTTACTGTGAAAAGCCCCTAGTCGCCACACTCTGGCGCCTGTTCAGGTACACGGAAGGAGAATTCAGAATGTCCAATTCACCTAACAAGCACGTCTTCGGGACTTCGGAGCGCCCGGAGGAAACCCACACAGACGTGGGGAGAATGTGCAGACTCCGCACAGATCGTGACACAAGCCGGAAATCGAACCGAATTGTGAAGCAACAGTGCTAGTCACTGTGCTACCATGCTGCCCATACAAGATCGTCACTAATTAAGCCAGCAGGAAATTCAGAAGAAGCCTCTTTACTGAGAGAGTGGGGAGTAGGTGGGAATCTGTTGACTCCGAGTGGTTGAGAAGCGTCGTGTAGATCCATTTAGGGTAGATCTGTAGATCCATAGGGCAGCACGGTAGCATCGTGGTTAGCACAATTGCTTCACAGCTCCAGGGTCCCAGGTTTGATTCCGGCTTGGGTCACAGTCTGTGCGGAGTCTGCACATTCTCCCCGTGTGTGCGTGGGTTTCCTCCGGGTGCTCCGGTTTCCTCCCACAGTCCAAAGATGTGCGGGTTAGATGGATTGGCCATGATAAATTGCCCTTAGTGTCCTAAAAGTTAAGTGGGGGTTGCTGGGTTACGGGGATAGGGTAGATACATGGGCTTGAGTAGGGTGATCTTTGTAAGGGCCGGTGCAGACTCGATGGGCCGAATGGCCCCCTTCTGCACTGTAAATTCTAATTCTAAAAAAAATTCTAATTTAAATTGAAGCTGAATAGGTACCTGGGGTGAAAGGAATGAATGTTTATGGTGATGGGATGAGATGTGGTAAGGTGGAAGGAGCCCCGTGTGGAAGATATCCCCAGAGCTAATCAATTCTCCTTTGCCATGGCCTTACTGACAATGCAGGACCCGAACCAGATGTGAATTGTTCAGTCGTGCTGGTGTCATGGTGCTCCAGGAGACCCTCGCTAGGTTTGATCCATAACTGAAGGCTCTCAGAATGGGAGTAAATATGTTAGCTTGAGGCTATGACTTTAATTTGTCTTAATCATACGTGTCAAAGCCATTAACTGGATGCAGGTTTGTGTAGGCCACTGTGTGCACCATTTAAAACTTTCAATTGAGGCTACAAATATTCAACAAATTTATGTTGGGTACAGTGAACCATGAAAATGAAGCATTTGTTTGCTGCAGTATTGTTTTATAATAATGTACAACTTTCCACTGTGTGGACATGCAAGACCTGTTTGGTCTGGCAATACCTCAATTTTAATAATTTCACGCTGGTTTTACATCCATGGCCTTGCCCTGCCTCCAACTCTGTAACCATAGAAGCCCCACAATGCAGAAGGAAGCCATTCGGCCCATAGAGGCTATACCACGACCCTCCGAAAGAGCACCCTACCTAGGCCCACTCCCACCCTATTCCCTGTAACCCAACCTAACCGGCACATCTTTGGATTGTGGGAGGAAACCGGAGCACCCGGAGGAAACCCACGCAGACACGGGGAGGACGTGCAGACTCCGCACAGACAGTCGCCCAAAATTGGAATGGAGCCCGGGTCCCTGGCGCTGTGAGGCCAGGCGCTAACCACTGTGCCGCCCCAGCCGCCCTACAACGTGTCTCAGATCCCCCTGCTCCTTCAATCCCGGCCTCTGCCATTTCAATCATTCCATCATTGGGGGCCCTGTGTTCACCACTAAGGACTAACCATAAATTCCCTCCCTAAACCTCTCTTCCCTTCCCTTTGAGACCTTTTTAAAAGCGCTTTGAACAAGCGTTTAGTCATTTGTCCTTGTGTCTCCTTACATGGTTTTTTAATTAAAATTTTTAAAAAATAATGCTGCTATGAAGTTCTTTGGGACACTTTGCCACATTAAACCGGCTATATAAATGCAGGTTTTTGGGCACTAGCCCATTTCATTAATCCCAGCTCTAATCAGGGAAAGTGAAAATGTTGCCATATTTGTCCCAGACAATTGCAACATTCTGTGATTGCTACATTGTTCCTTCCCACTCCCTGTATTATTTCCATTGACTTCCTCCCAAGTTTCCAAAAAACTACTTTGTCTGGATTGCATTTTTAGTTGTACAGGTTCACTATATAATAATACATGACTTTGAGCACTCTGGGACAACACTGATGTTATGGAGTGGATTTTAATCTTGTGTACAAGGGCACTGTCATTTAAAAATGCACTTTATATGAAATGAAGCATTGTCGGCTCTCTTACCTCCTCTCCGCCCCCCTAAGCATATTTTGAAGTTTTACACTTGGAGCTAGTGACCTTGATCTCTGACTTCGACTTCAGTCACAAAGTCCGTGTGGCACAGGAACAGGCCATTTGGCCCATCGAGCCCATGCTGGCCCTCTGTAGAGCAATCCAACCTGCCTCATTCTATCCTAGCAGTCCTTCCCTCAAATACTCATCCAATTTCCTTTTGAAATTGTGAATCGTCTCCATGTCTTAATAATAATCGTTATTGTCAGAAGTAGGTCTACGTTGGCACTGCAGCGAAGTTACTGTGAAAAGCCACTAGTCGCCACACTGCGGCACCTGTTCGGGTACACTGAGGGAGAATTCAGAATGTCCAATTCACCTAAAAAGCACGTCTTTCAGGACTTGTGGGAAGAAACCGGAGCACCCGGAGGAAACCCACGCAGCCACGGGGAGAACGTGCAGACTCTGCACAAACATTGACCCAAGCTCGGAATCAAACCTGGGACCCTGGCACTGTGAAGCAACCGTGCTAACCACTGTGCTACCGTGCTTGCCCAACTCTACGTAGGCAATGAGTTCCAGGTCGTTAAAATTCACTGCATAAAAATATTCTCTCTTTCCCCACCCCCACCCCCATCTATCTCTTGCTCAAAACCTTAAATCAGAGTCGCCTAGCCTGTGTACCATCAAATAATGTACGTTTATTTTTAATCTCTCTGGCTTAAACCTATCATAATCTCGTGCACCTCTCTCAAATCTCCAGCCCATTCCACTGACCTATCAATGTCATGTTGTATCATCCTCATTGTTTGCCATGTGGTCAAGTTTGATATCATTGGCAAGTTTTGAAATTATACTTTGTATTCCAGTATCTGAGTCATTTATATACGTTGTTACAAATATAAAGTTCTGTTTTGGACTGTGTCTTTAATTTAGGGTAAAGTGGAATAGGGAAGGGCATTATAAGACCTGCTCTGAATTCTGCCTGGCTCACTTGGTGGGTGGACGGGGAGGTCCATGTTGTTTTAGCAAGAGAAAGATGCAAGATATTCACACTGTAACAGTAACGTATGCAGCTGTGCTGACTGGCTGGACTGTTGTCTCTCCAGGGCAGGGTTAGGAATGTCAGTTTAATTAGCACTGCTGCCTACGGCTCTGAAGACCCAGGTTCGATCCCGGCCCCGGGTCACTGTCTGCGTGGAGTTTGCACATTCTCCCCCTGTCTGTGGGTTTCACCCCCGCAACACACAGATGTGCAGGATAGGTGAATTTGTCATGCTAAATTACCCCTTAATTGGAAAAAATAATTAGGTATTCTACATTAATTTAAAAAAAAAATGTAATTTTTAAAAATGGTTTTACTTTAAACTGTCTATTTAATAGAAAGGAGTTGGAGGTCGAGAGGTTGGCTCATCAGCATTTCCCCCTCTACACAAGAACCATGTGATTCATGTTGCCATGGAATGGGCTTTGGGAGGGATAGAGTCCATGGGAAACAATTGTACGATTGGTATGCAGGTTTCTTTAAAAATATCAATAACCTCACAGACAGGGTCAGTCTGTCAGAGAGATATCGGCAGCAATTCTCTTGTTCGCCACTCAGAATGCAGGTTTCAATGCAAGCTTGGGTTGAAGAGACCAAGTGGACAAGGATTCATACAAAGCTGGCAGATTCACCTAGCGTTGGCTAGGGGGAGGCATCGCTTGTTCACTTGAGGGACAGAGTAAAATATAACCATGGAGGAGGATTTTTGGTTGTTTTAAAAGTTAATGGGAGTTTTTTCCTTAACTTAAACTACAGGTCGCCTGCTGAATAGTGTTTAGCCAATGTTGCAGTAAATGTCTCAAAGCAGGAAAGCCTGTTGTGTGATCCTTTTACTGGATGTTCAAATTTCTTTTTAAAATGTTATCTGTATTTATGGGATCGTGACAGTCAAAACGATGTAGTGCTTCCATCACTGAGCCTTGGGCAGCACCACTTTCTACCACCCTCCAGCCTGGAAAATTACCGTGACTCCTTGTTTTCTGTCATTATACCAGCTTTTTAAAAAAAACTCCAAATTGTCCACGAACCATGAGCCTCAATTTTGTTAACCATCCTTTTTGTCAGAAACTTTCTTTCCAACACTGAGCTTGGACAGCTACCCGATAGCAGCTGGCATACATATGGCTGTCTGGCTTTCCTGGGATCTGATGGTTGAGAGCTTGCTGTGATGCGAGGCATGGATAGAGACTTTTCCCCAGGGTGGAAATGGCTGTCACGAGGGGACATAATTTTGAGGTGATTGGAGGAAGGTGTAGGGGAGATGTCAGAGGTAGGTTCTTTACACAGAGAGTGGTGGGTGTGTGGAATGCACTGCCAGCAGAGGTGGTGGAGTCAGAGTCATTAGGGGCATTTAAGCGACCCTTGGACAGGTACATGGACAGCAGTAAATTGAAGGGGTGGAGGTTAGGTTGATCTTAGATTAGGATAAATGGTCGACATAACATCGTGGGCTGAAGGGCCTGTACTGTGCTGTAAATGAGCCTAGAGGGCAGTTTCACTCAATGCACAATATTCACAAAGAATCCATGATGATCATGCCTTAGAGGAGATGCCAGTGTTGGGGGTGAATCTGCTTTGTCACTTTACAGGTATAGACAGGGTAACTCTCCTTCCTCGGCTACCTCTGCTGGTGCATTGTTCACGGATTTTGTGGGCACTACTTCATTCTGCCCCTGAATTTTCAAACTCAGCCTTTGACACAGACCCGCACGTCGTAGTTGTCCTCTGGCATCATCCATGTTATAGAATCATAGAATTTACAGTGCAGAAGGAGGCCATTCGGCCCATCGAGTTTGCACCGGCCCTTACAAAGAGCACCCTACTGAAGCCCACGTATCTACCTTATCCCCGTAACCCAGTAACCCCCACTTACCCAGTAACCCCCACTTATGAGCTGAGATGAGTGAGTCTTCGAAGGGTTGGGGTCAGCGAGAGGAGTCTGTGGGTGGACACCATGTCTGTATTTCTCATTGTCACTTGACATGTGAATGCACTTTATTGCGTGGCGGATTTGGGCTGCAGTCAGGGATGGACACTTCTCGAGAAACAAGGCACTCGGACTTATCGAAGCTCAGATCTGCAGACTTCACGCAACATAAATAGCTCGCATTTACATAATGTAGAAAACAGATCCGGTCTGTCTGACTGGGTCATTCAAGGTGCAGAATTCCTCAGATTGTGCTGCTACAGAACCTGAACAGGGAGTGCTCTTTCAGCAATGCGGGGGCCCCTTGGGACAGCCGAAAATGGAGCTCGCTGATTTTATTTCAGACACACATTGAACTCTGTATAGTGTAACAAGGATGTGTAGTCTACAGAATGACTGTCTGACTGTGTTAGCACACAAAACACAGTAGTAACACTGCAAGTCTGAGATTCTATAACTGCTGGAAATATAGCCATTTATGATGGGTAGACAAAGTCAGCAGAATACACTTTCTCTTTTACAGGGAGTGTAGCTCCGTGTTCTTCAAACTTTTTTCCGGGGACCCATTTTTACCAACCGGACAATCTTCGCGACCCACGCTGGCTGACCTTCACGACCTGCGCCAGCCGACCTTCGCGACCCACGCCGGCTGACCTGCGCGACCCACCATTTTCTCTTACCTTGTTTGCTGCTGATAAAAATGGAGGAAATGGTTCTGGGTCCCTTTGGCCCTCGTACACGCTCCTCCAATGGAACCTGTTGGATGAAGGTGAAGCCTTCCGGTGTCGGAAAGTATGGAGTCTCCATCTGTCCAAAGTTCTGCATTTTTTCCAGTAACATTTTATCCAATAAACCCCCCCGAACTTGTAAAAAAAAAAGAATAAAATAAATGAATAATTCCTCCCCGAACTTGTAAAACAAAAAGCTGCGACCGTTTGAAAAACAAAAAGCGGCCGCACTGCGCGTGCGTGCCGACGATCTAGCACGCATGCGCAGTGCGGCCGCATTTTTTTTACATGTTCGTGGCCATTTTGAAGGCCGCTTGCAATCGCCATTTCTAACAGCCGGCTGCTGTGGCTGTTGTGCGCAGATTTGCGCAATCGGGAGCGCCACGATGGACGGCTCAGCGACTCTCCCGACACCCGCCCGCGACCCACCCGCCCCGCCCCCCCCCCCCCAAGTTTGACAATGCCTGGTGTAGCTGACTGCATGAAATTATTCAGTGTTCGCCCTGTAATAAAGACACCAACCACCCTGATGCTTCAGCGGGTTAAGACAGTTAGGGTTCCGGTCCCTGAATCTACTGCTCTCTGCTATGTGTGTACCTCTGATGAGGACTGAATTAGATGTGGTTGTGAGGTTTCCCGCAGTCAAATAGTCTGCAAACATCTCGATCACACATGGCTGATGCCTTGGGATATGGGTGGGAAATCTTTGAAGCCAATGACTGCCCATGTTTTCTGAGATATGGAGTTTGTATCGTTTTTTGGCAATTTGAAGAATTTGTTTAATATTGTTTTGTTCCCATTAAGGTGAGGAGTAATAGTGCTACAGAATTAACTTTTCCTATTCTTGGCCACCTAGTGTTGGCATCAATCTCTCTCTCCTCTGTCCAACACTGGCCTCAGGCTCAGGAAAGCACCCACCAGTGTCCCAGTTCTTTATCCATCTCCCAAGCTACCCACTCCAGATCTGGAAGGCCAGTGTCAATAAATTTCCTGCTCCATTTCTCCAGTTCATTTGTTTCTAATCGTCATGGAAATAAAATGAGTCGACAGCAATGACCATCTCAAATCAACAGTTGCCTCTTGGTGAGGTCTAATAAAAAAAGTCAAGTTGCCATAGTCCCAGATGACCACAGGCTACTCATCTTCGAGGGGGCGAGCTGGCTAGTGGGTGATTTAACCTGGGGATCGCCACACCTCAGGCGAGGGGCAAGGTTCAGAAGGCGGGGCCTTCATGGATTACCTCAGCCGGTACGGGAAACCTGCGCTGTTGACCTCTCTCTGCATCACAAACTGAACGAAACCAGTCTAATATGGAATGGGTGACATGCCTTGAGACCGGCCTTCTGTTCAGAGCAGCTAGAAGCTAACTAGCCAGCTTCTCTTTGCGAATTTCTGGATTTCAGTCTGAGCATTCGGGATTTTAACATAGAATATCATAGAATTTACAGTGCAGAAGGAGGCCATTCAGCCCATCGAGTCTGCACCGGCTCTTGGAAAGAGCACCCTACCCAAGGTCAACACCTCTACCCAACACTAAGGGCAATTTATCATGGCCAATCCACCTAACCTGCACATCTTTGGACTGTGGGAGGAAACCGGAGCACCCGGAGGAAACCCACGCAGACACGGGGAGGATGTGCAGACTCCGCACAGACAGTGACCCAAGCTTGAATCGAACCTGGGACCCTGGAGCTGTGAAGCAGTTGTGCTATCCACAATGCTACCGTGCTGCCCTAATGAATTAACATTGTGGCATTTATGCTGACTGATATAGGCCACGGATTTCACAGCACAGGAACAGGGCATTCGATCCATCAGGGCTAACCGGTTAGTGTTTGCACTGTATGTGAACCTCCACCTCCATCTAAACCAGCATATCCTTTTATTCCCGTTTCCCTCGTGTACGTACCTTGTGTACTATTCAGGTAAAAGCTGCAAAATCTGCATTGATGCTCTGGACACTGTCCAGATGGCTGGAAAACCGTCTCCCCAACCAGATCCCGTTTTCTCAACTCTTGAACAGCCAATGTTCAGGGAGGAGGAAGAAAACTCTCTGAAGCTCTCTCTGAATCCCAGCGACATTGACATTAATAATCGGGAGGAACTTTCTACCGTTCGTTCAGAAGGACGGCAACTGAGTCTCACCGTCTTAATGATGAGGCGGGGCTCCCTGCGGAGAAGGAAAGAAACGGAAGCAAACCCCACAATCCAGATCCCCCTGACACAGGGGATTATCCTGCACCATATACCCACAGAACTGCAGGCTGCCACTCGGCCTATTCAGTCACATGGCGACCAATGGCAGAAAGCCATAAGACCATAAGACATAGGAGCGGAAGTAAGGCCATTCGGCCCATCGAGTCCACTCCACCATTCAATCATGGCTGATTTCAACTCCATTTACCCGCTCTCTCTCCATAGCCCTTAATTCCTCGAGAAATCAAGAATTTATCAACTTCTGTCTTAAAGACGCTCAACGTCCCGGCCTCCACCGCCCTCTGTGGCAATGAATTCCACAGACCCACCACTCTCTGGCTGAAGAAATTTCTCCTCATCTCTGTTCTAAAGTGACTCCCTTTTATTCTAAGGCTGTGCCCCCGGGTCCTAGTCTCCCCTGCTAATGGAAACAACTTCCCTACGTCCACCCTATCTAAGCCATTCATTATCTTGTAAGTTTCTATTAGATCTCCCCTCAACCTCCTAAACTCCAATGAATATAATCCCAGGATCCTCAGCCGTTCATCGTATGTTAGGCCTACCATTCCTGGGATCATCCGTGTGAATCTCCGCTGGACCCGCTCCAGTGCCAGAATGTCCTTCCTGAGGTGTGGGGCCCAAAATTGCTCACAGTATTCTAAATGGGGCCTAACTAATGCTTTATAAAGCTTCAGAAGTACATCCCTGCTTTTATATTCCAAGCCTCTTGAGATAAATGACAACATTGCATTTGCTTTCTTAATTACGGACTCAACCTGCAAGTTTACCTTTAGAGAATCCTGGACTAGGACTCCCAAGTCCCTTTGCACTTCAGCATTATGGATTTTGTCACCGTTTAGAAAATAGTCCATGCCTCTATTCTTTTTTCCAAAGCCCCGACCTTCAGTCAACATCACCTCGAATCAAGGGACAGTTGTCGGCAATGGCTCATCTCGCTTCCCCTTAAATGCATCTTTTCTGTTTGCCGTGGCTATGTAGTAGTGAGCAGCGCCAGGGAGGGAAATATGGGCTCTGATGCTTCTCCTGTTTCCAAGCCCCTTATTCCTCCCCCCACTTTACCCTCCCCCAGTTTAATCCTCCCCCTCAATCATGGGTGATATTTTTCCCCTTGCAAGATTGGCAATTCATTCACCAATCGCAAAGAAAAATGATCAGTTCCATTGTTCACAACTGGTTACAAATATCGTCCAACACGTATGCACCTTGGGTCATGGATATTAAGAGCAGCAATGATGATAATGCAGAGTTAATCTGTGAGCACTATAGAGGTGATCCCATTACTTTCAAGAGCGGCACAGTGGTTAGCACTGTCGCTTCACAGCTCCAGGGTCCCAGGTTCGATTCCCGACTTGGGTCACTGTCTGTGCAGAGGAGTCTGCACGCTCTCCCCGTGTCTGCGTGGATTTCCTCCGGGTGCTCCGGTTTCCTCCCACAGTCCAAAGATGTGCAGATTAGGTGGATTGGCCACGCTAAATTGTCCCTTAGTGTCCAAAAAGGTTAGGTAGAGCTACTGGGAGATAGGGTGGAGCTGTGGGCTGAACTAGGTGCTCTTTCCAAGGGCCGGTGCAGCCTCGATGGGCCGAATGGCCCCTTTCTGTACTGTAAATTCTATGATTCTATAATTAAACAAAGAGTGTGCAAATTTTACTTTAACAGCATTGTGCAATATTGTTGATTTGACAGGGAGGTATCCCATGAGTTATTTATGCCCTGTGCTGACGGTGACTGCCTCAGCCCACGTTGACATGTTCTGCACGTTGTACCATGTGGACACGGTGATAATAAATTTGGGGAAAGATTCAATATTTGCACCCCAGATAATCTGCACAAGATTTCCTTTTTTGTAGAAGAAGACTTCTGTCTGAGTGCACCATGTTATTCAATATAATTGTTTCATAGAAGGGGTGTAATTGGAGTCGATTTCATCAACAATTTCATGGGGTAGAAAGGTCAAATGACTCCTGAGCAAGAAGGTAGAATGATTGAACAATGGTTAATTCTGCCATAGAGTTCAGAGTGTGATCCCTTCCTGCTAACTCTGAGACATTTGACATCATGGACCGCTTTGGTAAGAGTTAATCAGGAAAAACTGCCTCCAGTGACAGTATGATCAATAACTAAAGGACGCAGATTTAAGATGATTAGCAAAAAACCCGAAGGTTACATTTATTTTTACTCCGATATTTTTAATGGTTTGGAATGCAATGCCTGAAAAGTTGGAAGCCGATTCTTTAGTAATTTTTAAATAGGAACTGGATGAATACTTGGAGAGAAATTTACAGGCCATGAGAAGAGGACGGTGGAGTTAGGACCATTTGGATAGCTCTATCCCAGAAGAGGCAAGGTGGGCCATTCTGTCGTTCATAGAATTTACAGTGCAGAAGGAGGCCATTCGGCCCATCGAGTCCGCACCAGCTCTTGGAAAGAGCACCCTACCCAAGGTCAACACCTCCACCCTATCCCCATAACCCAACACTAAGGGCAATTTTGGACACAGGGCAATTTATCATGGCCGATCCACCTAACCTGCACATCTTTGGACTGTGGGAGGAAACCGGAGCACCCGGAGGAAACCCACGCGCACACGGGGAGGATGTGCAGACTCCGCACAGACAGTGACCCAAGCCGGAATCAAACCTGGGACCCTGGAGCTGTGAAGCAATTGTGCTATCCACAATGCTACCGTGCTGCCCACTTCTATGATGTGAGAATCTAACTCGACCGCGCTACTTCCCATTGTTGAATGAGTGGGCATGTTAGCATTGGAGGTTGCATCACAAGACCTCTAACTGCCCGGCCCACATGATCCAGGCATCGGTTGCCAGCCATATCCATGCAATGGCTCAGCACCTTCCTGGACCAATTGGAAAGTGAATGGATGTTTTGTTATCTGACAAGTTGGCACGGCAGCACAGTGGTTAGCACTGCTGCTTCACAGAGCCAGGCCTCCGGGTTCAATTCCGGCCTTGGGTTACTGCCTGTCTTGCAGTTTGCACGTTCTTCCCAGATGCTCCGGTTTCCTCCCACTGTCCAAAGATGTGCGGGTTAAGTGGATTGGCCACGCTACATTGCCCCTGAGTGGGCCTAGATAGGGTGCTCCTTCGGAGGGTTGGTGTAAATTCGATGGGCCGAATGGCCGCCCCCTGCACTGTAGGGATTCTAAGTTCAGAATCATCCAATTGAACAGCCTTATTTTCTCCCACAGCTCCAGCATTATTAAACCCAATAAATGTTTTTTAAAAACACACTTGGAAACCCCTATCATTTCATTTCTGAGGTTGCATTCAGAAGTGGCCAGTAGAGTAATCTGCACTTCCTGGAGACTCCCGGATAGTGCTGGGTGGGTGCCAACCTGAAGCCTGTTCCTTTGAGTCTGATTTGGCTGCCTCTGGGTGGGGTGATGTAGTGTATTCTTCAAATGTTTCTGTAAACCTTTTCATGGAAGACATGATATTGATTGATGAAACCATTTAACAATGGAAGGCTAAGTGTGAATGTTAGTAAATCTTCCTAACCTCTTCATTGTGAGATCAGTGTTCTACTACTGTAGCTGCAGGGCGACCCACCATGAAACTGTCAACTGATAGCAGTTTTTCATATTTATTTCCCACCTGGCTGCATTTTACAGATAGGATAGTTATTTTATTTGTAGCTTTGGAAACCTTTCAGTCTGAGCTGGTGCAGAAATGACACTGAAGCGATTCCTTGCGATTAACGCTTGTTTAACTCTTCTTACCCCCAGCAGATGGATTCCCCTGCCTCCACTCCAGCCCCTCCACCCCTTCATCTTCTGCCTCCCATCAACAGCGGTGTTGCATCCCCAGTGGAGCAGATCATGGTCCGCACCCGCTCGATCGCGGTCAATACCTGCGATGTTGGACTCGAGACAGAGCCCGAGTGCCTAGGCCCTTGCGAACCAGGGACAAGTGTCAATCTCGAAGGGATTGTATGGCAGGAAACTGAAGATGGTAAGAAGATCATATATATGTGTGTGTGTATATATATATATACATATATGCATAAGCTTTGTGGCGATCTGAGTTTTTGCTTGAATGAAAGAACCTGTAATATGTGATCTGGGAGGTGAGGCTGGAACCACAGTCAAGCAGATTGTGGCTTCCTGACATTAAAAAATATGGCAAATTATACTGCATTGTTTAAAAATGATAAACGTTTTAGTAGCTTGATACTCGGAGCTCCTCTAACCAATGTGCAAGAAGATCTCCTTTTTGGAGTTTATATACGGGACACTGAATCTTATTGACCGTTATTCGAGTGGCCATCTTGAATATGGTCTCCAAATGGTCTGGCTATCCCATCATGGATTTGATTAAAACCAAGCAATCCCATATTTGTACTGCTAATTCTCAGCTTAAAGATTCCTGTTGTTCCTTTAGTTAAAGCGGCCTTAGTTGGGCTATGTTTGTGATGCCCATCCCCTTTGATGTGACTCGTGCCGGACTGGAGTAGTATAGGAAGTGAATCGAAAGAGAGGATTGCATTTCTTTTAAACACCAGTGCACATGTAATGAGCTGAGAGACGGGTGCAGAACAGGAACACGGGAAGGTTGCAAGTGTGCAGCACTGCAGGCATGTGGCTCAGGCGGAGCTTGAACCATGTTTGTTCCTCACCAGCTGCTGAAATGAGTAAGCTTTAGTGCAAAACCTCCCGATGAAGACAAAAGTTAGAAACCTGCTCTAGCCACTGCTATTTTATAATCTTTATTGTCACAAGTAGGCTTACATTAACACTGCAATGAAGTTACTGTAAAAATCCCCTAGTCGCCACGTTCCAGCTCGTGTTCGGGTACACAGAGGGAAAATTCAGAATGTCCACATTACCTAATAAGCACGTCTTTTGGGACTTGTGGGAGGAAACCGGACCGCCCTCAGGAAACCCACGCAGACACTGGGAGAACGTGCAGACTCCGCACAGACAGTGACCCAAGCCGGGAATCGAACCTGGCGCTGTGAAGCAACAGTGCTAACCACTGCACTACCATGCCGCAGTTTATATTTTTCGAATTGAAGAAAAAAAAAATTGAATTTACAAAGCGTGTTTCAAAACCTCAGGAAGCCCCAAGGCACTTGACAGCAACTAAGTACTTCATTGTGACGTGTCGATACTATTATAATATAGGCAATACCGCAGCTAATTTGTGCAAAGTCCCACATAAAACAAGATGATTTTTGAAAAACCCACAGATTCTAAGGTAAGGTTATCGACTTGAAACATTCCCCCACAGATGCTGCTGGATCTGCTGAGCATTTTCAGCATTTTTTTGTTTTTATTTAAGGTGACATCTGTTTCGATTCATTGGGCGAGGGATAGTTATTAGCGAAGGCACCAGGGTGAATTCCCCTTTGGTGAAATGGTGCCATGGGATTTTTACATCCACTTGAAGGGGCAGACAGAGCCTAGATTTAATGTCTGATTGGAAATATCTTGAAGCGGGTTGGAAAGTATTGCTTGTCGTGCTTATTTTCTTCCTCCTGCATGTGGTTCTTGAAATGAAAAGTTGCAGAGTAGTGGAATAGTGGAAGTGCACAGTGGTTAGCACTTCTGCCTCACAGATCCAGGGACCTGGGTTAGATGGCCTTGGGTGAGTGGCTGTGCAGAGTCTGCGCGCTCTCCCGGTGTCCGCGTGGGTTTCCTCCGAGTGCTCCGGTTTCCTCCCACAGTCGAACGATGTGCAGTTAGGTGGATGAGCTTAACCTCGATTCCGGCTTGGGTCACTCTCTATGCAGCGTCTGCACGTTCTCTCCGTGTCTGCGTGGGTTTCCTCCGGGTGCTCCGGTTTCGACCCACAAGTCCCGAAAGCCGTGCTGTTAATTGAAATGGACATGCTGAATTCTCCCTCAGTGGGAATTGATGAGCCAAATGTTCGTCCTCCTGCACTGTCGGGATTCTCTGGATGCGCCCTTATTGAAAGGTGCCCCACTCCAAAGCACTTCTGGCCTGCAGCTTAATAGGATGAAGAGACACTGGCTGGGTTGTTGATTTGAATTATGCTGTTGTAGGAAAGTAGCAAATGGTCATTGTGTACTCCTATACATGGACAGTAGGAAATTAGGAAGGCACATTCCTTCTCTTGAACCTCTTCCAGTCAATAGCACCTCAGAGGTGAGCTCCTTCCAATCAACAGCACCTCAGAGGATGCACTACCTTTGGAATAGTTGCACCGTTGGCTGGGAAACTACAAAGGTAGAGGGAAAGAATTGCTGTAGCTGCTTCATGGTATGGAACTTGAGTATTGCTGAAAACCCCCCCAGATATATTTAGACAAAACATTTCATTTCCACTCACTGGGACATTCACAAGAATACAATGCAAGCCAAATCAACAAATTTGTATTGTATGAGAAGAGAATGCTGATTGGTTAGCAAGTGGGCTCTGATTGGTGGAGGCACGTCCATGGATGGTGGCTGAGAGTTTGCTGCCAAGCATTGTTTGAAATTAAATCAGGCAGCTCAACTCTGATCAAGGCATTGCCCGGAGGAATGAGCCAGCGAGTGGCTGTCACTTATTTTGTTTAGCTGAAACAGGCGCAATGTGTGTACATGCTCTTTCTGTCTTCAAAGAACAGGGCCCTGTGTATTAATAAAGGTAGCTTCCAGTACATGCAAATGTGCCACACTGTGAGCCCGACTGACAATCTTAAATTGGTTCTCACTGTGCACACTAAGGATTATTTACAAAGCGTTGCCTGATTATGGAATCACACCTAATGTTGGACACTGTGTTTTGAGTTTTGCAAGCATAGGCTGGCTGCATACGGTTTGTACCTTACAGCAGAAGGGACATGTTTGATACAATCCGCTAGTTTTTAAGACATATGGCGTACATACCGAGCATCACCCAGGCACTGAAATTCATATAGCACATTACTCATATGTGAGATAGGCAGGAAAGCTTTGAGAAAAGAAGTCATTTTTTCCCAGCAGCATTCAAATGTCCTAGACTGACGCATTGATGTGAGATGGTGTATGAAATTATTCTGATGTTAATGCAGTTGTTACTGAGACTCCTTTGAGCTGCATTTAAGCTGCTTCATTTTAATTACACATTAAAACACCGGTTCGGCCTCAACTAAGGTATTGGCACCCAGTTCAGGGCACCACACTTCAGGAAGGATGTGAAGGCATTCGAGAGCGTGCAGAAAAGATTCACAAAAATAGTCCCAAGGATGAGGAAACTTCAATGACGCAGATAGATTAAAGAGGTTGGGATGGTTTTCCTTGGAGAAGAGAAGGCTGAGAGGAGATCTGATCGAGATATTCAGCGGTCTAGACAGAGTGGAGAGAATCTGTTCCCATTGGTGGAAGGATAGAAACTAAGAGGGCACAGATCCACAGCAATTGGCAAAAGGAGCAAGCACAGACATAATGAGCCAAATGGCCACCTTCTGAGCTGCAGCCATTCAATGTTCCCATAATTGGAGTTTGAAACAAGCAAGCAAGCTGAGAATAGAGGGGCAGTCACCATGAGTGGCGTCAGGCAGATTAATGGGCTCAGCGTTATTAATGATAATAGTGGGAAGAGACAACTCCTGAACGTTACAATGTGACATTAGACATTGCTAGCAAAATGTTTAACTAGCTAATTTAACTGAAGTATAGAAGGCACAAATAGACAGCTGAGCGACAGTAACAAGTTTAGATTTCTCCCTTGTGATATTCAGGGTGTGACCTAAAAATAGGATATCATAAAATCATAAGTGCAGAAGGAGGCCATTCGGCCCATCGAGTCTGCACCGGCCCTTGGAAAGAGCACCCCACTTAAGGCCACGCCTCCACCCTATCCCCATAACCCCGTTACTCAGTCACCCCATGCAACCTTTTTGGACAGTAAGGCCAATTTATCATGGCGAATCCACCTAACCTGCACATCTTTGGACTGTGGGAGAAAACCGGAGCACCCGGAGGAAACCCACACGCAGACACGGGGAGAACGTGCAGACTCCGTACAGCCAGTGACGCAAGCCGGGAATCGAACCTGGGACCCTGGAGCTGTGACGCAACTGTGCTACCGTGCTGCCCACTAAGATGTATCTCCCCGACAGGCACCGCGGCCTTATTGTTCCGCTCTTAACTTACCCGTTGTGCAGTGAGCAGAAAGGTATTGGGGTTTCGATTTGTGATTCATGGAGGTCGATCCTAACTGGCTTTGACCCCCATCGGAGTTGAGCTTCAGTTAGATTTCAGTCGTGCGTTCAGTTCTGGGCAACGCACTTTAGGGAGCCGGGCGAATGGGCGCTGATCCGATTTACCAGAACGATGCCGGTGAGTGAGGGGCTTCACTTCAATGGAAAGATTTAAGAAGTTCCTAAAAGCAGAGAGAGTTAAGGGAAGATATAATCGGGTTGCTCAAAGTCATGAGGTGTCTGAACAGAGCAACCCGGGAGAAACTGCTCCTTCTGGCAGGAGGTTCGGCAACCGGAGGACACTGATTTCAGAATATTGACCAAAGAGCGAGAGTGATGGTGAGACTCGTTTGAATGCAGCGGGGGTTATGATCTGGAATGCATTGCCTGAAAGAGTGATGGAATCAGATTCAGTAACAACATTCAAAACTAAATTGGACATACACTGGAAAAGGAGAATTTTACAGGAGCTATTGGGGAATTGGACTAATTTCAGAGAGCTGGCACAGTCCTCGATGGGGCGAATGGCCTGTGCAGGAAGTATTTTGTTTGGAGGCCAATCTACCCTCCGATTGGGCCCGATCCCAGCCTGCTTTTAAATTTGTTTCATGTGAGAAGGAGATTGGGGTCAGTAACGGGAATGCGGCCTGGTGACTTGTACCTGGGGAACGAGGGTTTTGCCAGCAAATCGACTGGACAGAAGAAGATGACGGCATTGGATCTCGTGCTTTTAAAAGAAATTTGAGCGCTGTTCAACTTTGCTCTTGTTATTACAGATGTGATTTAGTTATGATTTAAAAAAACAAACAAAAAAAATTCTTTATTCTCCTCATTTTTCGCATTTTCTCCCAATTTTACACCCACCAACAGTAAACGATAATTCGTAATAAACAATAATCAGTAACAAATATGTCAATCCCCATATCAATAACAACGATCCCATCACCAAACCCCAAACATTAGCCCGCATGTTCACATAAACAAACGACAAAAAGGAATCAGGAATCACCCATAGTCACCATTAACACACACAGCCCCCCTCTTCTCTCCCCCCGCCCCCCAAAACTAATGTTCGATGTTATCCATTTCTCGAAAATGCATAATGAATAATGCCCATGAATTGTAGAACCCCTCCATCCTTCCCCTCAGTTCAAACCTAACCTTCTCCAGAGTCAGGAATTCCAACAGGTCCCCCCGCCACGCCAGGGCACAGGGTGGAGAGGTTGCTCTCCAACCTATCAGGACCCCCCCCCCCCCCGGGCGCAACGTTCACACACATCTTCTACTCCGTCAAAGAATCGGCTCATCCTCACCCTTGTGAGGTGTGCTCTATGTACCACCTTCAGCTGTATCAACCACAACCTCGCGCACGAGGTGGAGGCATTCACTCCCCGGAGCACCTCACACCAGAACCCCTCCTCCATATCCTCTCCCAACTCTTACTCCCACTTTGCTTTGATCCCTTCCAGTGGTGCCTTCTCCTCTTCCAAAATAGCTCCGTAAACCGCTGACACTGCCCACTTCTCCAGTCCCCCTGTCATCAGCACCTCCTCCAGCAATGTGGAGGCTGGCTCCTCTGGGAAGTTCTGCATCTCCTTTCTGGCAAAATCTCGAACCTGCATGTATCTAAACATTTCCCCCTGCTCTAGCCCATACTTCGCTTCCAGCTCCTTCAATCCTGCAAACCGACCCCTAAGAAACAAATCTTTTAGTGTCTTAATCCCCTTCTCCTCCTTCTCCATCCCACCTCCCTGGCTCAAATCTGTGGTTCTTCCGAATCGGCATTTCCCTTGACCCTGCCCCCAACCCGAATTGTTGGCAAAACTGCCTCCAAATTCTCAATGAAGCTATTATTACCCGACTCCCTGAGTACTTCCCCGGGGCTATCGGGAGTGGCGCTGTTGCTAGTGCTTTCAATCCCGGCCCCCTGCACAAACTCTCCTCCATTCTGACCCACTGGGAACCCTCTTACCCAGCTCTGCACCTTCTCCACATTCGCCGCCCAGTAGTAATACATCAGGTTCGGAAGACCCAAACCCCCTGCCTGCCTTCCCCTCTGTAGTAGCACCTTTCTAATTCTGGCCACCTTCCCTCCCCATATGAACGACGAAATCCTTCCCTCAATCTCTCTGAAAAAACCTTTGGCAGGAAAATCGGCAGGCATTGAAAAATAAGCAGAAATCGCGGCAACACGTACATTTTAACCGCCTGTACCCGACCCGCCAGTGACAGAGGGAGACCATCCCACCTTGCCAGATCTGCTTTCACTCTCCCCACCAAATTAGAAATGTTGTACCTGCGTAGCCCCCGATAACAGCAAGTCATCGGCATATAAGGACACCCTGTGCTCTATCCCCTCCCTGCACTATTCCTTTCCATACCCCCAAACTTCTTAATGCGATGGCCAACGGCTCAATTGCGAGTGCAAACAGCAGGGGGGACATAGGACATCCCTGCCTAGTCCCACGGTGGAGAGAAAAGTATCTCGAGCTGATGTTGTTTGTGCGGACACTCGCCCTCAGCTCCTTATATAGTAGCTTTACCCAGTTCACAAATCTTTGTCCAATCCCAAACCGCTCCAGAACTGCCATCAAGTACCCCCATTCTACCCGGTCGAACGCCTTCTCCGTGTCCAATGCCACAACCACCTCTGTTTCCTTCCCCTCTGCCGGTGCCATAACGACGTTCAAACCCCTCCTAATGTTCGAAAAGAGCTGCCTCCCTCTCACGAACCCCGTCTGATCCTCACCTATCACCTTCGGGAGGCACTCCTCCAGCCTACCCGCCAGTACCTTCGCCAACACTTTTGCGTCCACATTCAGAAGTGATATGGGCCGATACGACCCACACTCCGTCGGATCCTTCTTTTTTTTAACAACAGTGAAATCGATGCCTGCCCCAAAGTTTGCGGCAACACCCCCTTCCCTATCACCTCTTCAAACATTCCCACCATCAGGGGCGCCAGCTTATCCTTGAATTTTTTGTAATATTCCACCGGAAACCCATCCGGCCCTGCCACCTTCCCCGACTGCATCCTCCCAATTGCATCCTTTATCTCCTACTCCACTATTGCTCCTTCTAATGTAGCCCTGTCCCCCTCCCCTAACCTCGGGTACTCCAACCCATCTAGAAATTCCTGCATCTCACGGTCTCCCCCGGGTGGCTCTGACCTGTACAACCTCTCATAAAATTCCTCAAAAACCTTGTTAATCAGATCCGGAGCCACCACCAACTTCCCTGCTCTGTCCCTCACCTGCACAATTTCCCTTGCCGCTGCTTCCCTCCGGAGCTGACCTGCTTATCTGACCGCCTTATCTCCATGTTCGTAAACTGCACCCCTTGCTCGTCTCAGTTGGCGCACCGCCTTCCTGGTAGATAGTCGGTCAAAGCTTGATTTAGTTATGATAATGGATTGTTTCTCTGCGAGTCTGGGGCTAGAGCAGCAGGGATTTTGGAGGGAGATAATGGAGATTAATGAGTAAACCAGAGCTGGAAGGGAATGTTTTGATATTCACAGTTCTAATTTCCAATTGCTCGCAGCATTTGGAATGCAGTGCTATGATTGGCCAGGCCCCGCTAGTTTGTATTGGCTCCAGGATTTCCTTTCAAAATGCCTTTAAAAGGTAACTGGCATCAAGGGGTGTCTCGATCCCGTGCAAATTAAAGCTTCGAGCTGCAGAGATCTTAGACAGCAGTGTCGCGTGAAAATGGGCCTCAAGAAGCTAAAAGAGGGATCTGATTTTTAAAGTTGCTCTAAATTCTGATGATAAAATGTTGGGAAAATCACTTATTGGTGAATCAGGCGTCAGATGCCATCATTTTAGGACGAGCGTAAAAAGAAAGGAAAGGGTTGGGAGGGAATTGTTTTTGAAGAAAGCTGTTGGAACATGGATTATCTGACTAACCGCAGTGAAGGCAGAATCCTTAAACATGATTAAAGGGAAGTAGACAATGTTTGAACAAGGGAAAAAAAAGATTTGGGTATGGGGCAGGGGAATGGGACTGGGTGGATAGTTCTTTCAGAGGGCTGGCATTGGTAAAATGGGCCGAATGGCTTCCGCTGTACCATTGCGCCTCTGTTGTGTTCGAGATTAGGAAAAGCAAGTTGCTTGTGACTCATTCTGCAGAGCGAGGAGAATAGAGAGGCTGAGAGGAGATGCTTTGAGAAGAGTGGTGTTGACGGCAGCAGGGCGAGAGGGTGAGCAGTTGGCTTTGCTGTCGTGTATTCTGGAGCTCGGAGTTCTGAACTTCCAGTGACCTGCTTCCTTTACTGAGAAGCAATGTGTTGACGGATGTTTTTTTTTTTGACTACTTGGCAGCTTCAAGTTAAACATGTTCACTGGCGGAGTTCAGATATCTCCAGTTTGCAAATAGACTACCTTATGTTTCTTCGCTCCGAGAAATATTGATGCAGGTTTGTGAATGTTTCTGCCCCCCAGAACTCAGCATCCCTTCACCACACAATGGGACAGTAGGACAGGAGGTTCCAGAAAAAAGTGGGAAACACACATGCGCACCCCCACCGTACACATTTCTGTGTATGCCCCATGCACAGAAACGTCCGCTCTCACCCTCGCACTCATTCTCACTAACACACACAGCCACACACTACACCACCAGCCCACACACATACACTCACAGACACACACACACGCACTCTCAGACACACACGCGCGCACTCACAGACACACACATGCACTCACAGACACACACGCACTCACAGATACACACACACTCACACACCCACTCACAGACACACACACGTACTCACACACACAGACACACACACAGACACACACACGTACTCACACACACACACAGGCACACACACATGCACTCACAGACACACACACACGCGCACTCACAGACACACACACACACAAAAACTCAGATACACACACACGTACGTACTCACAGACACACACTCACAGACACACACACGCGCACTCACAGACATACACACACACAGACACACACAAACTCAGATACACACACACGCACTCAGACACACAGACACACACACACGCAATCACACACAAACACGCAGCCACAGACACACACACGCACTCAGACACACACACGCACTCACACACAAACACGCAGCCACAGACACACACACGCACTCAGACACACACACGCACTCACACACAAACACGCAGCCACAGAGACACACACGCACTCAGACACACAGCCACACACACGCACTCCCAGACACACACACACGCACTCACACACAAACACTCACTCACAGACACACGCACTCAGACACACAGGCACACACACTCAGACACACACACACGTGCACTCACAGACACACGCACTCACTCACAACACTCACTCACGCAACGCACTCTCACACACAAACTCATGTATGCACTCACACACGCGCACAGTCACACACACGCAGTCATCCTATCACGCTTACTCAAGTTCATTTGCTCACTCTTGCACGCACTCGCTCACACGTGCTCACTCACACGTGCTCACTCACACGTGCTCACTCACACTTGCTCTCACACTTGCTCTCACACTCGCTCTCACACTCGCTCTCACACTCGCTCTCACACTCGCTCTCACACTCGCTCTCACACTCGCTCTCACACTCGCTCTCACACTCGCTCTCTCACTCGCTCTCACACACGCTCTCACGCTCACTCGTACTTGCTCACTTACTCATGCTTACACTTGCGCGCTCGCTCTTGTTCTCATGCGCTCACTCTTGCACATGCTCACTGATGCAAACACACTACACAAGCTTGTCTCTCTCTCTCTCTCCCGCACGCACTCACTCACTCACATGCACTCCCTCACTCGTATGCGAGCACACCACCCGTGAGAACTCGCACGTGCCTCTTTCATATGTATGTACACACTTGCGCAATATCCTGCCCCTTTTGTGTGCGCACTGACACCATCGTGTGTGTGCACCCACATACAGCAATTGTGTGTGCACTCACACCACTTGTGTATGGACACATACGCGCCATCCTTGTGCGTACCCGTGCATGCACACACAAACATGCCATCCTTATGCATGCAGAACACTCGCGTGCGCACACCACATGTGCACACCATTATTGTGCAAAGGTCACCCCACTCGTGCACAATTGTGCATGGGCACCTCACTCGCGTGCCTGCGCACAACCCTCTCGTGCACATACACACACTCAACCCTTCAACTCTTCCTCTGACCCACACACCCTTTTTGGTGACTATCAGAAGTATGGACAAGCTGCTTTGTGGAAAATCTGTGTTTCACCTGTTGGAGCGAGGCTGCTAAAAGGGCCGCTGTGAAATTCTGTGTAGACACGAGATGGCAAATGAGATGAGAGGGATATCGTTCTCACGTTTCACCATCGAGTGGACGATGTTTCATTCGGTGCTCTCAAAGCCTGGTCAAAGCTAACAGCCTAACAAGTTAGCAGAGGAAATAACTTTGACTATTGTCTTTGGCACTGCCACCCAGACAATGCAAGTTGACCGCGGGCATCGTTGAAGCGGATGGCACTGATCTTCAACTTGTCTCCCTGCTGACCTAGAAAGCTGCAGAGGCAGCTGTTAGATTGGTGAAATGCACAAGCGAGTGGCAGTAGCTGGTAGCTGTGGGAGTTTTAACTCCTGCGGCCTCCTGACTTCCATAGAATCCCCACAATGCAGAAGTAGGCCATTCGGCCCACCGGGTCTGCACCGACCCTCTGAAAGAGCATCCTATCTAGCCACCCACCCCCCCACCCTCTCACCGTAATCCCACCTAACCTGCACATCTTTGGGCACTAAGGGGAAATTTAGACTGGCCAATCCACCTAGCCTGCACGTCTTTGGACGGTGGGATGAAACCAGAGCACCCGGAGGAAACCCACGCAGACACGGAGAGAATGTGGAAACTCCACACAGACAGTGACCCGAGGCCGGAATTGAACCCGGGTCCCTGGCGCTGAGGCCATCATATCTTGTATCACTTAAACTATGAAACAGTCTCATTAAATAGCAATAAAAAAATCTACTACCAGAACCTGTGCTAACAGAAAACTGCAGGGCTCAGTGTGACTGTTACCGCAATCAAATCTTCAATCTGTGGAGCAACGAAGCAAACCGTTTTCAAGTGGTGTTTTCCTTGTGGGGAAGTGAAATAAGTGTGCAGGATTTCAAATATCAGGAGCTGCCGACAGCATTAGTAATGTGAGCCTTTGTGCCGAGATAAGATTACAGTGTCGACAGCATCCTCGAAACACTGCACCCAGGCTCTCGTAAAACTGAGGCCATCCACTTGAGCCTGCGTTTTTCCAACTGCAGTGCAAGATTTGAGTGCACCTGGTAAGGCTAACCTCAAAGCCCTGGAATGGCTCGCACCAACAAGTAGAGGCTTTCCACATGGACTTCATTTGCGTCAATTGGACACGGGGAGATTTAAGCAGCTGGATTTGCTTACGGCTGTCTGCAGCGTTCAGCTTTTAAACAGCCGAGACTGTGGCAGGACCAACTCCCCGTCTGGTCCCAGGGCACCTGTGTTGAAGTTGGGCAAACTCACTGAGTGTGCGGCTCTTTATCCTTCACGTCCTTCAGGGCAGCACGGTAGCATTGTGGAAAGCACAATTGCTTCACAGCTCCAGAGTCCCAGGTTCGATTCCGGCTTGGGTCACTGTCTGTGCGGAGTCTGCACATCCTCCCCGTGTCTGCGTCAGTTTCCTTTGGGTGCTCCGGTTTCCTCCCACAGTCCAAAGATGTGCAGGTTAGGTGGATTGGCCGTGATAAATTGCCCTTAGTGTCCAAAATTGCCCTTAGTGTTGGGTGGGGTTACTGGGTTATGGGGATAGGGTGGAGGTGTTGACCTTGGGTAGGGTGCTCTTTCCAAGAGCCGGTGCAGACCCGATGGGCCGAATGGCCTCCTTCTACACTGTAAATTCTATGATAATCTATGACGTAATAGCAAGGGAGGAGCTTCGAACAATCAACATCAATAGGGAAATGGTACTCAACACACTATTGGGATTGAGTCCCCCAGGCCTGATGATCTTAGCTTGTTAAAGCAAGTGACAATGGAGATAGTGGATCCATTGGTTATATTCCAAAATTCCCTGGACACGTGAACGGTTGCAGTGGATTGGAAAAATGCTAACGTATTGCCCTTATACAGGGATAGAAGGTTCTATAGCCAAATTTGCAAACAACATTAAAAATAGGTGGGACAGTAAGTTGCGATGAGGAAATAAGAACCTTGCAAATGGATATAGATAGGTTAGAAGAGTAGACCAAAATACGACATTTGGAGTTTAAAGTGAACATGTGTGAGGTCATGCATTTTGGCCAGAAACATGGAAAGGCAACTTATTATCTAAATGGAGAGAGACTTCAATAATAATAATCTTTATTGTCGCAAGTAGGCTTACTGCACTGCAATGAAGTTACTGTGAAATGCCCCTAGTCGCCACACTCGGGCGCCTGTTCGGGTACACAGAGGGTGAATTCAGAATGTCCAAATTACCAAATAGCACATATTTCGGGACTTGTGGGAGGAAAAAGGAGCACCCGGAGGAAACCCACGCAGCCACGGAGAACGTGCAGACTCCACACAGACAGTGACCCCAGTAACAACTGCCTTTGTTCCGCACTGACCCCAGTAACAACTGCCTTTGTTCCGCGCTGACCCCAGTAACAACTGCATTTGTTCCGCGCTGACCCCAGTAACAACTGCCCTTGTTCCGCGCTGACCCCAGTAACAACTGCCTTTGTTCCGCACTGATCCCAGTAACAACTGCCTTTGTTCCGCGCTGACCCCAGTAACAACTGCCCTTGTTCCGCGCTGACCCCAGTAACAACTGCCTTTGTCTGCACTGACCCCAGTAACAACTGCCTTTGTTCCGCGCTGACCCCAGTAACAACTGCCCTTGTTCTGCACTGACCCCCAGTAACAACTGCCCTTGTTCCGCGGTGACCCCAGTAACAACTGCCTTTGTTCTGCACTGACCCCAGTAACAACTGCCCTTGTTCCGCGGTGACCCCAGTAACAACTGCCTTTGTTCTGCACTGACCACAGTAACAAATGTCCTTGTTCCGCGCTGACCCCAGTAACAACTGTCCTTGTTCTGCACTGACCCCAGTAACAACTGTCCTTGTTCTGCACTGACCCCAGTAACAACTGTCTTTGTTCTGCACTGACCCCAGTAACAACTGCCTTTGTTCCACGCTGACCCCAGTAACAACTGCCTTTGTACTGCATTGACCCCAATAACAACTGCCTCTGTTCCGCGCTGACCCCAGTAACATGCCTTTGTTCCGCGCTGACCCCAGTAACAACTGCCCTTGTTCCGCACTGACCCCAGTAACAACTGTCTTTGTTTTGCACTGACCCCAGTAACAACTGCCCTTGTTATGCACTGGCCCCAGTAACAACTGCCTTTGTTCTGCACTGACCCCAGTAACAACTGCCCTTGTTCCGCGCTGACTCCAGTAACAACTGCCTTTGTTCTGCACTGACCCCAGTAACAACTGTCCTTGTTCTGCACTGACCCCAGTAACAACTGCCCTTGTTCTGCACTGACTCCAGTAACAACTGCCCTTGTTCTGCGCTGACCCCAGTAACAACTGCCCTTGTTCTGCACTGGCCCCAGTAACAACTGCCCTTGTTCTGCGCTGACCCCAGTAACAATTGTCCTTGTTCTGCACTGGCCCCAGTAACAACTGCCCTTGTTCTGCACTGACTCCAGTAACAACTGCCCTTGTTCTGCGCTGACCCCAGTAACAACTGCCCTTGTTCTGCACTGGCCCCAGTAACAACTGCCCTTGTTCTGCACTGGCCCCAGTAACAACTGCCCTTGTTCTGCACTGGCCCCAGTAACAACTGCCCTTGTTCTGCACTGGCCCCAGTAACAACTGCCTTTGTTCTGCACTGACCCCAGTAACAACTGCCCTTGTTCCGTGGTGACTCCAGTAACAACTGCCTTTGTTCTGCACTGTCCCCAGTAACGACTGCCTTTGTTCTGCACTGTCCCCAGTAAGAACTGCCCTTGTTCCGTGGTGACCCCAGTAACAACTGCCTTTGTTCTGCACTGGCCCCAATAACAACTGTCCTTGTTCCGCGCTGACCCCAGTAACAACTGTCCTTGTTCTGCACTGACCCCAGTAACAACTGCCTTTGTTCCGCGCTGACCCCAGTAACAACTGTCCTTGTTCTGCACTGACCCCAGTAACAACTGCCCTTGTTCCGCGGTGACCCCAGTAACAACTGCCTTTGTTCTGCACTGGCCCCAGTAACAACTGTCCTTGTTCCGCGCTGACCCCAGTAACAACTGTCCTTGTTCTGCACTGACCACAGTAACAACTGTCCTTGTTCTGCACTGACCCCAGTAACAACTGTCTTTGTTCTGCACTGACCCCAGTAACAACTGCCTTTGTACTGCACTGACCCCAGTAACAACTGCCTTTGTTCCGCGCTGACTCCAGTAACAACTGCCTTTGTTCTGCACTGACCCCAGTAACAACTGTCCTTGTTCTGCACTGTCCCCAGTAACAACTGCCCTTGTTCTGGGTGCGGGAGATTGAGAGTATAGAGGTCAGGAGCACAGATTTGACTTTGCAGGAGGGGGCCAGTGTTCAGGTAGGTGGTTTGAAGTGTGTGTACTTCAATGCCAGGAGTATACGAAATAAGGTTGGGGAACTGGCAACATGGGTTGGTACCTGGGACTTCAATGTTGTGGCCATTTCGGAGACACGGATAGAGCAGGGACAGGAATGGTCGTTGCAGGTTCCGTGGTTTAGGTGTTTTAGTAAGCTCCGAGAAGGAGGCAAAAGAGGGGGAGGTGTGGCGCTGCTAGTCAAAAACAGTATTACGGCGGCGGAGAGGATGCTAGATGGGGACTCTTCTTCCGAGGTAGTATGGGCTGAGGTTAGAAACAGGAAAGGAGAGGTCACGCTGTTGGGAGTTTTCTATCGGCCTCCTAATAGTTCTAGGGATGTAGAGGAAAGGATGGCGAAGATGATTCTGGATAAGAGCGAAAGTAACAGGGTAGTTATTATGGGAGACTTTAACTTTCCAAATATTGACTGGAAAAGATATAGTTCGAGTACATTAGATGGGTCGTTTTTTGTACAATGTGTGCAGGAGGGTTTCCTGACACAATATGTTGACAGGCCAACAAGAGGCGAGGCCACGTTGGATTTGGTTTTGGGTAATGAACCAGGCCAGGTGTTAGATTTGGAGGTAGGTGAGCACTTTGGGGACAGGGACCACAATTCGGTGACATTTACGTTAGTGATGGAAAGGGATAAGTATACCCCGCAGGGCAAGAGTTAAAGCTGGGGGAAGGGCAATTATGATGCCATTAGACATGACTTGGGAGGGGTAGGTTGGAGAAGTAGGCTGCAAGTGTTGGGCACACTGGATATGTGGAGCTTGTTCAAGGAACAGCTACTGCGTGTTCTTGATAAGTACGTACCGGTCAGGCAGGGAGGAAGGCGTCGAGCGAGGGAACCGTGGTTTACCAAAGAAGTGGAATCTCTTGTTAAGAGGAAGAAGGAGGCCTATGTGAAGATGAGGTGTGAAGTTTCAGTTGGGGTGCTTGATAGTTACAAGGTAGCGAGGAAGGATCTAAAGAGAGAGCTAAGACGAGCAAGGAGGGGACATGAGAAGTATTTGGCAGGTAGGATCAAGGAAAACCCAAAAGCTTTCCATAGGTATGTCAGGAATAAAAGAATGACTAGGGTAAGAGTTGGGCCAGTCAAGGACAGGGATGGGAAGTTGTGAGTGGAGTCTAAAGAGATAGGCGAGATACTAAATGAATATTTTTCGTCAGTATTCACTCAGGAAAAAGAGAATGTTGTGGAGGAGAATGCTGAGACCCAGGCTATTAGAATAGATGGCATTGAGGTACGTAGGGAAGAGGTGTTGGCAATTCTGGACAGGCTGAAAATAGATAAGTCCCCGGGTCCTGATGGGATTTATCCTAGGATTCTCTGGGAAGCCAGGGAAGAAATTGCTGAGCCTTTGGCTTTGATTTTTATGTCATCATTGGCTACAGGAATAGTGCCAGAGGACTGGAGGATAGCAAATGTGGTCCCTTTGTTCAAGAAGGGGAGTAGAGACAACCCCGGCAACTATAGACCGGTGAGCCTCACGTCTGTTGTGGGTAAAGTCTTGGAGGGGATTATAAGAGACAAGATTTATAATCATCTAGATAGGAATAATATGATTAGGGATAGTCAGCATGGCTTTGTGAAGGGTAGGTCATGCCTCACAAACCATATCGAGTTCTTTGAGAAGGTGACTGAACAGGTAGACGAGGGTAGAGCAGTTGATGTGGTGTATATGGATTTCAGTAAAGCGTTTGATAAGGTTCCCCACGGTAGGCTATTGCAGAAAATACGGAGGCTGGGGATTGAGGGTGATTTAGAGATGTGGATCAGAAATTGGCTAGCTGAAAGAAGACAGAGGGTGGTGGTTGATGGGAAATGTTCAGAATGGAGTTCAGTTACAAGTGGCGTACCACAAGGATCTGTTCTGGGGCCGTTGCTGTTTGCCATTTTTATAAATGACCTAGGGTGGGTGAGTAAATTTGCAGACGACACTAAAGTCGGTGGTGTTGTCGACAGTGCGGAAGGATGTTGCAGGTTACAGAGGGACATAGATAAGCTGCAGAGCTGGGCTGAGAGGTGGCAAATGGAGTTAATTTAGAGAAGTGTGAGGTGATTCACTTTGGAAGGAATAACAGGAATGCGGAATATTTGGCTAATGGTAAAATTCTTTGAAGTGTGGATGAGCAGAGGGATCTCGGTGTCCATGTTCATAGATCCCTGAAAGTTGCCACCCAGGTTGATAGGGTTGTGAAGAAGGCCTATGGTGTGTTGGCCTTTATTGGTAGAGGGATTGAGTTCCGGAGTCAGGAGGTCATGTTGCAGCTGTACAAAACTCTGGTACGGCCGCATTTGGAGTATTGCGTACAGTTCTGGTCACCTCATTATAGGAAGGACGTGGAAGCTTTGGAACAGGTGCAGAGGAGATTTACCAGGATGTTGCCTGGTATGGAGGGAAAATCTTATGAGGAAAGGCTGATGGACTTGAGGTTGTTTTCGTTAGAGAGAAGAAGGTTAAGAGGAGTCTTAATAGAGGCATACAAAATGATCAGGGGGTTAGATAGGGTGGGCAGTGAGAGCCTTCTCCCGCGGATGGAAATGGCTAGCACGAGGGGACATAGCCTTAAACTGAGGGGTAATAGATATAGGACAGAGGTCAGAGGTAGGTTCTTTACGCAAAGAGTGGTGAGGCCGTGGAATGCCCTACCTGCAACAGTAGTGAACTCGCCAACATTGAGGGCATTTAAAAGTTTATTGGATAAGCATATGGCTGATAATGGCATAGTGTAGGTTAGATGGCTTTTGTTTTTTGACTTCCCATGTCGGTGCAACATCGTGGGCCGAAGGGCCTGTACTGCGCTGAAACGTTCTATGTTCTGCACAGACTCCAGTAACAATTGTCCTTGTTCTGCACTGACCCCAGTAACAACTGCCTTTGTTCCGCGCTGACCCCAGTAACAACTGCCCTTGTTCTGCACTGGCCGCAGTAACAACTGTCCTTGTTCTGCACTGGCCCCAGTAACAACTGCCTTTGTTCCGCGCTGACCCCAGTAACAACTGCCTTTGTTCCGCGCTGACCCCAGTAACAACTGTCCTTGTTCTGCACTGACCCCAGTAACAACTGCCCTTGTTCTGCACTGACCCCAGTAACAACTGCCTTTGTTCCGCGCTGACCCCAGTAACAACTGTCCTTGTTCTGCACTGACCCCAGTAACAACTGCCCTTGTTCTGCACTGACCCCAGTAACAACTGCCTTTGTTCCGCACTGACCCCAGTAACAACTGCCCTTGTTCTGCACTGACCCCAGTAACAACTGCCGTTCTGCACTGGCCCCAGTAACAACTGCCCTTGTTCTGCACTGACCCCAGTAACAACTGCCTTTGTTCTGCACTGACCTCAGTAACAACTGCCCTTGTTCTGCACTGGCCCCAGTAACAACTGCCCTTGTTCCGCGCTGACCCAGTAACAATTGTCTTTGTTCTGCACTGTTCCCAGTAACAACTGCCCTTGTTCCGCGCTGACCCAGTAACAATTGTCCTTGTTCTGCACTGGCCCCAGTAACAACTGTCCTTGTTCTGCACTGACCCCAGTAACAACTGCCCTTGTTCTGCACTGACCCCAGTAACAACTGCCCTTGTTCTGCACTGACCCCAGTAACAACTGCCGTTCTGCACTGGCCCCAGTAACAACTGCCCTTGTTCTGCACTGACCCCAGTAACAACTGCCTTTGTTCTGCACTGACCTCAGTAACAACTGCCCTTGTTCTGCACTGGCCCCAGTAACAACTGCCCTTGTTCCGCGCTGACCCAGTAACAATTGTCCTTGTTCTGCACTGGCCCCAGTAACAACTGTCCTTGTTCTGCACTGACCCCAGTAACAACTGTCCTTGTTCTGCACTGACCCCAGTAACAACTGCCCTTGTTCTGCACTGACCCCAGTAACAACTGCCTTTGTTCTGCACTGTCCCCAGTAACAACTACCCTTGTTCCGCGCTGACCCCAGTAACAACTGCCCTTGTTCTGCACTGACCCCAGTAACAACTGCCTTTGTTCCGCGCTGACCCCAGTAACAACTGCCCTTGTTCTGCACTGACCCCAGTAACAACTGCCGTTCTGCACTGGCCCCAGTAACACCTGCCCTTGTTCTGCGCTGACCCAGTAACAATTGTCTTTGTTCTGCACTGTCCCCAGTAACAACTGCCCTTGTTCCGCGCTGACCCAGTAACAATTGTCCTTGTTCTGCACTGGCCCCAGTAACAACTGTCCTTGTTCTGCACTGACCCCAGTAACAACTGCCCTTGTTCTGCACTGGCCCCAGTAACAACTGCCGTTGTTCCGCACTGACCCCAGTAACAACTGCCTTTGTTCTGCACTGACCCCAGTAACAACTGCCTTTGTTCTGCACTGTCCTCAGTAACAACTGCCCTTGTTCCGCGCTGACCCCAGTAACAACTGCCCTTGTTCTGCACTGACCCCAGTAACAACTGCCTTTGTTCTGCACTGTCCCCAGTAGCAACTGCCCTTGTTCCGCACTGACCCAGTAACAATTGTCCTTGTTCTGCACTGGCCCCAGTAACAACTGTCCTTGTTCTGCACTGACCCCAGTAACAACTGCCCTTGTTCTGCACTGACCCCAGTAACAACTGCCTTTGTTCTGCACTGTCCCCAGTAACAACTACCCTTGTTCCGCGCTGACCCCAGTAACAATTGTCCTTGTTCTGCACTGGCCCCAGTAACAACTGTCCTTGTTCTGCACTGACCCCCAGTAACAACTGCCCTTGTTCTGCACTGACCCCAGTAACAACTGCCCTTGTTCCGCGCTGACCCCAGTAACAATTGTCCTTGTTCTGCACTGACCCCAGTAACAACTGCCCTTGTTCCGCGCTGACCCCAGTAACAATTGTCCTTGTTCTGCACTGACCCCAGTAACAACTGCCCTTGTTCCGCGCTGACCCCAGTAACAATTGTCCTTGTTCTGCACTGACCCCAGTAACATCTGCCCTTGTTCTGCACTGACCCCAGTAACAACTGCCCTTGTTCTGCACTGACCCCAGTAACAACTGCCTTTGTTCCACGCTGACCCCAGTAACAACTGCCTTTGTTCTGCACTGACCCCAGTAACAACTGCCCTTGTTCTGCGCTGACCCCAGTAACAACTGTCCTTGTTCCGCGCTGACCCCAGTAACCATCACCGCGCATTGCCACTTTGCGTACCATGAGAAGTTGCTTTTCAGCCTTTTGGTTATGAACCGATTGGGGGATGGGACCACACTGAGGTGCCGGACGTCACGTTGTTTTGCTTGATGCTCTGTCTGAATTGTTGTGCTGTCGCACTTTGCTGACTATAATAGAACTCTGGTTCACCGAAACCTCTTTTGATGTCAGAAACTGCAGCCTATCCAGTTGTCTCTCTGCCAGCTGCCTTCTGAGCCAGCGTGTCACGCAGCCGCCCTGGACCTGAGCTTCCTCTTGTGACAGCCTGACACACACTCACTGAAGCTGCTGTATGATTGCCTTGGTGTGCTCGCCTGCGCGAGTGGCTTTGATGAGTTGCTTCCTCTTTGTGGTCTTGATAGCTATCTCACTTCCAGTGAAGAGAGGCGGAGGTTTGAAGATAAGTCAGTGGCTGTTGGTGCTGTGGGAAACGAGCCTTTTCAGTTGTGAAAGGTGGGGAGGGCAGAACCGTATCAGGATTTCAGCTTTATTAACTTGCTGGGTATTTTTTCAAGCACATATGCCTGCCTGATCATGACCTGAGTGTGTGAATCATGCATTTGTGGTCGTACTCAAGCCACTGTGACGTTTTCAATTGTAACCTCCCCCCGTTCCCATCCCTGTAACCTCTTCCAAAACTGACAAAGCCCCAAGAACGCCACTCCCATTCTGATCCTGTTCAGTGTCCTAATTTCCTTCACCTCACCATTGGTGACCATGCCTTCAACCATTAGACCATAAGCGTAGAATTAGGCCACTCAGCCCATCGAGTCTGCTCTGCCATTCAATTATGGCTGATCTGTTTCTCTTCCCCATTCTCCTGCCTTTTCCCCATAACCTCTGATCCCCTTATTAATCAAGAACCTATCCATCGCTGTCTTGAACACACTCAAGTGTTTTTACATCCACAGCCTTCTGCGGCAAAGAGTTCCACAGATTCACCACCCTCTGGCTGAAGTCCTCCTCTGTTTTACTCGATCGTCCCTTTAGTCTGAGGCTGTGCCCTCTAATTCTAGTTTTTCCTACAAGTGGAAACACCCCCTCCACGTCCACTCTATCCAGGCCTCGCAGTATCCTGCAACTTTCAATAAGATCCCTCCCTCATCCTTCTTAACTCCAACGAGTACAGACCCAGAGTCCTCAATCGTTCCTCACATGACAAGCTCTTCATTCCAGCGATCATTCTTGTGAACCTCCTCTGGACCCTTTCCAAGGCCAGCACATCTTGTTTAGCACAGCAGGCTAAACAGCTGGCTTGCAATGCAGAACAAGGCCAGCAGCGTGGGTTCAATTCCCGTACCGGCCTCCCCGAACAGGCGCCAGAATGTGCCGACTAGGGGCTTTTCACAGTAGCTTCATTGAAGCCTACTTGTGACAAGCTATTGTTATTATCTTTCCTTGGATACAGGGCCCAAAACTGCTCACAATATTGCAAATGGGGTCTGACCAGAGCCTTTTACAGCCTCAGAAGTACATCCCTGGTCTTGTATTCTAGCTACCTGGGACTCGAGCTCTGGAATACCCTTCCTGAACCTCTTCCTCCTTGCTACCCCTCTATCCTCCTATAAGACCCTCCTTCAAACCTCCCTCATTAAAGCATTTGGTCATTTGACCCAATACCTCCTTACGTGAGTGTGTCAAATTTTGTCTGATTATGTTTCTGTGAGGCACCTTGGGGTATGTTGCTATGTTAAAGGTTCTACATCAATGCAAGCTGTCGTTTTAGTCCCTGTATACGACTGGCTCATTTGTATCAAATGAAGTTGTAGACCTGTAACGTCTGGAATTGGGTTGGGCTGCCCTAAATTCATTCTGCGCATGACTTTGACACACCTTGGGGAAGAGGCTGAGTCTGAGGCAGCGGAAGTGTACAAATTGCACAGTTCAGTCAGTACTCTTGGTGATGATGTGGTGCAGGATCGCCCAAACCTTTGTCTTTGCGGGCTGTATCGGGGTTGTCCATTAATTGTAGCAGATATTAATTGGTTAATTAATAGAAAGCAAAGAGTGGGGATTAATGGGTGTTTCTCTGGTTGGCAATCAGTAGCTCGTGGTGTCCCTCGGGACACAATTGTTCACAATTTACATAGATGATTTGGAGTTGGGGACCAAGGGCAATGTGTCCAAGTTTGCAGCCCCAATGCTGGTTTGAAGCCAGTTGTAGGAGAGCGGGTGGAGAAGCAGGGTGACCACATCACATCTGCAACCAGAGTTCCTCTCCTTTCATCCTCAATATAGAAGTATCTCAGTCGACCTCTTATGTTGGAATGTAAGGGGGCAGACTTGATTTTATGGCCACCAGTGTTAAGCACGTCAATGGGATCAGCTTATTGTAACTTGGCATTATTATCGCACTCTTAATAGAGAAGATCAACCCAGAGCACTTCACGGGAGCAGAGTAAGACACAAATCGATACCCAGCCAAAGGAAGAGACGTTAGGAGGGGTGACTTCACAAAGCCGGTTATTACGGTGTGGCATAAAGAGGAGAGAGAGGTGGAGAAGGTTAGGAAAGAAATTTGAGAGGTGCGGGCCGAGGCAACTGCAGGTGTAGCTCCCAGTGGGGGATTTGTGTGAACGGCGGCGGTTATACAAGCCTCTCCCCAGTTAGCGGCTCTTCAAGCGATGTCTCTGGGATGAAGCACCTTTTGCTTGTGGGGTGGGATATTGTGCGGCTGTTGGTTGCTCAGTGTGCTGTGTTGTGTGAGGCCCAGCATGGTGCAAAGCAGTGTGTGTTTTGGTCCAGCACGGAATGTATTGGCTCTGAATGACTGTGTGCGTTCTTTGTGCAGTACAGAATGTACCACCCCAAGGACTGCCTGTACACTCTGTGAGTAGATATTGGCACTGTTCTGACTGCCGACTGTGAGGAACCAGGCCCTGAATCACTGTTTCTCCCTCCCCTGCACTCCCTGAGGGCAGTTGATGAAAGGGTAAAAGGCCGGTAATTTCCAGGTACAGACGTGGTCGGTTTTTGGTGAATTAGACCTCTGAATTCCTGCAAGTGCAGGTTTGGGAAGCAACCTGCTTCTGATTTCTGATCCATGCAAGCTGTGACACTGCAAACTGTTTGCATTCCACTCTTATTTTACTCAAGGAATATTGAACGTGGTTTTACGGAAGGTGCCAATTATGGGTAGAAAGCGGCCAGCTCAGTGTGTACAGCGTGCACTCGGACTGCTAATCCAGTCAGCTGTTTTCTTTGTGATGGAGAAATCTTTGGCCGGCTCAGCTTTCTGGCCCTGAGTGAGCTGAACTATTTGGAAAAACAGAACGAAGGAGCAGATGGGAACACGAGGGGCTTCAAACGGAGCTGGCTGCCGCTGGCCTATCCTGTTGACATTGATGGGAAGGACGGTCGTGTGGTGAGGCACTGAGCTTCTCGAGGTGGCCGCTGTTCTGTGTGGCTAATCTGGCTGAGCTCTCTGCTGGCATCTCTCTGATAAAGCTTTTCATCACTGTCCTGGTATCTCCTTGTGTGACGGTGTCAAATTCGATCTAATAGCGCAGACGTTTCGCTGTATCAGAAATGCTTTCGAAATGTTGTTGCGGAGATTAACGCGTAAAAGACGTTCCTCAGCGGTCTGATCTTGCTTGCCTTCCTCCGCCACAAAATACAGAGGGACTTCAGCAAAGCCGCACAAGCGTGTTGCAGCCTCTTGAGCTGCTTTTTGCTCTGGCGTTTAGCTCGGCTCCCAGGAGACCTTTCTCGTGCGCCGCTGTTAGGAAGTCTTTTGAATGCAGTTAAATAATTCCTCGCGATTCAGGTTCAAGTGTGTTGTCCAAGTGCAAGGCACCAAGAATGTAATAACTATTATGGTCATAGAGGTCTACAGCACCGAAAAGGCCCTTCAGTCCATCGCACCTGCGTGCTCAGAAATAACCCCCTAACTATTCTTTTCATTTTAGAAATATTTTAATTGGTTTCACATTTATTCATCCAACCATTCTCCCAGGTTATCACCCAATAGTGCAGAGACCAACTAACTGTCCCATTTTCCAGCACTTGGCCCATAGCCTAGTATGCCTTGGTGTTGCAAGTGCACATCTAAATACTACTTAAATGTTGTGAGGGTCCCTGCCTCCATCTTTTCGGGCATGGTTACACAATAGATTGGTACGACCTAGTTTGTAGATCCAAGATGATCAAACATTCCCTCTGTAAATGATGGACCGCTGACTATCCTGCGAGTTCGCCCTTAAGAGGGGCTATTCCTTGATATTTTGTGTGCTCTTTCCTTGAGAGTTATATCATCTGATAACCACACTGTATACTGAAGCACGTTGCTTCCCACCCAACCTCCAGACTTGACCTAATGGCCATCTTAACTGTTCAATTAATATTATAAAGGGAACCAGCTGACCGTGACAATCTAGGCGCAATCTAGACATTAGGGTGGCACAAGGGCGGCACAGTGGTTAGCACTGCTGCCTCACAGCGGCAGGGCCCCAGATTTGATTCCCGGCTGGGTCACTGTCTGCGTGGGGTCTGCACGTTCTCGCCGTGTCTGCGTGAGTTTCCTCTGGGTGCTCTGATTTCCTCCCACAGTCCCAAAAAAACATGAGCAGGTTGGGTGGATTGGCCACACTAAATTGCCCTTTGTGTCCAAATGGTTAGGTGGGGTTACTGGGTTATGGGGAGAGGATGGAGGGGTGGGCTTCATTAGGGTGCTCTTTCCAAGAGCCGGTGCAGTCTCAATGGGCCGAATGGCCTCCTGCACTGTAAATTCCATGATCTATGATCTATTCTCAAGTAGTTAAGTGACACTGCGAGCGTATTTCCATTGTTCTGGCCAAGGACTGATGATAACACAAATTATAATTCTGATAATCGCATCGTGACTGGGGAAAATTCTAACACTGACCCCCAGAGTTTAGCTTGTTAAATCCAGGCATGGTCATAAATCCAGGGATCTGAAATTCCTGCTGCTGGAACCAGAGATCTGGATTCAGCAATGTGGAGATGGGAAACCTGATGGTGGAACAGTGTGAAGAAAAGACAAGAGACTGCTCTATAGTGATCAATTCTGGCTGTGAACGATTCTGTCGCACAAAGATAATGTACGAGTGAACGTTACTGAGGACAGTACTGCTGTCTGTTTTTGAAATGCTTGTACCGTATATTAGCGTTTCTTTGATGTGTTTACACATGAGCTTTAAAGTGCCCTGGGGCATTCCAGTTCTTGCTGTGAATCAGTGAGCCCTGATTTGGATATTCTGTCCTGCAGAGCAAGCTACCTGATCCCACAGAAAAAAAAACATCTCGGTTCTCTCTCTCTCCCCCACCCTTACACTCACCTCTTCCTCTACCCTTCCCTACCTTAGAACATAGAACGATACAGCGCAGTACAGGCCCTTCGGCCCACGATGTTGCACCAAAACAAAAGCCATCTATCCTACACTATGCCATTATCATCCATATGCTTATCCAATAAACTTTTAAATGCCCTCAATGTTGGCGAATTCACTACTGTTACAGGTAGGGCATTCCACGGCCTCACCACTCTTTGCGTAAAGAACCTACCTCTGACCTCTGTCCTGTATTTATTACCCCTCAGTTTAAGGCTATGTCCCCTCGTGCCAGCCATTTCCATCCGCGGGAGAAGGCTCTCACTGTCCACCCTATCTAACCCCCTGATAATTTTGTATGCCTCTATTAAGTCTCCTCTTAACCTTCTTCTCTCCAATGAAAACAACCTCAAGTCCATCAGCCTTTCCTCATAAGATTTTCCCTCCATACCAGTCAACATCCTGGTAAATCTCCTCTGGACCCGCTCCAAAGCCTCCACGTCCTTCCTATAATGCGGTGACCAGAACTGTACGCAATACTCCAAATGCGGCCGTACCAGAGTTTTGTACAGCTGCAACATGACCTCCTGACCCCGGAACTCAATCCCTCTACCAATAAAGGCCAACACTCCATAGGCCTTCTTCACAACCCTATCAACCTGGGTGGCAACTTTCAGGGATCTATGTACATGGACACCTAGATCCCTCTGCTCATCCACACTTCCAAGAACTTTACCATGAGCCAAATATTCCGCATTCCTGATATTCCTTCCAAAGTGAATCACCTCACACTTCTCTACATTAAACTCCATTTGCCACCTCTCAACCCAGCTCTGCAGCTTATCTATGTCCCTCTGTAACCTGCTACATCCTTCCACACTGTCGACAACACCACCGACTTTAGTGTCGTCTGCAAATTTACTCGCCCACCCTTCTGCGCCTTCCTCTAGGTCATTGATAAAAATGACAAACAGCAACGGCCCCAGAACAGATCCTTGTGGTACTCCACTTGTGACTGTACTCCATTCTGAACATTTCCCATCAACCACCACCCTCTGTCTTCTTTCAGCTAGCCAATTTCTGATCCACATCTCTAAATCACCCTAAATCCCCAGCCTCCGTATTTTCTGCAATAGCCTACCGTGGGGAACCTTATCAAACGCTTTACTGAAATCCATATACACCACATCAACTGCTCTACCCTCGTCTACCTGTTCAGTCACCTTCTCAAAGAACTCGATATGGCTTGTGAGGCATGACCTACCCTTCACAAAGCCATGCTGACTATCCCTGATCATATTATTCCTATCTAGATGATTATAAATCTTGTCTCTTATATTCCTTCTACCTCACTCCTTCGTTCCTCCTCTCCCAATCAAATTTCCTCTCTCTATCTCCTGAAGATGTGAACTGCTTTCGTGTCCCATGTTTTAAGGGGTTTTCTGATACTGCAGGTATAATAATAATCTTTATTATTGTCACAAGTAGACTTACATTAACACTGCAGTGAAGTTACTGTGAAAATCCCCTACTTGCCACATTCCAGCCCCTGTTCGGGTACACAGAGGGAGAATTCAGAATGTCCAATTCACCTAACAAGCACATCTTTCCGGACTTGTGGGAGGGAACCGGAGCACCCGGAGGAAACCCACGGGGAGAACGTACAGACTCCGCACAGACAGAGACCCAAGCCGTGAATCGAACCCGGGACCCTGACGCCGTGAAGCAACAGTGCTAACCACTGTGCTTCCGTACCTGAAACAGTGTGTGCCGGCAATCAGGTCAACAATTGTAGTGGGCGTCTCTTGTGTCACATACCCCTTAAGTGAGGCAATGAGGAGTGGGAGCCCTGACTGATGTATTTTCCCTTTGCCCAGACTGGGAATTGGATGCCAGACACTTCATATCTTCAAATAAGGGCAGCACGGTAGCGTTGTGGATAGCACATTTGCTTCACAGCTCCAGGATCCCAGGTTCGATTCCCGGCTTGGGTCTCTGCCTGTGCGGAGTCTGCACATCCTCCCCGTGTGTGCGTGGGTTTCCTCCCACAGTCCAAAGATGTGCAGGTTAGGTGGATTAGCCATGATAAATTGCCCTAAGTGTCCAAAATTGCCCTTAGTGTTGGGTGGGGTTATGGGGATAGGGTGGAGGTGTTGACCTTGGGGAGGGTGCTCTTTCCAGGAGCCGGTGCAGACTCGATGGGCCGAATGGCCTCCTTCTGCACTGTAAATCCTATGATTAAAGTCTTTGCTCAGTGGATCGACTTGAGTTCAGAAGAAACCTTATTTTTTCCCCCCCTCTTTTGCCGTCATAATTCCACGCATAATGGAAATAGCCAGACCTTTTCAGTCCACAAGGAATACTTCAGTGAGCTGCAACTGAAATGTTGGCCAAGCATTGGGACACTGAAACAAATCTGAATTCCAGTTTGTATCGAGTTAACGAGAAGTCTCGGGTAGCCAGACTGGCCACGATATTAATGCATTGGCACTGACTTGGGAATTCTGATCCGACTGAAGGCAGGGAAAAGCCATAAAACAGGAGAATTGCAAGGAGGCTGGAAGCTATCATACAGTTGACTGCGTTGTTCGAATTCTGAGGTATGCCAATTCTCTCACTTCCACAGGCCCCCCGCCCCCCCCCCCCCCCAAAAAAAAAACCACCTCATGACCCACCGTTAACAGTTGGGAAAGTTTGCAACGTCAGGCTAAGCATGGAAGGCGCCAGAAAAATGGGAATTCTCTGATGATACAGGTTGTTAGTGGTCACTTAGGGCAACTGCAGACCAATTACTTGGACTCAACAATTACTTGGATTCTGGCTGAGGTTTGGCAGTTTCCCTCAGTTGGCATTAATCTCCTGTCTGACTCAGAAGGCCGTCGGTTCAAGTCCCGCTTCAGTATTTGAGTACAGAGGTTGCTGGAGTCCGTGATTGAGGATATGGTGACGGAGCACCTTGAAAATGTTCAGCTGTCTATTGAGAGGCAGCGTGGATTTGCTCTGGGGCTGTCTGGAGGGTGTGCTGCATTGTCAGATGTTTAAATTCTTTTGGAATGAAATCATGCCCTAATGTCAATTAAAAATTGGCAAATTAGTTGTCTTCAGTGGGCTCTTTTATCCTTTTGTCTTATAGATTTTTGACTTTAAGTTTCAAACAACTGTCACAAAAGAACTCTTGCTCCTTCTGTCCTCGAGTATTTTCACTAGATTGGAGTGAAGATTGTCGTAAACCTCAGGTGATGAACAAGGAACCAGTCATAGATCAGGAATGTCATGAAGCAAGGTCATGACATGGAGATGCCGGCGTTGGACTGGGGTGAGCACAGTAAGAAGTCTTACAACACCAGGTTAAAGTCCAACAGGTTTGTTTCAAATCACTTGCTTTCGGAGCACTGCTCCTTCCTCAGGTGAATGAAGAGCTAGGTTACATCGACACATATACAGACAAAGTCAGTGATACAAGATGATACTTTGAATGCGAGTCTTTGCAGGTAATTAAGTCTTTACAGGTGTAGCAAACTTCCCAGCCTTCAGGAGAACAGCGACCGTGACACCACACAACCCTGCCATGACAACCTCTGCAAGACGTGCCAGATCATCGGCATGGATACCACCATTACACGTGAGAACACCACCCATGAGGTACGCGGTACATACTCGTGCCACTCGGCCGACGTTGTTTACCTCCTGCGCTGCAGGAAAGGATGTCCTGAAGCATGGTACATTGGCGAGACCATGCAGGCGCTGTGACAAGGGATGAACATGCATCGCGCGACAATCGCCAGGCAGGAATTTTCCCTTCCAGTCGGGCAACACTTCAGCAGTCAAGAGCATTCAGCCTCTGATCTTTGGGTAAACATTCTCCCAAGGCGGCTTTCAGGACGCGCGACAATGCAGAATCGCTGAGCAGAAACTAATAGCCAAGCTTTGCACGCGTGAGTACGGCCTCAACTGGGACCTTGGATTCATGTTGCATTACATTCTCCCCCCACCATCTGGCCTGGGCGTGCGAAATCCTATCAACTGTCCTGGCTTGAGTCAATTCACACCTCTTTAACCTGTGATTATCCCACTTTCCAGTCGCTCCGTCTAGACCTGTAAAGACTTAATTATCTGCAAATGCTCGTATTCAAAGTATCATCTTGCATCATTGAATTTGTCTATATGTGTGGTTGTGGAACCCATCTCTTCATTCATCTGAAGAAGGAGCTACGCTCCGAAAGCAAGTGATTAAAAAAAGGTGATAGAGAGGGTAACCTGGGAATTCTAGACCAGTTAGCCCAAGCATCTGTTGTCAGGGAGTTGGAGGAATCTATGATTACAGATCCAGGTGGCGAGCGTGTTGTTCAGAATAACACCGACACTATGAGTTTGATTCCTGTTCTGGTTGAGGTGGGCTTGGGGCCTGCCTTCTCACCCTGCCCCCTGGGAATGGAAGGCAATGGCAAACCACCACTTAAAAAAAAACCCACACAAAACAGCCAAGGCAATGAAGAATCAGCAGAAAGTGAGCCAAGGACCCTCCTCCAGACAGATCACACAAGAATGAAAAGTAAAGATAGGGTGACTGAGCACATGTCAGTGATCAGAGAGAGCCAGCGTGGATTTGTAACGGGTAAATCATGTCCGACGAACCAAATTTAGTTTTTTTAAATTGAGAACATGGATATATTTCAAGAAACAGGCCATTCGGCCCAACCAGTGCAGGCTAGCGTTTATGCTCCACTTGGCCGTGTCCCATCTTTCTTCATCTAAATCTGAAGTAATGGACAGGGGAATGTCTACAGATGTTATTTTTATGGACTTCTGAGTTAAACCCCTGGGAATTGAAGGAGATTGACTGGCGGGCAATGGAGTAGGGATAAGCAGATATTCTAATTGTCCGGATGCGACTATCCCGCAAGGATATATTTTGGGATTCCAACTGTTCACGATATTTATTAATAACTTAGATGACAGAATAGAAAGCCACAACATAGCCACATTTGCTGATGATACTAAGATACAGGTGGCATTGTAAGCAGTGTGATGGATGCCCAGCATTACATTGAGATATCACTGGATGAGGTAAATGGGCGAAACTGTGCAAATGGACTTCAATTAAATGTGAGGACATCATTTTTGGACCCCTTTAGTTTACCCTTCTGTGGAACAGAGAGGGAAGGATTACTATCCCAAGCTCCACATTAGTCCTGCAGGTTTGGTTGTGTTTTCTATTATTAAAAGACAAGGCTGAAGACCCAATGTGTAGTGGTATGGCCAGCGCTTGAATTTGTATCTCGCCAGTTTTGCTGGTCTTAACTTGCAGATCTTCCGGAATTCACCCTCAGAAAATGTTTTTGATGACATAAGTATTTCAACAACAACGAATATTCCAAGGCTGCTTCACAGCCGTGTTATCAAGTTAGGATTTGACACCGGTAGCCACCTGAGGTAATATTAAAGCATGCCAAAGTCTTAGTCTGAAAGGACGAAGGAGAGAGGAAGAAAGAGAGGGGAAGAGCCGAGAGGTTGAAGGAGGGAATTCCAGAACTTCGGGCCCAATAACTGATAAATGGTGGAGCAACGTAAATCAAGGTTAGCCAAGACGCCTGAATTCAATCAGCACAGATATCGCAAAGCGTTCTGGGGTTGGGAGGAGATTGCAAAGGTAGGGAGGGAAGAGGCCTGAAGGAATTTGAAAACTAGGGTGAGAATTTAAAAATTGAGACATTGGTTGACTGGGAGTCATCGCAGGTCAGCGAGCACAGGGGCGATGTATGAATGGAACTTTATGCGATTAAAGACACAGGAAGCCAAGTTTTGGATGACTTCCAGGTAGAATGTGGGAGGCAGAATGGATTGGAGTAATCCAGTCGAATGGTAGCAACAGGTTTCAACAGCAGATGAGCTAAGAGAGGCTTGAAGTCAGGTGATGCTATGAGGGTGGAAGTAGGCGGTCTTGATGGTTCAGATAAGTGGTCAGAATTAATCTTGGGGTCAAATGTGACACCGGGGACAAGTTTAGCTCAGTTGGCTGGATAGCTGGTTTGTGATGCAGAGCAAGTCCAATGGCGCGGGTTCAATTCCAGTACCGGCTGAGGTTATTCATGAAGACTCGCCGTCTCCACCTTGCTTGAGGTGTGGTGATCCACAGGTTAAATCACCACCCGTCAGCTCTCTCCCTCAAAGAGGAAAGCAGACTATGGTCATCTGGAACTATGGCGACGTTACTTACTATCACTGTGATTAACATCGGCAAACTTGACTGCTTTTTAACTGATGGTGTTAATTCAAAAATCGAATTTTTATTTAACTTTCCTCTCTTCTTAACCCTACTTCACACCATAGTTTGCTTCATAGTGTTTTTAACTGTTATTTCCTTTGGCCTTGGCAGTGGCTGAGGGATTCAGTCTCACAGAAATACAAAATTAACTCCCGTGAATGTTCTGGTAATTTATCCAATTTACACGGCCCACGTTGTGGGTTGCAAACTGCACCAGTTAAGAGGAGGCACTCTACGGACGGCACGGTGGTGCAGTGGTTAGCACTGCTGCCTCACGGCGCCGAGGACCCGGGTTCGATCCCTGCCCCGGTCACAGTCGGTGTGGAGTTTGCACATTCTCCCCGTGTCTGCGTGGGTCTCACTCCCACAACCCAAAGGGTAGGTGGATTGGCCACGCTAAATTGCCCCTTAATTGGAAAGTTTGAAGGTTGCAAGGAAACCTGGCAGAGATTTTTTTAAAAATCCTATATTTTTTTCTAGAATTTCAGATTGTCTCTCGTAATGAAGCACTGAAGCTGCTAGTAATTGTTTTTCTCAAATGAATCGATGACATGATTTCGGCTGAGGCAAGATAAAGACTTTATTTTGTAATTAAATCATTGATTTAGAATTATCACCCCCTTTATAGAGCAGAGGATAGAAATATCAGTGGAGTTAGGCATGGGTACAACAAGTATAGATTCATATCTGTGAAGTGCCAGCCATTGGAACAGACTCTACCTCCAGTTATATCTTTTAACGGCTCCCCTTTGTCACATCCTCTATCAGTCATAAAAACTGTGTGGCTGTAATAAAAAAAACGCTGAAAAATCAGCAACTGTCCAAACTCCAACAATCCAGCATCCGGTTTTGAACCCAGGTCTCTGCCTCTGTGAGGCCGCAGTGCTAACCACTGTGCCACCGTGTCGCTAACCTGACAAATTAAACGGCACCCTTTCTTCGCTGTGCAATCGGGATTTTGGAGCCAACTGTGAAGACAATTCCCAAGCAAGGCGATGCAGAATCGATGCTCGTATCACTTTCTGACCGGGCCGCGCAGAATTGACAAACATAAAAAACTCAAATCCTTTCATCGTTGCTGTTATCCCAAACATTTAAATCAACAGAATACGTGGAGGAGGGAAATGTTCTTCAAAAAATAACTACAAATATGGAACTCAAAAATAACCCTTGCCACCAGAACAGTGAGTCTCCCTCCTCCAATCCCATTGTTCAGCTGTTCCCCTCACTGTGGGCCAACCTGGGCTTCGAACTCTCCAAGGGACTGGCATGTCAGGGGTAGGAGGAGGAAATTGCAGGGCCATGCTTCTGTTGGTTTTATTTATTCATGGGCCGTAGACACCTCTGGCAAGGCCAATATTTATTGCCCATCCCTAATTGCCTTTGAGATGGAGGCGACAATCTGCCTTCTTGAAACGTTGCAGTCCATGTTGTGTAGGTACACCCACAGTATTGGGTTTTGACCCAACAACAGTGGCGTTCCCGTGTGATTGCTGCTCTTGTGCTTCCAGGCGGTAGAAGTTGCTGGTTGGGAAGGTGCGGTGGGAGAAACTCCGGCAAGTTGCTGCAGGGCACCTTGGAGATGGTGCACACTACTGTATTCCCATGATGGAGAGAGAATGAATCATGGAGATGATGTATGGGCGTTTTGTTGCCCTGAGGGAGAGGCGCTGGGTAGCAGGGTTGTTGATGTGCTGCACCCGGATCCCAAATTGTGGCTGTCAAGAGTTTAAGGTGTACGATGAGAGCGCGTATAGCTCACAACCTGCAGCCACTAGTGACCCAGCAGCTAAAGGCTGCTGCAGTAGACAGGACTTGATCACTGCCCAGCAGGGGTCGATAGCACAAATACATTTCTGTTGCATTTGGAAGATTCAGTAGAAACCTTCAAGAAAGCTACGTGATAAAGATTTGAAGGAGAAAAACATTGCAAGGCTGTGGAAAAGAGCAGGCGGACTACAACTAATTGGATAAGTCCTTCAGTGAGTTGGTATACAGACAATGGACCATATTACCTCTGTCGGCGCTGTAGAATTTTGTGAAATGGTTGCATCTGGTCTAGTTTTAATTTTTTTAAAAAAAGTTCATGACTTTGAAGTGCAACAAGTTTGGAGGCCTTTTATAGCCATGATGTTACACCTCATATCAACTTGTATCTTGGGCTGTGCCAGTGAGATTCAGACAAGAGAAGCATACATTTACAAGGTTAACCTTGGCCGGACATCAGTCTTCCATAAAGTCAATAATCCTCCACACGGCCTTATTCATCATTAAAGGATGACTCGGACCAGGTTCTAACCGCAAAACAGTTCTGGAATTGCCTGGAGTCTGATCAGAGGGCTGATTTAACGTTTATTGTTTTTATTTTAAACTGTCGTCGTCTCAGTTAGGAGGTTGGAGACTGATCACGGGGGCAGTCTGAACAATACTCAGTGTCTCAGGTCTTGACCCACACCCTCAAACTCTTCTGGGGAAACCTATCAGTCCTTTCTCAGCAAATATGGGATCAACGGTTCAGAGGATGAGAGAAACCTGACGGTTACCTGGTACCGTCGATCCACCATCGCCACAGGCCTGAGGCCTACTACTATCTGCAGGCTCTATCTCTGCAGGGTCAGTGTACTTGCTTTAAATTGCACGGTTCGAATGGGAATCACTTTTGATATTTTACTCCTCTGTTGCTTTAGATACAGGGCCTCTCTCAGCATGAGGAGGCCAATGTTGGTAAGGAAATTAAAATAGGGCAGACTTTCCGTTTCCATTGCTTTCCCCCCACATACCAACACGGATTACAGGGAAATTAAAATTGAACGCATCACCTTTCCACAGGACCCTGCCCTTGAAGACATTCTTGAAACGGGCAGGAACCAGTGAAGAGAAGATGTGTCCTATTTTATTTCCCTGTAATCCTGCGCCTGCTCCCACCCTTGTTACTGGGTTTCCATCTGTCTCCATCCTTTTTTCCCCCCCTGTTTCTTCTCTATAAGCCTTGTGGAGGATGTTGCAGTTCCACAGCTGAGTGGATTGAACTTGTCTGGGATAACTGTTCCAGCTCCTCGATCACAGGTTCCTTCTTTCCTACCTTGCCTGCTCCTCCCGTCATAGATTTTCTCTCTCTCTGGAGAAGCAGCAAGAGTGAGTGGAATGGAGCAATGGCGTAATTGTAAGGGAAAGCAGCCTTTGTTGAAATTTTCACCCCTGTTCTTGCTTTTCGGCGGGCTACGTGACATTTCAAGAGCAAATCTGCTTGTTGTCCAAGTTTATTGTAACCCCTACAGTCCAGATAACCCCACAGTGCGGAACGTGGGATCGCTACCCACACAGTCACTGAGCTTCTTGAGCTGCCATTTTCCAATGCGTAACTGTCCCATCAGATCCTCCACTTGCTCGTGATGACTCACACGTCAGGTCAGCTTGTGGAGGACTCCCACCAGCAGCAACGGTCATCGAAGACCAGATCAGGCCCGCAGCTCACATATTTGACATCTCCATTTCGGAAGCTTTGTTCTTTAAGGTCTCTCCGCACGATCCGTGTCTTCTATAGCTGCAGGACAAGACTGCACCAACTCTCGAGAGGGCACAGCTCTGAGGAAAGATTGACTTGGCTGTGGTTCGCTTCTTGAGCAAAGAAAAACCTGAAAGGTTACTTTCTCACCTGTAAAATGATGAAGGGGTTTATAACAGGGGAGAAGTCGAGAAAATGCTTCAACTTCGGGGAGTGTCATCAATAAATCCAATTAGGAAATCGGGGGAATCCAAAAAACAGGAAATCGGGGGAAAGTTCTTTACCCAGAGAACATTTAGAATGTGGCACTTGTTGAATAGCTTCGATGAATGCAAGGGGGAATGGAATGAAAGAAAAGAATAAAATAATGTGTTGATAAAGGGAGGTGAAGGAAGTTGGGTGGTAGCTCATCTGGCATGTAAACACTGACATACAAGTGTTGGATTGAATGACTTGTTTCTAAGCTGTAACATTCTATGCAATTATTCTGGGCATGAACTGCAAAATATGGATTAAATATTAATAGAGGTTTAAAAAAAAAAACTAGCAGGAATGACAATAATCAAACATTGCTTTGCAGAAAACTATTTGCAATTTTAGAACTGGGCTATAATTAATTTGGTCATTGTTTTAAACAATGGAGATCAATCCACCTCCGCTGACTCCCTTGAAAAATTGCTTCAAATGTTTCAGTCCAGGTCAGACTCCATGTTTTAAAAGATGCAGCACTGGAAATTTCTCCAGACTAGTAATTGGAGCCAACAATTTGAATTTATCTCGCACATTTAAGTTAAATGAAATATCTCGAGGCACTTTACTCGACTGTTATAGAGCAAAACTTGAGACCGGGCCACAAAATGAGAAAGAAGAATTTGAATAACCGCCTTGGAGCAAGTGTATTCCGCCAGTAGCCGTGTTAATATTTGAATTGAGTGCCGTTGCTCCTCGTTACCTGCCTGGCAACGAAACAGCAAATTCTCTAATCATATGCCAGCAATGTTACCTGTAAGCGGGACTTTTTTTTTGTACTGAGAATTAACAATGTCAATACCAAGCAAATTCTTACACAGCCGTGTTCTAAATAGTGATGGGCCTGGAGGTATGATGCACTCTTGTGGTTAACCAACCTGTTGACGCTGTCCAGGTAGACACACAAGAATGGCTGTTTGAAGGTCCCTCATGCCTCTGGAACTAAACTCCAGCGGTGAATTGATACATCAGGAAGTGCAGAAAGTTGGCCAAGAAAGCCTAAAATGCCATTGTTAGAAACTCTTCACGGGTCAGGAATGATGCAGTGATATTTAATATGATGATAGATGAGTAGAAATCACGAGACAGACAGAGAAAAACTGGAACTGATGGTAATCAATTTTTAATAGATTTAGAGTGCCCAATTCTTTTTCTTCCCAATTAAGGGACAATTTAGCGTGACCAATCCACCTACCCTGCAGATCTTTGGGTTGTGGGGGTGAAACCCACGCAGGCACGGGGAGAATGTACAAACTCCACACACACACTGACCCAGAGCCAGGATCGAACCCGGGTCCTCGGCGCTGTGAGGCAACAGTGTTAACCACTGCCCCACCGTGCTGCCTGGAACTGATGCTAATCTAAGAACAAAGAACAAAGAAATGTACAGCACAGGAACAGGCCCTTCGGCCCTCCAAGCCCGTGCCGACCATGCTGCCCGACTAAACTACAATCTTCTACACTTCCTGGGTCCGTATCCCTCTATTCCCATCCTATTCATGTATTTGTCAAGATGCCCCTTAAATGTCACTATCGTCCCTGCTTCCACCACCTCCTCCGGGAGCGAGTTCCAGGCACCCACTACCCTGTGTAAAAAACTTGCCTCGAACATCTACTCTAAACCTTGCCCCTCTCACCTTAAACCTATGCCCCCTAGTAATTGACCCCTCTACCCTGGGGAAAAGCCTCTGACTTTGAATGCAGTTTGAGTGGGGAGTTCCCTGTCAGGAGCTCAGGTGCAGATTGTTTGGGGTTTTGTTGTGTCAGGACCACAGGTGGACTAGATTTCCACTGAATTTATCTCTGATTTGATAATATTAAACTTTTCCCTGAAGTAAAAGCATCGGCCTGGACACCTTTATAAAATAGATTACTGACAGTAATATCGTTTTGTATTTTCTTCCCTATTAGTTTTTTTAAAGCTAACATGTCTTCTGCTGCATTCTTTGTTTCTTAGAATCCCTGCAGTGCAGTAGGAGGCCATTTGACCCTTGCATCTGCACCGACCCTGTGAAAGAGCCCCCCACCTAGGCCCACTCCCCTACCCTAGCCACGTAACCCCACCTAACCTGCACATCTTTGGACTGTGGGAAGAAACCGGAGCATCTGGAAGAAACCCACACAGACATGGGGAGAACGTGCAGACTCCACCGAGACAGCCACCCAAGCCGGAATCAAACCCGGGCCCGGCACTGTGAGGCAGCAGTGCCAACCACTGTGCCATTAGAATCTATTCTAATTTATTTACTCTTCTGTGACACTATTCAATGAAAAACAGAAAACTCACATTCTGTAACTCTGATTCTGCTCCTTTCGACATTCTAATTATTCTTGTGTCCCTAGAATGATGAATTTGACACAGCACTGAACACAATCGTTTAGACATCATGTTTGTGTTGACTCTCTGAAGAAGCAATTTAGCGAAAGCCGCTCCCCAACCTTTCTCCTCCCCCCCCCCCGTATTTCACTTCATCGGCTACAAAGTGCTGTGAGATATTTTATTATTGTGAAAGATGCTCTCATTGTACAGCTGTATTTTAATTTCTGGATGGGGAATGGACCTAATCTTTTGGAAAGAATCAAGCGTGATTTGTGTTTAAGTTAAACCGAAACAATGTTAAAAGCGGTGACTTAAATTGAGGACTTACTGTATTGACTGTTTGCCTTGTTGATTCTTGTATAGTAAGAGTTCTGCTGTTTGTTTGAAACCATGGAATGTTGTGACTTTATTCTCTTGATAAGTAACTGGAATTTCAAATTTTGTCTACTTGGCAACAAATGTTACTGTCCCCTAACGAATCGTAACAAAATTAATGCAGTTCCTTTGCATGTTTGCCCCTTCTAAAGGGCGGTCATCCAAATGCATCAGCATTTGAGGGTTATTGACCAATAGGCAAAATATCACCAAAACCAGAAAAGGTTAATTGACAATTCTACTGCTATCTTACAGGGATCCTGAGGTAAAACTCTCTCTTTAAACCTGTGTTACTTCAAAATGGATGTTATCATGATCTTGTCCTTCATTTTCCTTTGCAAATACTTTTGTAAGTGGAAACTGAAATGTAAACGATATTTAAAAAATGTAAAAGCAGATTAAATATTTGTGTCAATCACTGTGTCAACCAGTGGCTTGGTGGCGGGGTGCTCTTAATTTGCTGAATTCACGGTGAAAACAGCAAATATTCTCTAAAGTGCAGCAGGATTATTTCCCCAGCACAATGCAGTCAGAGGATGATAGTTACACACGCAGAGTGTCAGTCTCAGTCACTCAGAGCAGTGTGGTCTCCAGGCATGATTGACAGGGAGGATTACCTAGTTGTCTCCATTCTGCACTGTTATTACGTGCAGTTCGTGCCCCATGGATTGCAGCAAATATGACCACGCCTGGGTTCTTGTAACCGATACCATATGTTTGCAACAGAGGCTGCCGCACCCATGTCCTGGCAGCTATGGGGGTAAATGTTACAGCAAGCACACCTGTATCTAGGACTCACCTGTTGTCTTTCCCTCTGTTCTCACTTTCTGGCAGTGCAGTAGGGATTGGGAGCAGTAAATATGACATTGAGAGGGGAGACCTATGTTCCCTACATTACAAGAGCAACACTTCAAAATTGACTGTAAAATGCAACAGGATGTTGAAAAGTAAATGCAAGTCCTTTTAACCCGGCCCCACTGTGTGCTGTTTGGCAAGTGGTGGATGCAGCCCCTTTGAAATGTTGACCTGTAACTGAACTAACTACGCTGCTGTTTATCAAATCTCTTGGATTGCAAAGACTCATTTCAATTGCGCGATATCATCGCCCTTGGAATTTGCACTGGAACAAAATGCAGCCCCAGAGGCAGAGTGGTCAGGTTACCGAGTGAGCATCAGATACCAGAGCCCCCACCCGCACATTGCCAGTGTCGATAGCAGCTGCCAGCTTCTATGCCAGCTGCCTGAAACAGAAGGTGGCACATTATTGGCATGCGTCCCCCACCCCCGCCACCTGTTTGCTGGCGTTGGCCATACCACGGGCTTTCCGATGTTGTAAATTCTGGTTGTTGTAGCAAAGGTGCTAGTTGAAAACCTGCCACGCGGCTCCATTTTGCTTGTGTCAAGGGGAACGTCGGACAGGCCCTGCTCTGAGACAGGCTTCTCCGCGCCTGGCCGTGCTGCTGATGGTGTTGTCACAAAGGCTCACCACTTCTGTGCAAGGGAAATGAGTTCATTCCAAGTGACGGGCCTAATGAAACATTTATGAGCAAGTGAGCCTGGCCCACGCTGTGCAAACACAGCCTGCCGGAGCAGAGTTTTGTTCTGAGCCGAGCAGATCGTGGCTGGCTTCCCATCTTCGCACAGGCGATGCTTTGTGTGGAAGGAGCCCCCAAGGCAGATCGCGCCCTCGCATTCCACCCTTTATTCTCCTCGTTCGTTCAGACATGAATCCGATTACTGGAGCTGCTGGGCACCTCTTGCCAATGTCTCGGGTCGTTTCAGCTTCGAAACTGTGTTCCGTGGGAGAGTTGAACAAAAAAAGCTGTTAGTCTGGAATCTTGGGAATGTCACTCCAGTTGATTTATCGGCTCGCTGTGCTCTCACCAACGATTTGCATTCTTTCCCTAAACTATAAGCAGTTTATGATTTATAGCCCAGGCACATCATTTGTTTGTTGCTATTTTTTTTTTTGTTTCATTCCATTCTGTTCCCCACCCATTGGCCTTTATCCCTGTGCTTTATTTATTTCACGTTCCGGGGTCCCTGAGGTGTTCCTGTGCCTTCACGAGACTCTTGGGAAGGGAATGTCTCTTCAAACGTTCAACGTTTGAAAAGCTAACACCGAGGCCTTTTGGTTTTGCCCCCCCCCCCCACGGTGTGAGCGGGCGGCTTCCATCTCTGCGAAATGCATTCCCCGTGCAGAGTTGGCAATAGCTTGCAGAATAGGCAAATGAAGTTGAACACTGATAAATGTGAGGTAATACTTTCTTAAAAATACATTTATATCACCCAATTCTTTTTTTTTACAATTTAGCGCGGTCAATCCACCTACCCGACACATCTTTTTGGGCTGTGGGGGTGAGACCCACGCAGACACGGGGAGAATGTGCAAACTCCACACGGACAGTGACCCGGGGCCGGGATCGAACCCGGATCCTCGGCGCCGTGAGGCAGCAGTGCTAACTAGGGTTAGGGTTAGGGCGCCACCGTGCTGCCCGAGGTAGTACATTTTGGCAGGAAGAATAGGGAGGTCACATATTATTTGGAAAGTACAGGTCTAGGTGGGGTTGAGGAACAACAAAATCTTGGAGTATAAACAAATACACCCATCACTAAACATTGCACAACAGGTTAACAAGGCTGTAAAATAAAGCAAACCAACAATTAGGCTTTGTTTCTTGAGGGATAGGATTGAAAAGTAAGGCGTACAGCTGAACCTGTGCCAAGCCTTGGTTACAGCACGCTTGGGAGTAATACGTGTCATTCTCGTCAGCGTATTATAAAAAGGGGGTAGAATCATAGAATGCCTACAGTGCATAAGATGGCCATTCGGCCCATTGGGTCTGCACCAACCCTCTGAAAGAAGGAGGCACACCCCCATGCCCTATCCCTGTAACCCCTCTTAACCTGTACACGCCCATACACTAAGGGGCAATTTTTTCATGGCCAATTCACCTAACCTGCACATCTTTGGACTGTGGGAGGAAACTGGAGCACCCGGAGGAAACTCACGCACACACGGGAAGAAAATGCAAACTCTACACAGACAGTCACCATGTGCAGGTTAGGTGGATTGGCTGTGCTAAATTGCCCCTTAGTGTCCAAGGATGTGCAGGTTATGGGGTTACGGGGATAGGGTGTGGGCCTTGGTAGGGTGCTCTTTCAGAGGGTCAGGGCAGACTTGGGCCGAATGGGCCTCCTTCTGCACTGTACGGATTCTATGAGAAGTTATTCAAAGTTATATATTGTGAATCAGGATATTGGGATGTATTAAAACTTGGGTATCTATAAGAATGTATACAACACAGAACAGCTCCGATTTGAGAAATTAGTTGATTTTTCAACTTTATTATATTAAAGCCCTGCTCTGAACAAAGCAGTTATTTACAGGTTCTAATCAGATTCTGCCATTATCTTGCTGCACTAAGCTAATTCATAAAGAAAGACTTTTTGTGACTGCTGAATGTCTTAAAGTGCTATCGAACATTACAGCGCAGTACTGGCCCTTCGGCCCTCGATGTTGTGCCGACCTGTGAAACCACTCTAAAGCCCATCTACACTATTCCCTTATCGTCCATATGTTTATCCAATGACCATTTGAATGCCCTTAATGTTGGCGAGTCCACTACTGTTGCAGGCAGGGCATTCCACGCTCTTACTACTCTCTGAGTAAAGAACCTACCTCTGACATCTGTCCTATATCTATCTCCCCTCAATTTAAAGCTATGTCCCCTCGTGCTAGACATCACCATCCGAGGAAAAGCGCTTTCACTGTCCACCCTATCCAATCCTCTGATCATCTTGTATGCCTCAATTAAGTCACCTCTTAACTATCATCTCTCTAATGAAAACAGCCTCAAGTCCCTCAGCCTTCCCTTATAAGATCTTCCCTCCATACCAGGCAACATTCTGGTAAATCTCCTCTGCACCCTTTCCAATGCTTCCACATCCTTCCTATAATGCGGCGACCAGAATTGCACGCAATACTCCAAATGCGGCCGCACCAGAGTTTTGTACAGCTGCAGCATGACCTCATGGCTCCGAAACTCAGTCCCTCTACCAATAAAAGCTAACACACCATACGCCTTCTTAACAACCCTCTCAACCTGGGTGGAAACTTTCAGGGATCCATGTGCATGGACACCGAGATCTCTGTGCTCATCCACACTGCCAAGAATCTTACCATTAGCCCAGTACTCTGTCTCCCTGTTATTCCTTCCAAAATGAATCACCTCACACTTTTCTGCATTAAACTCCATTTGCCACCTCTCAGCCCAGTGCTGCAGCTTATCTATGTCCCTCTGTAACTTGTAACATCCTTCCGCACTGTCCACAACTCCACCGACTTAAGTGTCATCTGCAAATTTACTCACCCATCCTTCTATGCCCTCCTCCAGGTCATTTATAAAAATGACAAACAGCAGTGGCCCCAAAACAGATCCTTGTGGTACACCACTAGTAACTGGACTCCAGTCTGAACATTTCCCATCAATCACCACCCTTTGTCTTCTTCCAGCTAGCCAATTTCTGATCCAAACTGCTAATTCACCCTGAATCCCGTGCCTCCGTATTTTCTGCAGTAGCCTACCGTGGGGAACCTTATCAAGCGCTTTACTGAAATCCATATACACCACATCAACTGCTTTACCCTCATCCACCTGTTTGGTCACCTTCTCAAAGAACTCAATAAGGTTTGTGAGGCACAACCTACCCTTCACAAAACTGTGTTGACTATCTCTAAACAAATTATTCCTTTCCAGATGATTATACATCCTATCTCTTATAAACCTTTCCAAGACTTTGCCCACAACAGAAGTAAGGCCCACTGGTCTATAGTTACCGGGGTTGTCTCTACTCCCCTTCTTGAACAAGGGGACAACATTTGCTATCCTCCAGTCTTCTGGCACTATTCCTGTAGATAAAGATGACTTAAAGATCAAAGCCAAAGGCTCAGCAATCTCCTCCCTAGTTTCCCAGAGAAATAGAGCCAGCAAAATCTTGTACTTGAAGAATGGTTACTGTTGGACATCTTATGTAGAAAACGTGGCAACAAAATGTGCACATCAAGCTCCCACAGCAACAATGTAATAATGACCAGGTAATCTGTTGTTATGTTGATGGAGGATTAAATATGAGCCTGAGTAACTCCTCCTGAAAATAGGGCTATGGGATGTTTTATATCCATCTGAAAAGTGGTTTAATGTCTTGTTTGAAAATTGGCTTCTTTGACAATGCAGCGGTTCGTCATATGGCACTGGAGTCTAAGCCTAGAGATTTATGCTTCGATCCTGGAGTGGGACTTGAATCTTGAATCTGGATAGACATATGGACGATAAGGGCTTTAGAGTGGTTTCACAGGTCGGCGCAACATCGAGGGCCGAATAGCCTGTACTGCGGTTTAATGTTCTATGTTGTATGTTGTATGTTATGTCAGAGGCGAGGGCGCCACAACTAACACAAGATGTCATTTAAAGTGGTATTCACCGGGCAGCACTTGTTTTCTTAAAATCCCATTTAGGTCAGCCTTGTAGAATTATGTATATTTATGGCTGTTCCCTGAGCTGATCACGGCTCAGGACCTTGCTGGCCTCTCAGTGTCACTGGTGGATATGTCAGCAGTGGACTGTGTTTCCGCTCCTTATAACTCTGGGGAATCAATCTGGAGCGAGTTCAAACATATAACCAGCTTTTTAATCAGCCCACAAACATATTTCTGCCCAGAGACATACAACTTTTTGTCCATCATTTTCTTCACCTAATGAGCAAAGCCAGTGTTGGACACCCCTCAGTAAGTCAGGATGAATGTGGGCATTTGACGTTCTGGATATCAAGCACAGTACATGCCGCTATTCCAGCTTTGCTGTACATGACCAAAAAGGAGGTGAAATTCAAGCATGCTCCAAATGGTGTTTGATTTCGCTAAAGCCCATTGCAGTTCTTTTATAATGTGCTCAGGGGATGTGGACATCATCGGCAAGCCCAGCATTTGTTGCCCTGTTAGGGGCTTGTCGCTGACGACAGGTGAGACTCAAGTAGCTGAAAGGGATTTGAGGATCGTGCAGCTCAGTCTCCGACACTCGTTCTAATGTTGTAAAGGAGTAAAATATTCCATTGGACAGGAAGGTTCGATATCTTTTGCATCCTCAGGCCATTTTAAAGCATTGTTCAGACAAAGATGTTTGGAATTGTCAGTAGGCACCGACAGTTAATTTGGAACAGCAAAGTCCTCACTAACGGCATCAAGGTGAATGGCCGCTCGATGTGTTTGTGAGTCAGTGTTCAGTGTTGGCCAGGGTGCTGAGAAAACGCCTGCTCGTCTTCACGCTAACTTCAACAGGCCAGCGGGGCTCGTGTGTCACTTCATCCAAAAGGTGGTTTGTGCATGAATGGGCCATAAACCTGTCCCCCAACATGTAGCTCCATTTGCTCGGTAGCACAGTGGTTAGCACTGTTGCGTCACAGCGCCAGAGTCCCAGTTTCCATTTCCCCGCTTGGGTCACTGTCTGTGCGGAGTAGGCACGTTCTCCCTGTGTCTGCGTGGGTTTCCTCTGGGTGCTCAGGTTTCTTCCCACAAATCCCGAAAGATGTGCTTATTGGGTGAATTGGACATTCTGAATTCTCCCTCTGTGTACCCGAACAGGCGCTGGAATGTGGCGACTAGAGGCTTTTCACAGTAACTTCATTGCAGTGTTAATGTAAGCCTACTTGTGACACTAATTAAGATTAGATTACTGCATGAGCTAACAATTCAATTTCCAGTAGTTCATGTGCCGTGCGTTTGGTCTGTTCCTTGGTATCTACTGGAAGTTCCATTGTGCGCAGTGTCTGAGCATTGTGTTTTAGGAACTATGAGTTGCATGCATAGTATCTATAAACAGGTAACAAGCTTTGTGCAGTATGTGTAAATAAATAACTGCAGTATGACCTAATAGTCTTTGGAGAATCAGGAGATGAGTTACTCGCCACAGAATTCCCAGCTTCTGACCTGCTCTTGTAGCCACAATTTTCATCTTGATTCCGATTTGGATTTACTGTGACGTGTACCGAGGGACAGTGAAAAGTATTGTCCTGCATACAGACCAGGCAGTTTCTTATGGTCTTGGGCTGAGCAGTTGCCATACCAGGCTGTGATGCAGCCAGATAGATGCTTTCTATAAAAGCAAATTACTGCGGATGCTGGAATCTGAAATCAAAGAGAAAGAAATGCTGGTAAATCTCAGCATCTGTAGGGAGAGAAAAGAGCTTATGTTTTGAGGCCAGGTGACCCTTTGTCAAAGCTGGATGCTTTCTATGGTGCATCTGCAAAAATTGGTAAGAGTCAATGTGGACGTGCCGAATTTCCTTAGTTTCCTGTGGAGGTTTAGGCGCTGTTGGTGCTTTCTTGGTCGTAGCGTCGATGTGGGTGGATGAGGGGAGATTCCTGGTGATGTGCACACCTAGGAATTTGAAGCTGTTGACCATCTCCACCTCTGCACCAATTGATGCAGACAGGGGTGTGTGCGGAAATTCGCTTCCTGAAGTCAATGACCAGCTCCTTAGTGTTGCTGACATTGAGGGAGAGACTTGTCGTTACATAACTCCACTAGCTTCTCTATGTCCCTTCTGTATTCTAACTCATCGTTGTTTGAGATCCGATGCACTACGGTCATGTCATCAGCAAACTTGAAGATGAAGTTGGAGCTGAATTTTGCCACACAGTCATGTGTGTATGTGGAGCATAGTAGGGGGCTGCATATGTGCCCCGGTAGTGAAGACTAACGTGGAGGAGGTGTGTTTTTTATCCTTACTGATTGCAGTCTATGGCTCAGGAAGTCGAGGATCCAGTTGCAGAGGGAGGAGCCTCTTTTGACTGGTCTAGTTCGGTTTCTAGTCAGTGGTAACCCCCAGGATGTTAGTGGGAGATTCAGCGATGGTAATGCCATTGCAAGTCCCGGAGAGTGTTACGGACGCCTGGTCAGCTCTCAACAATGCCTGAACTAGACACGTAGCGTGTTTTAAGTTTGAAGGCTGCAGAAAGATCGATTCCGGCCAGGAGTGATAATGTTAGAAATAAGGCATGGTTATTTTATAAACAAACTTTATTAAAACAAAAGAAGAGAAACCCATATTTAAACTTTTACTTCAGCTAACACCAACAGATTACATGTAGTTTCTTAACCTTCACACACGAGTTCCCATTAAATCGCTCTGTACGCAAAAATGCAGCCCACATTCCACTTACACAAAGACAACGGGAATACTTGCATTTGCGAAGCACTTTTCTTCGGTTAGGGACATTTGTTCTGAATCTTTTTTCAAAGCCTGCCTCAGTGGCAACTTTTGTGACTTCCGTCCTCTGTATACCCAGCCTTCTGCTTCTAACTGTCCAAAACAACACTTCCTGCCCCCTCTCTCACAGCTCTGCCCAGCTCTTCAAACAAAGGTTCTCCCCTGAGGTGGTCAGACCTGAATCTATTCTTGATTTCTTGGCTGATTGCTCACTGCTGTTTATACCAAAGAACAGAGCTATGCCATTTATATGGAACTAACCTTTCAATGATGGACAAATAGATCATCAGACTCTGGTGGTCTGATGGCTGATCAAACTAGATTGTCCTGAACGACAATAGATCTTGGGTGGACCATCCTGGCTGAAAAATGCATCCTGTGTATTCCCACTAATGAGGTGAAGTTTGAATGGATCAAGGTAACTCAGGCTGTGGTGTATCCCTCTGACTCTGCTAATAGTCCTTTTCTTCAGACCGTTTAACCCCTAAATTGCCTGCTGCATCTTGGACCCCATTTCTGGACCCAAGTTCCTAATATCTCCCTATCATGACAAGAAACGGCTACATTTCCTCTTATTGGATATGGGCATTAAGCTCAATAAACCGAATATGTAAGGTAATAATTTAAAGTTTTATGTACATTTTATTGGTTGTACTCTGTTTACAAATAGAATTGAGCTATGTGTCCAGACTGTGTAATCTGTATGTATACTGTCTTGTGGACTTGAATGTGTATGTCGAGTATTACTCCTCCCACCCGGGTTTTTATCTCTTCCAACCATCAGGCAAGAGATATACAAGGCTGAGAACCCGCACTAACAGGTTCAAAAACAGCTTCTTCCCCACTTACCAGGCTCCTGAATGACCCTCTTGTGGACTGAGCTGATCTCTCCACAAATCTTCTCTACTGAGTAGCGCCACACTCCGTGTGCTTCACCCGATGTCTGTGTCTATGTATTTACATTGTGTATCTCTCGTATGTCCTATGCTTATTCAAGTATGGAACAATCTGTCTGGACTGTACGCAGAACAATACTTTACACTGTACCTGGGTACACATGACAATAAATCAAATCCAACAGACTGGAGAGTATTTAAACCATGATGCTGGCTTCTTCCAACTCCTCCTGAACGCCTTATGTAGAATCTTCCCTCTGCTGATTACCTATACCTGAATGCCTTTCTCCCGAAGCAAATTTCTGGAAGAGATGTTGGCGATATTTATTTAATTGTTTTGGTGTAAGGGAAATGGAGTTGTTAGTGCTATGGATCTGGCTCCTGGGGGATTAGACGTGTGAGCTCATGACGAACTCAGTTGAGAAAAAGCTTCTATTTGGTAATGTCGAAGAAAATTGTAGCACAGAAGGAAGCTATTCAGCCCCTTGTGCCTATGCTAGGCAAGTTAGTGTCATAGATTTCACCTGGGGGCCCTCGGAGATGAAAGTAAATTACTGCGGATGCTGGAATCTGAAAGAAAAACAGATAATACTGGACAATCGCAACAGGTCTGACAGCACAAAGACTGCCCATTATTATCGTTTATTGTCTAGATTCCCTGAGGGTAACAATGTGTGGACTTGACATTAAGCTTCACTCTGGTCTGCTGTGATTCCAGGGTTCCGAAACACCACTATTGTCAGTCTCTGAGGCGAGTTAATATCCTTCTTCTGTTGCAAGACAAGAAGACCAGTGTGGTGTTGGCGTCAATAAGAAGAATCCCAAAGAAAATTGTTCGGGACGGCATTGTTGCGCATTGGTTAGCACTGCTGTCTCATGGTGCCGAGGACCCGGGTTCGATCCCAACCCCGACTCACTGTCTGTGGAGTTTTTAAAAAAATATTTTTTTTATTCTCCTCCTTTTTCACATTTTCTCCCAAGTTTACACCCACCAACAACAAACAATAATCAGTAACAAATATGTCAATCCCCATATCAATAACAACGATCCAATCCTCCACCGAACCCCAAACATTAGCCCGCATGTTCACATAAACAAATGACAAAAAGGCATCCGGAATCACCCATAGTCGCCATTAACACCCCCCCCCCCCCCCCCCCCCCCCCCCCCCAAACTAATGTTCGATGTTATCCAGTTCTTGAAAGTGCATAATGAATAATGCCCATGAATTGTAGAACCCCTCCATCCTTCCCCTCATTTCAAACTTAACCTTCTCCAGAGTCAAGAATTCCAACAGGTCCCCCCGCCACGCCAGGGCACAGGGTGGAGAGGCTGCTCTCCAACCTATCAGGATCCGACTTCGGGTCCAGTTTCACGTGCACCACTTCAGAAATTACCCTAAAAACCTCCTTCCAGTAATCCTCTAGCTTTGGACAGGACCAAAACATATGAATGTGATTAGTGGGGCCTCCCCCGCAATGTTCACACATCTTCTACTCCTTCAAAGAATCGGCTCATCCTCGCCCTCGTGAGGTGTGCTCTGTATACCACCTTCAGCTGTATCAGCCCAACCTCGCGCACGAGGTGAAGGCATTCACTCTCGTGAGCACCTCTCACCAGAACCCCTCCTCCATATCCTCTCCCAACTCTTCCTCCCACTTTGCTTTGATTCCTTCCAGTGGTACCTTCTCCTCTTCCAAAATAGCTCCGTAAACCGCTGACACTACCCCCTTCTCCAGTCCCCCTGTCATCAGCACCTCCTCCAGCAATGTGGAGGCCGGCTCCACCGGGAAGCTCTGTATCTCCTTTCTGGCAAAATCCCGAACCTGCATGTATCTAAATATTTCCCCCTGCTCCAATCCATACTTCGCTTCCGGCTCCTTCAGCCCTGCAAACCGACCCCTAAGAAGCAAATCTTTTAGTATCTTAATCCCCTTCTCCTCCCATTTCTGAAAATTTCCATCCCGCGTCCCTGGCTCAAATCTGTGGTTCCCCCGAATCGGCGTTTCCCTTGACCCTGCCCCCAACCCGAAGTGTTGGCGAAACTGCCTCCAAATTCTCAATGAAGCTATTATTACCGGACCCCCTGAGTACTTACCCGGGGCTATTGGGAGCGGCGCTGTTGCTAGTGCTTTCAATCCCGACCCCCTGCACAAACTCTCCTCCATTCTAACCCACTGGGAATCAACCCCTCTGACCCAGCTCCGCACCTTCTCCACGTTCGCCGCCCAGTAGTAATACATCCGGTTCGGAAGACCCAAGCCCCCTGCCTGCCTTCCCCTCTGTAGCAGCACCTTTCTGTGTGGAGTTTGTACCTTCTTCCTATGTCTGCATGGGTTTCACCTCCACAACCCAAAGATTTGCAGGGTAGTTGGATTGGCCACGCTAAATTGCCTCTTAATTGGAATAAAAAAGAGAATTGGGCACTTTAAATTTATTTTTAAAAAAGGAAAATTGTTAGCAAACTTAACGAATTTAGGATAACTAACTTTGATGACTTTTGGACGTACTGCACCTGAATCTTCAGGCGCATCTTTAAGCATTACTGGTTCGTGCAAGGAACCTGAGTGAGCAGGTATTTTGCGCGGGAGACAAAAAAAGGTAATGGGCAGAGGGTGAATGTATATTGGAAGCATCAAGCAACTAAGGAAATCCTTGCTCCATGAGATTTTGGCATAAAACCAGCGCGAATCGGTTACTTGCAAATTTGCCCCTTGGAGAAAACTTCGCAAGTTAGCTCTTGTGCTGTGATCCCAATGCACAATCGCAGGAAATTCCAGGCCGTTGTGTGGTGGGGTGCAATCTGCAGAACAGTGCGGATGAGGACGAGGAGGCCTATCTGGAGGGAAGGGAAGTCGTCTGCCTTTTAATTGCTGATTCTGTTCAAACACTCAGCTGCTGGTAAACTACTCCAGTGTGACCTTTGGCAGCCAGCCAAGCTGGTCTGTGTAAATGCTGAGGGAGGTCGGGTTTCAGGAAACTCTGATCCCTCTCATTCCGAATGAAAAGTGAATTTGTTGTGCAGATTGCTGGCTGACATTCCATTCCGATTAGACACACATTACCTCAGTGTGGATTGGGTGGATTGGGTTACAGAGTGGGTGTGTGCATGCGTGTGTTTCTTATGCTCAGCCACTCCAAGGCAAATACACCCAACGCTGATACAAGTATCGACAGGGAGGAGGGAGTTAAAGGTAGCTACTTGCGGAAGGTGGGAAGTGATGTTCAACAAGGTTAGGTGGTGGGTCCACTTGTGGTTCACTGATTGCATGAGCGACATGGACTCAGGAATCAGAATTACAATATCAAAATTTGCCGATGACACCAAACTGGGGGGGGTGTAGTTAATACTGAGGACGACTGACAGAACAACAAGACCACATTGCAGAACTGGCGTGTCAATGGCGGATGAATTTCAATATAGACGAGTGAGAAAATTTGGTCAGGGAAATGGGGAGTCCATGGAAACAAGAGACTAAACTGAGGAGAGATACGAGAGGGCCTGGAAATATTGGTCCATAAATCATTAAAAGTTGCAGTGTGTGCTACCAAAGCCACAAAAACGTGCAAACCAAGCATGGATGTTCATTTCAAATGGGATAAAACTGAGCCATTATGTTAAGCGTGTATAAAAGCTTGGTTGACAACACTTTTGACTGCTGAGCGGGTTTGGTTCGCCATGTTACAAAGAAACTGCAAACGTTGTTTAAGAAATTAAGATTAGAACTGCGGGGGTTGTCGTACCTATCAGTAAAGAGTGAACAGACTCGGGCTCTTTTCTCTAAATAAAAGGGAAGGCCGAGGGGGTGACCTGATAGAGGACTTTAAAATTGTAACATGGCTTCACAGGGTAAAACTATCAATGATATTTCCATTCATGTGGTGTCCAAAACTAGAAGTCATACATATACGATCGCTAGGAAGGAGCTGGCCACGTGTCTGCGGTTACTGCCCCCTTCGTTGTTGGGGAAGATAGTGTCTGAGGATGGGACAGGGGAGGGCAAGATCTCCAATATCTATGGGCAATTAATGGAAAGGGAGAGGGCCTCGATGGAGGAGGTAAAGAGGAAGTGGGAGGAGGGGTTGGGTGGTGCATTTGAGGGGGGGTGGGTTTGGAGTGAGGCCTTGCGTAGGATAAACTCGACCTCCTCGTGTGTGAGATTGAGTTTAATACAGTTTAAACACATGACAAAGACGCACATGAATGGGTTCTTTCTAGAGGTGGTGGAGGACAGATGCGAGCGGTGTTTAAGGGGGCCGGTGAACGCCACACACCGCTCGGAGGCGATTGTTAGGGTGGCAGGCTCCGGATTGGGCAGCGGGGTGAGCGAGTGGCCTGTTGGAATTTTAACATTTGAAGAAGATACAGTTTGCCATTGGAGGTTTGGAGGAGAGGTTCTAATCCAGGTGGAGGCTGTTCATCTCCTTTGGTAAGCATCGGGGGGGGGGGGGTTGTTTTTTGTTCTATAGTTACAAAACGGGCAAGTGGGGTGATATGGTGGATGGGGTGTTCATCGTGAGAAATGTATAATGTTGGATGAAATGTTGTGTTTTGTATGTAAAATAAAAATGTCCTGAATAAAAATATTTATAAAAAAAAAAAGATAGCTCGCTAACTAAATCGCGGAAGGAATTCAGGCAGAACCTCGTTACCCGGAGAGTGTTTCCTATGCTTCACTCCCACTTGGCCCGGTTGAGGTGAATTACATTTAAGGGGAAACTAGAGAAAAGTGCAAGAAAGAGAAAGGAATGGATGGATATGTTGTGAGGTGAAATGAAGTAAATAGTGTGGGAGGCGGCTCACTTGGTGTATAATTACTGCTGTGTTGAAAGACTTGTTTATGTGTTGTGCATTGCATGTAGGCAGCACACTGACACAATTGTTGGAACATCTGCGACCTGTGCTATTGTGTTGAATGAAGTGAGGCGTACTGGGGGCTCGTGCTGGCTGGCAGTGCCGGCTGCAAGGTGTGTGGGCCAGGAGGGCTATTATGCGAGGTCATCGTACCACCTCTAGCCTGTTTGAGGGTGTGGAGGGGGCTTTTCCAAGAAAGGCCCAGGGTGAGCCCATGCAAATCTTTGTTCCAGCTGGAAAAATACTGCTGGTGATCAGGGAGAAAACCCGCTCATATAAAAACGTGTATTCAGGGCACCCCATAATCAAACCCCCTCCCATTATGCCACACCGTGCTCTGCATGCCTTGCACAGTGGGGCGGTTTTGGCATGCACTCTTTACAATAGAGCCTGTCTGAGGGTTTTTTTCAGTGTGAGGTTAACTCTGCCTCGATATAATTGATTTTGAAGGGATAGAAATCGATATGTCCACGCCATCGGACATCTTCATACGATCCCTGAATGTTCCCCAGCCTTCCTAACCTTCACTGCTCTGACCATTCAGTCACAGGTCTTTGCATTCAGTCATAGGTTTTTGCAGTAGGGGCTGGTTTAGCACACTGGGCTAAATAGCTGTCTTTGAAAGCCGACCCAGGCAGGCCAGCAGCACGGTTCAATTCCCGTAACAGCCTCCCCGAACAGGCGCCGGAATGTGGCGACTAGGGGCTTTTCACAGTAACTTCATTTGAAGCCTACTTGTGACGAGCAATTTCATTTTTCATTTCATTTCTGTAACTTGAGGTTTTTTTTTTAACCTCCAACTCCTGTGCCCTTTGACGGTGGGTAAAGAGCTGGGGGAGCGGGTCACGCACTGTCTAGGTGCTCTTTCAGCAGGGTGCTGCATGCGGCCTCCTGCATGCCTGTGGTTGGCACTCAGCCCTTCATGCCTTCTGCGCCAGCTCTGAAAGGGGCACGGTGGCACAGTGGTTAGCACTGCTGCCTCACGGCGCCGAGGACCTGGGTTCGATTCCAGCCGTTGGTCACTGTCCGTGTGGAGTTTGCACATTCTCCCCACGTCTGCGAGGGCCGCGCCCCGCAGCCCAATGATGTGCAGCGTAGGCCACACTAAATTGCCCCTTGAAAGAGCGATCTGATTAGCCTCCCCCTCCTGCTCTTTCCCCATAGTCCTGGACACCTTACCTCCAAATACAATCCCCATTCCTCCAGTCAATATTTCCTTCCTATTCTTCTCACTGTTCTTTAGTCTAGTGACTAGTTCAAAGTCACTGTCACAACAAGTGAATCAGGTATTTTTGCCAGGTTGCCGTCTTGTCTTTGTCTTTATTCCCATCAGTGTTCAATGTGTTGATGTGTTTTTAAAAATTATTTGTTGCCAAGTAGTAACTGATTAAAGGTTGTTTCGTGTTCGGCTGTGCGCTTGAGGGAAGAGGGAGTGTGTCAGATCCCCTCGAGGTACAATAACTGTCTGTTGGGGTGGGTTCTGTGTCTGGAAAGCATTGATTTCCCGAGGTTAATTCAGCTGGATCCAGTCCAGGTCAACAGCCAATTTAATGATGTAATTGACCATAAATGGCACCAATTAATTAAAGGTCTATTCTGAGGAAGTGCAGGTGTGGGAAAGAAAATTCCCAGAACCAGAGGAACAGCTTGAAATCCCAGCTGTGACTGACCATCACACACAGATCAGAGGACTGCTTCTTCCAGTCTTGGTGGCAGAGAGCATAAGGGTGTCTGCCGATTATTCTCTCTCGCTCTCACATGCTCACTTGCGCTCTCTCTCGCTCGTGCTCTCTCCCGTGCGTTCTCTCACGCGCTCCCTCGCCCTCTCTCGCCCTCTCTCGCTCTCTCTCGCCCTCTCTCGCTCTCACGTGCTCGCTTACGCTCTCTCTCTCGCTCGTGCTCTCTCCCAAGCGTTCTCTCACGCGCTTTCTCACCCCCCTCTCGCTCTCACGTGCTCGCTTGCGCTCTCTCTCTCGCTCGTGCTCTCTCCCGTGCGTCCTCTCACGCACTCTCTCGCTCTCTCTCGCTCGTGCTCTCTCACGCGCACTCTCACGCGCTCTCTCACGCGCTCTCTCACGTGCTCTGTCGCCCTCTCGCTCTCACGTGCTCGCTTGCGCTCTCTCTCTCTCGCTCGTGCTCTCTCCTGTGCATTCTCTAACGCACTTTCTCTCTCGCTCCCTCACTTCTCCTCCCCTCCGATGTACTGGTTAAAGTCTGTAACCTGCTGAGGATTAAACAGATACATTTGGGTCAATTTAGGGAGCAGGGAGTGAAGAAATTGGATTCATCTCCAATTCTGGCTAATATTGCACCCCAGCCCCAACAATAGCAGCAGCAACGTGCACTTTGTACAGACAAAAAGCCAAATACTACATGGATGCTACAAATCTGATACAAAAGCAGAAAACGCTGGAAAATCTCAGCAGGTCTGGCAGCATCTGTGGATAGAGAAAACCGAGTTAATGTTTCGCACCCCTATGCCCCTTCAGTGCTTCGGGGTGGGCATTCCTGGAAGGGGAGCATTTCTGTAGCTGCTTTTAATACAAGACGTCGCTCAGGAAACCAATGAGAGAAATGTTGACACTGATCCAAGAAAGGAAACACGAGGAGCGGTGGCCAAGGTGGGAATTCGGGAGATGTTTAGGGAATGAAGTGCAGAGTTTGGGGCCTACCTGCTCAGCTGAGGGAGCACCGTAACAATGGCCCTGGGGGAGGCCAGAGTCGGAGGGGAAGGTGAAATTGTTGAAGGATTTCAGGGCTGGACAGGGTTACGGAGATGGGAAGGGATGAGACCCACAGAGAGACTCACACCAGACAGACCCTGGGGATCATGTTGCTCCAGTTGCCAGCAGCCTAGTTTCTGACAGTTCTAAGGGGGCAAATATCCACAGTAGCAACTCAATGACAATTGTTCCCTCTATTCCATAATATGCCGAGGTGCTCCCAGGATTTAGTCAGCCCTTTTCTGTACATGATGGGTCCGTCTGTACTTTATGTGCGAGGAAAAATTTCCCAAAGCAATGGTGGGAAATTTTGGTGTTGATAATAAGTTTGAGTCAGCCGGTCATTTGAGTGGTAGTTAGAGGCACAACATTTGAGATTCCGCAAACACGATGCAGATTTGGAGCTGGACCACAAAGTGTCAAATGCCCAAGTAAAGCTTCAGCAGTACGTTCTCTTCCATTGGAGTATTGGGCCCCTTATCCAAGGAAGGATGTGCTGGCCTTGGAAAGGGTCCAGAGGAGGTTCACAAGAATGATCCCTGGAATAAAGAACTTGTCGTATGAGGAACGGTTGAGGACTCTGGGTCTGTACTCGTTGGAGTTTAGAAGGATGAGGAGGGATCTTATTGAAAGTTGCAGGATACTGTGAGGCCTGGATAGAGTGGACGTGGAGAGGATGTTTCCACTTGTAGGAACAACTAGAAGCAGAGGACACAATCTCAGACTAAAGGGACGATCCTTTAAAACAGAGATGAGGAGGAATTTCTTCAGCCAGAGGGTGGTGTATCTGTGGAACTCTTTGCCGCAGAAGGCTGTGGAGGCCAAATCACTGAGTGTCTTTAAAACAGAGATAGATAGGATCTTGATTAATAAGGAGATCAGGGGTCATGGGGAGAAGTCAGGAGAATGGGGATGAGAAAAATCTCAGTATGAATGAATGGCGGAGCAGACTCTATGGGCCGAGTGGCCTAATTCTGCTCCTATGTCTTATTGTCCAAATTTAGGCTCTTTTTGTACAAAGTACAGAAACCTCTGGAGAACTATAGTTCATAGGGAGCACCCAGGTGGGGTTGCGTGTATTTGGGGAGGTGAGAACGCCTGGGTGACACTGGCTGGGGGCAGGGGAGCCTCCACTCAGGCCTTGTATGTATGTTCGGGGAGTTCCCGACTAGAAGGTGTTTTGTTTGACAAAGTGCTGGAGTACAACCATTACTAGGCATGGTCTGCCCCCTGCAGGCCGGTTCAAATACTGTGGCTGCTGGCTGAGGCACTGGCATTTCCTGTTGGCTTCCGTCAGTGTCTTTTACAAGATGTACTTGGTCTGACCTGGCACGATGGTTGATAATTGTAATGTAAATGGTCTTGTGATCAAATCAGAATATATTGCAAATCCACGACCTATTAATATGGAGCAACACGCTCTCCGCCCCCTCCATCCTGTTCTATTAGGGATCAGTCTCCAGACCTATCAGAAAACTGCAAACTCTGGCAATCTTTAATGTCTGTGTTTGTGCATAATATAAATAACCGGACAATGAGTGAGGAACTTGTCACCTAATAAAGGCAAATTACTGCGGATGCTGGAATCTGAAACCAAAAGAGAAAATGCTGGAAAATCTCAGCAGGTCTGGCAGCATCTGTAGGGAGAGAAAAAAGCGAACGTTTCGAGTCCAGATGACCCGTTGTCACAACTTGCCACCTAATGTTGGAGTTCACATGGTGTTTGTAAAGACAGAGGCGCAATGTCCCAAATGGCCTTGTTCTGTCAGCAAAGTTTGATTCTATACCCTCTGGAGTACATTGTCTTGAATTCTGGAGTGCTGGCGCTCCAGGTACCCAATGTGTTTGATTAGCTTATCTACATCCTGTTCTGCAGCAGTTGGGCAAGATAATTGCAGTACAACGTGAACACGAAAAGATATTTTGGACTTGCTTTCCGTTGGGCAGCTGCCACGCCGCAAGTACTTGCTTGGAATAAATTGGATATGACTTTGCTCTTTTGAGGGCTGGCACCATTTGTGCTCTGTTTAATGCCATGCCAGCTGACCCTCCATGGCTAGTGTACAATGCGGCTCGAATTCCGTGTCTTTTACATTTGAGAAACAGAAACTTGGCCTGGTCTCTTTTGACGATGTAAAGCGGTTTGACAAAGAGACTGCACGGAACACTGGCTTCGTTGTACTTGGGTCAGTGCGATGCTTTGTTTGTTTACCCAGACTGGCAGCGAGCCCCCCCCCCCCCCCCCAGGATGTTGCCAATCATTGCTAGGTTCGCTGGGGTCATTTGCGACGGGGTTTGTACTTGATAAATGGGAAAAATAACCCGCGTAACCGCATTCTGCTGGCTGTGACAAGTTGCAGGAGTCAAGGCCTCTCAATGATCCCATTTTTCACACTGCCCATTTCTCTGCTAAAGTCAGCGCCGACACAGGGCTCAGCATTGACTGCTCTGATAAACGTCCACAGGCAGACACGTAAATGTCTAATAGGACTGAAATCGGAAGCCGTATTAAGATGGGAGTGGGACTGCAGCCTCTCTCTCCTGGCCCGTGCTGACTTGTACCTGCGTTGAAAGCTTGAATATGTAATGAAGGTTCAGCTTTAATGTGTCCGTTGCCTCTCTTGGGAGCTTGGATCAAAGGGACAAGTTTACCAGATCTCTTGCTCTATTTTAAAGAAACACAATTTGAGCACAAGCTAAATGTTTTTTGACCCTGGTATACCTCTTGAAAAGCTCATGGGGGTGCAGCGAATGGACTGAAATTGTTCAGCTTCCTCCTTCATCTAGGGTGAACCCAGAATACAAAGCCACATGCCCACAAATCCTAGCTTCCTGCAGGATACATCCTGTTAGTAAATCCTCCAGCTCCCTGAAGACTTGGCTTACTTAAGAATGTGGTACAGTAGACAGCTTGGGGTTGGTTTTTTTAATTAAACCAAAGGTTATATGGTCCTCCGGGTTACTGAATATTTAATTTTCATTAAGGAGAAAATACACCATCAGATAAGATATCGAACAAATAGAAGCCCAGTCCCCTACTTCATAAAACTCATAAAGAGAATATAAATGACCGAGAATTTAATAAAATCAACCAGACGCCGTGTGATCTCTGGACTTTTAATACAAATTGCAGAGGACAGTCTACCTTTCATTTTTATGCTGTAAATTAAGGCGACCTACATTTTGCAATGTATTGTAATTATTTGCATATGTAATTTTATTTGAATGATTGTGCATAACTATGTTATGAATTATGATTACTTGTTGTATTTGTGTCATTGTCATTTAGCACATGCCACCATGATGATTTACCAGTGATCTCATTTCCTCTCTTTCTCTTCCCTCTTTGCCAGGTGTCCTGGTGGTGAATGTGACTTGGCGCAACAAGACGTACGTTGGAACTCTTTTGGACTGCACAAGACATGACTGGGCACCACCAAGGTGAGCAGAGGGATAAAGCTGTGGGGTTGAAAGAGACATGCAGTGTAAAGATTATCAAATTGGGCGAGGGAGCCGCTGGATGGGCCAGCATGTATTGCCCATTCCGAATTACCCGTGAGAAGGTAGTGGTTGTGAGCTGCCACCTTGATCCGCTGCACGTGCCGAAAGGTTCAGTGCAGTGATTTGCTGGTTCTGGTTGCACGTTTATGGGCAGTGGTTAGCCCTGTTGTTTCACAGCGTCAGGGTCCCAGGTTCGATTCCCGGCTTGGGTCACTGTCTGTGCGGAGTCTGCACGTTCTCACCGTGTCTGCGTGGGTTTCCTTCGGGTGCTCCGGTTTCCTCCCACAAGTCCCGAAAGACGTGCTTGTTAGGTGAATTGGATATTCTGAATTCTCCCTCAGTGTACCCGAACAGGCGCCGGAGTGTGGCGACTAGGGGATTTTAACAGCAACTTCATCGCAGTGTTAATGTATAAGCCTACTTGCGACACTAATAGAATCATAGAATTTGGGGCAGAATGGTGGCGCAGTGGTTAGCCCTGCTGCCTCATGGTGCCAAGGTCCCAGGTTAGATCCCGGCCCCGGTTCACTGTGCGTGTGGAGTTTGCACATTCTCCCCGTGTCTACATGGGTTTCACCCCCACAACTCAAAGATGTGCTGGTTAGGTGGATTGGCCATGCTAAATTGCCCCTTAATTGGAAAACAAAATAATTGTGTACTCTAAATTAAAAAATTGGAAAAAATGAATTGGGCACTCTAAATTTAAAAAAAATCATGGACTTTACAGTGCAGAAGGAGGCCATTCGGCCCATCGAGTATTCACCGACCCCTGAAGGAGCACCCTACCTAAGCCCACACCTCCACCCTATCCCGTAAACCAGCAACCCCATCTAACCGTTGGACACTAAGGGACAATTTAGTGTAACAAATCCACCTAACCTGCACATCTTTGGACTGAGAGGGGAAACCGGAGCACCCAGAGGAAACCCACGCAGATACGGGGAGAACGTGCAGACTCTGCACAGACAGTGACCCAAGCCAGGAATCGAAACCGGGTCCCTGGCGCTGTGAAGCAACAGTGCTAACCACTGTGCTACCGTGCCGTCCTATTATTTTTGTTGTACAGTACTGTTAGGGAGTTTCGGGAAGGAACGGCGATGTATTTCCAAGTCAGGCTGGTGTCTGGCTTGGAGGGGAACTTAAAGGTGGCAGTTTTCCCCTGCGTCTGCTGCCCTTGTCACTCGGACTGGTAAGGGATATCGGAATGGTAAACAGATGGGTGGTACTTTGCATCCCAGTGTACCGGTTGTACGCAGCAGGGGTCATGAGGAAAACTATTCCAGCTTAAAGATCCCAAATGAATCTACAGTTTCCTTGGCATACCATCCAGATGTGCCTTTAACTATCGCAATGTTCGCCTCCATTTTGCTGAGGTTCTTACTACAGTGTACATTTTGGACAGGCAGTTCTGTGATTTGCGGGTTCCTCTGTGCTCACGTAATCACGCAATACTTTCACACCTGTTCCGCTGCCCCGTTAATTCAAACATTATTTTGATGAATTTTTTTGAGTTATCCACTAATTTGAACTAAACAACATACATTTCGCAAAGTCAAAAATTGAAATAAGGAACTTTGAATTAAGAGTAGACTTTATAGTTCAATAAACACTTTGAGGATTGGAAGCCCTGTTTCCCACGCTGCTCCAATTGAGCTCTGGAGTAGTGGATGCTACTTTTATGGTACTTTTAATCTCTAGTCATCATTTTTTAAATTTAAAGTACCCAATTCATTTTTTCCAGTTAAGGGGCAATTTAGCGTGGCCAATCCACTACCCTGCACATCTTTGGGTTGTGGGGGTGAGACCCACGCAGACACGGGGAGAATGTGAAGTGACCCAGGGCCAGGATCGAACCCGGGTGCTCGGCGCCGTGAGGCAGCAGTGCTAACCACTGCGCCACCGTACTATCCTTGAAATGAAATGAAAAATGAAAATCGCTTATTGTCACAAGTAGGCTTCAAATGAAGTTACTGTGAAAAGCCCCTAGTCGCCACATTCCGGCGCCTGTTCGGGGAGGCTGGTACGGGAATTGCACCGCGCTGCTGGCCTGCCTTGCTCTGCTTTCAAAGCCAGCGATTTAGCCCTGTGCTAAACCAGCCCCTAATCTAATCCTCCTAATCATCTTAATTATTTTTCAAAACTTGTGTATTATTAGTTGTTGCGGGACAGTTAGATTGGGAATAATCTTTTATTAAATAAATTTAGAGCACTCCATTATTTTTTCCAATTAAGGGGCAATTTAGCGTGGCCAATTCATCTACCCTGCACATCTTTTGGGTTGTGGGGGCGAAACCCACGCAGACACGGGGAGAATGTGCAAACTCCATACAGACAGTGACCCTGAGCCAGGATCGAACCTGGGACCTCAGTGCCATGAGGCAGCAGCACTAACCACTGCGCCACCATGCTGCCTTAATTGGGAATTATAGAACATAGAACATTACAGCGCAGTACAGGCCCTTCAGCCCTCGATGTTGCGCCGACCTGTGAAACCACTCTAAAGCCCATCTACACTATTCCCTTATCGTCCATATGTCTATCCAATGACTATTTGAATGCCCTTCGTGGTGGCCAGTCCACTACTGTTGCAGGCAGGGCATTCCACGCCCTTGCTACTCTCTGAGTAAAGAACCTACCTCTGACATCTGTCTTATATCTATCTCCCCTCAATTTAAAGCTATGTCTCCTCGTGTTAGACATCACCATCCGAGGAAAAAGGCTCTCACTGTCCACCCTATCCAATGCTCTGATCATCGTTTCCCTCAATTAAGTCACCTCTTAACCTTCTTCTCTCTAACGAAAACAGCCTCAAGTCCCTCAGCCTTTCCTCATAAGATCTTCCCTCCATACCAGGCAACATTCTGGTAAATCTCCTCTGCACCCTTTCCAATGCTTCCTTATCTTAAACTTTGAAGAGTTTTTAGTTGCTACGAGGACAGAGCATCAATATACCTCAGCCAAGAGTGATTGGATATGGCTTGGCACCCCCACTCCTTTATCCCAAGTGTTCCTGGTCAAGCCTAGTTCACTGTTGGGCAGTGTCAAGCAGAAGCCAGATGTTTCCCTGCAGTAACATGAGGTGATCAGCGGAAGAATAGTTCTGAGTTACTCTTCCCCACTTGGTGATCGTATCAGAACCGCATTGGAAGAGGCGGAGAGGCGTTACTGGGCCACAGTTAGTGAGTAGGAGATCAGGAATCAATGTTTTTTTAAAAAAAAGAGTTTTTAAGAAATTAAATGCATCTGTTTCTCACTTGATTTCTCAATCCCCCAGCCTGGTGCAACCCTCACTATGATAGGCCATTAGAAAATATCCAAGAAAACCTGTGGTACATCCTGCTCTAATAGATTTCCATCCCTTTTAACTCTGTGAGAAAGCTTGTGGGTCTTCACTTATTTCTTGAGGAAGCCATGGGTGACAACCTACCAGTGGAAGAAGCTACTGCAATCGATGCTCGGATCTGCATTCACTGCAGAGCTAAGTACAGTCCTTTCCACTGTGGTTTCTCATAGAATCCCTACAGTGCAGACGGAGGCCCTTCGGCCCATTGAGTCTGCACGGACCCTCAGTAAGAGCCCTCTAACCAGGTCCACCCCACCCTATCTCTGTAACCCCATAACCTAACCACATCCCTGGACACTAAGGGGAAATTTATCATGGCCAATCCATGTAACTTGCACATCTAGGACTGTGGGAGGAAACCGGGGCACCCGGAGGAAACCCATGCAGACACGGGGAGAATGTGCAAACTCCACACAGCCCGAATCAAACCCGGGTCCCTGGTGCTGTGAGGCAGTAGTGCTACCCACTGTGCCACCGTTCATGTACTCAATATCTTGTGAATCTGTTACCAAAGCATTAATATCCTTGCTTTCTCCCTGTGTCCAGATTAGGTGTGATGAGTAGCTCAGCCCTTTACTAGTCAATAGATCTTTTCATTATCCATTAAACTCTGGTCCTAACATCATTTAAACAAGAAACACGACAGGACTCTATCATGTTCTGCTCACTGCCGCCATTGACTTTTATTTTTCTTCTCTAGGTTTTGTGAGTCACCTACGAGTGACCTCGAGATGAGAGGAAACAATCGAGGGAGGGGGAAACGAGCCCGCCCCAACACAAATGCTCCAGTGATTGAGGCCATCACAGTGCCGGACAACAAAGTTGTGAACAAGACTCGGGCCTGCACGAGTAGCAAGGGGCGTCGGGGCAGTCAGAACTCCTCCGAGCGACGCACCCCAACAAACACCGTTGAAGACATCAAGGCGAGTCCTTCAGCAGGCAACAAGCGGAAAACTAAACCCGCCCCAGACTTGGATTTAACTTCGAGTTCTGAGGACTCAAAAGGAGGGAAACGGATGCGTTCAAACTCGCGGGGAGCAGTGACCCCGACTCCAGTCACAGCACTGAAAGCTGAGCCCCCCGTGCCTGAGCATAATTGCCCATCCCCTGTTCTCATTGACTGTCCCCACCCTAACTGCAACAAGAAATACAAGCACATTAATGGCCTCCGGTACCACCAGGCCCACGCTCACACAGACAGTGATGGTAAGCTTGAGGGAGACATTGACAGCGAGGAGAAGAACTCGGATGGCGAGGACTGCACCCAGCACCCGTTGCTAAGCCAGGACTCCAGTAGTTGCAATGGCTCTTCCAGCTCTCACACATTCGGCCAGGCAAAGGGCTCCATGTCGCCTGCTCGCTCGGTCACGCCCAAAGGGAGGAGGGAAGGCAGCATGGAGGCGCATAGCCCTTCCCCTGCCTCAAAGCTCAGTACCGGGAAGGCCTCTGGTAAAAAGAAAGGCCCTTCAGAGGCTGACCCGGAGTCTGGTGGGATGTATAATATTGAGTGTGCAGAAGAAGGGCCCCCAATTGCCAGCCCAGGCGATGATACAGGCAATGATGGCGATGATTCAAGTGAAAAGAAATTGGTCTTGGAGAAGGAGAAACCCAAGAAAGCAAGCAGCTCGAAATCAGAGAAGCTGCCCCTCAAAACCAAATCAGCCCGGCCCATTGTCCCTGCCATACCAGCACAGATATACACTTTCCCCACTGCTGCTTTCACTGCCTCCGGCCCAGGGCCTGCTCCAAGCCTGGCCACCACTGTGGTCCAAGCAATGTCCAAGAGTCCCCCACTCAAGGCCATTCAGCCCAAGCCGACTATCATGGGGGAGCCGTCTACAGTGAACCCAGCCCTCACCCCCTTGAAAGAGAAGAAGAAGAAGGAGAAGAAGAGGAAGGACGCCAAGGAGACCGCGAACTCTAAGCCACTGGGGAAAGGAGGGAAGCCCGAGGATGGCAAAAGCCCTTTCCGAGACTCTGCTGCGGATTCTGCGCCCAAAGGCGAGGGCCTCTTGAACGGTTCTTCTGAGTCGCACGAGAGCCGCTTGGCAAGTATCAAAGCCGAGGCGGACAAAATCTACAGCTTTACCGACAATGCGCCGAGCCCCTCCATAGGCACGGCCAACAGGCTAGAAGGCACTGGCTTGGTCACGCCTATAATACCTTTGCATGTGGTGACGCAGAATGGGGCCGACAGCTCTTCGGTCAAAACCAATAGTCCAGCATATTCTGACATCTCTGATGCGGGAGAAGACGGAGAAGGGAAGGGAGAAGGGGCGAAAGTCAAAACGTCATCTCCGGGCCAAATGGCGAAGGAAAGTGCCAAGAAAGCATTATTCTCCTCTTCCTCCTCCTCTTCCTCGTCCTCCTCATCCTCTTCGTCAAGAACTCAGCCGCCTTTAACTAAGGAAACTCATTCTCCTTACTATCAGGGCTATGATGCCTACTACTCCCCGAACTACGCCCACTCGAGCCCTGGGGGTACCGGGAGCGGCTCAGGGCCAGTCAGTCACTCAGTCAAAATCAAGAAGGAGATAGATGAGGAGGGTGTGGAGGTGAGGGTCAAAGTTGAGAGTGCAGAGGATAAAAAGATTGAAATGGGCAGCGCAGGCCATCATCCTTCAGTGATCCAACAAAGGCCCCAAATGTACATGCAGCCTCTATACTATGGTCAGTATGCATATATGCCCCAGTATGGATACAGTGAGCAGGGATACCATAGTCACGTGATGAGTACGAATCCAGCCTACAGGCAGCAATATGAGAAACTGTGCGAGGAGCAACATAAGCAGAGGCAAGAGCAGAACCGTGGGAAACACGGCACGAACGACGCTGACAAGAAACAAGAGCATGGCATGAAAGACCGAGACAAGGAAGAATGGAAGCAGAAGTCCCCCGCCTCAGCCACGCTGTCAAAAGCCCCCAGCTTAACCGACCTTGCCAAACCAGTGCCCAACAAGCCCAAGGACCCAACGGACTCCATGAAATATGCCAGCACGGCAAAAGCAGATGATGCTTCCAAGCTGCAATCCCAGCAGGCTGAGGGATTAAAGATGAAATTGACTGAGGGGAGCCACCTTGGGAGGGAGGTGTGTGAAACAAAACCTGGTCTGGAGTCGAGCAAACACTCTGGAATGGATCCAACGCTATGGTATAGACAGGTGAGACCAAACTCTGGTACCCCATGGTTTATGGTGTGTTCTGCAATACCGAGATGTCACCTTTTAGCCAAGAATATTAATTCCCCCGTTGGGGAACCCTAAACCCCATAAAAACAAATCTACCAAATGATTACCACACCGGCTCCCTGTGAAGGAATTACCAGCAAGATTTCACTTTTTGTATCTTTTGCTTCAACGTGAATTCGAATCAATATAAATTAAACATGAATTAACAGTAAAACAACACTTAAAATTAAAAAATGAATTTCTCTTTAAACAGTCAACACAATAAAAATATGTCGCACAAATACCTACACCACCCATCACACAAATATCACCATGTTCGGTTCTAAAGTTTGGTGTCTCTGAAACATAAGGGGCGAGATTCTCCGACCCCCCGCCGGGTCGGAGAATCGCCGGGGGCTGGTGTGAATCCCGCACCTGCCGGTTGCCGAATTTGCCGCGCCGGTTGGCGCCCCCCCCCCCCCGGCGATTCTCCGGTCCAGATGGGCCGAGGTCCCGCTGCTAGGATGCCTGTCCCGCCGGCGTGGATTAAACCACCTCTCTTACTGGCAGGACAAGGCGGCGCGGGCGGGCTCTGGGGTCCTTGGGCGGGGGGGGGGGGGGGCGTGGGGCGATCTGGCCCCGGGGGGGTGCCCCCACGGTGGCCTGGCCCGCGATCGGGGCCCACCGATCCGCGGGCGGACCTGTGCCGTGGGGGCACTCTTTTCCTTCCGCCTTCGCCACGGTCTCCACCATGGCGGAGGTGGAAGAGACCCCCTCCACTGCGCATGCGCGGGGATGCCGTGAGCGGCCGCTAACGCTCCCATGCATGCGCCGCCCGGCAATGCCAGTTTCGCGCCAGCTGGCGGGGCACCAAAGGCCTTTCCCGCCAGCTGGCGGGGCGGAAACCAGTCCGCCGCGGGCCTAGCCCCTCAAGGTTAGGGCTCGGCCCCTCAAGATGCGGAGGATTCCGCACCTTTGGGGCGGCGCGATGCCGGACTGATTTGTGCCGTTTTTGGCGCCTGTCGGCGGACACCATGCCGATTACAGAGAATCTCGCCTACGGTCTCACTTTTTACTCAATCGATTAGGCCTTGAGTCCCGTTCATCGCAACCGTATTCCCCCGAGACACTTGCCACTCTAACAGCATACTCTTGCAGCATCTCCTTAGCTAGGTTCACAATAGTCTTGAAAGCACAGATTCTCCAGAAACTCCTTAATCTGATACTTTAAAGCACCCTGTTAAACTGTCTCATTGACAATGGCAAAACTGACGCGACAGCAGTAAAATTATCCAATTCACAATCTCTTCTCTAACCCTGTTCTTTAGCTTTCTGTCCTGTTGTCATAGAAGTTTACAGCCTGGAAACAGGCCCTTCGGCCCAACTTGTCCATGCCGCCAACACACACACACACACTCTCTCCAAATGTATCTCCTCTGTTCTCCAATCTGCTGCTACTCTTTGTTCTTTCTAGCAGTCGCTTTTTTGCCTTCTCTTATGTCTGGCCAAATAACGTTTTTGTATCTTCCTTCCTGTTGCTACTGCTTCCAGATCAAGAACCGTCCGACCGCGCATGGACTAATGTTTCATATTATCCAAGACAATTGCAACTGATTCCTTTGCAATTGGTGCAAATTCTTCAAAGTTTTTTCCAAACATTCCTTAACAAAAAAACAAATGCAGAATCCCTAGACATTTAAAATAACTGACAAACTTTACTTACTGGTCTTCACAAGCTGCATGTTAAATTAACCTGACGACAGCACTGTCAATACCGCGCTCGATTGAAGCCCAGGGATTTGTGATGTGTGTTCTAAACAGTACAGTATCAATACGCAAACAAAACTGATACATGAGTAAAGAAAAATCTCTAATTAATGCTACCCTCAGCATAGCCCAAAGTGCGTGATGGCCAGTAAATTACATTTTGAGATACACTGTTATCCTCACAGCATAACCAATTTGCACACAGAAAATTCCAATACTAAGGTTACAGGATAAATGAACTGCTAATCTGCTTTTTGTTGGTATTGACTGGGAGATGCTTGTTGGCCAGGACACGAGAGAACTTTCCCTGTTTATTTAAAAATATTGCCACTGCTTTCCTGAATGTCCACCTGAACATGCAGACGAGGTCGCATTTTAATGTCTTGATTGAAAGGTGGTTCCTCCTTCATCGCAGCGTTTCCTTAACAGCGCCCTGAAGTGTTAAGTCATTGAGTGAAACTTGAGCCCACAATCCTCTGACTCGACAACAACGGCAGCCTACATTTATATAGTGCCTTTAGCATCATGGCATCCTGAGGCACTTCACAGGAGCGTTACAAAGCAAAGCATGGCGCAAAACCACATAAGGGCGACATTGAACCAAAAAGCTTTGTCAAAGAGGTAGGTTTTTAAGGAGAGGTTGAGAGTTGGGGAGGTACAGGGAAGGAATTCCAGAACTTGGGGTCTAGGTTAATGAAAATTGGGGATGCATAGAGGCCTGATTTAGAGGAGTTACAGATATCTCAAAGGGTTGGAGGAGATTACAGAGATAGGGAAGGGAGAAGGCTGTGGAGGGATTTGGAAACAATGAGAATTTTTTAATTAAGAGGTTGGTTGACTCACGTAGCACAGGGGGGTGATGGGGAAAAGAAACTTTGGGGAGGTTGTGGTATTGTCACCGGACTAATAAACCAGAGACCCAGAATAATGCTCCGGAGTTCCCAGGTTCGAATCCCGCCACTGCAGATGGTGAAATTTGAATTCAATAAAAATCTGGAATTAAAAGTCTAATGATGACCATGAAACCATTGTCGATTATTGTAAAAACCCATCTAGTTCACTGGTGTCCTTTAGGGAAGGAAACCTTATCTGGTCTGACCTGTATGTGACTCCAGACCCATAGCAATGTGGGTGACTCTTAACTGCCTCAAGGGCAAATTAGGGATGGGCAATAAATGCTGGCCCAAACTGTGACGCCCCCGCGTCCCATGAACGAATAAATAAAAAAGCACGCACAGCAGAGTTTGGGATAGTCTCAAGTTTGTAGGATGTGAGAGGCCAGCCAGGAATGCATTGGAATAGTCGAGTCTAGAGGCAATGAAAGGCTTGCCTGAGAGCTTCAGCAACAGGTGAGCCGAGGCAGGGGTGAAGTTGCGCAGGGTTACGGAGGTGGAAGTAGGCGGTCTTAGTGGTGGCATCAACATGAGGTTGGATTGTCACCCCAGGATCAAACATGGTCCCAAGCTTGTGAACAGACTGGTGTAATCACAGACTGTTGCCAGGGAGAATTGTTTTTATTGGATATTTCTTTTATCTTTAGTGATGTATTTTGTTTTGCAAGTTATTTCAGCTAACAATGTGCAATGTTGCTAAGGAGGGCGACGAGTGTGAAATGTTAGATAAAATAAGCATAGTGAGAGAGGACGTACTAGAGGGACTGGCATCCTTGAAGGTGGATACGTTACCAGGCCCAGATTGATTGTATCGCAGGCTGTCGAAGGAAGCCAGGGAGGAAATAGCAGATGCTCTGAGGATTATTTTCCAATCCTCACTAGATACAGGCGAGGCTTCAGAGGATTGGAGGTCTGCAAATGTTATTCAACAAGGGTGTGGGGAAAAGACCAGAAAACTATAGACCGGTCAGTCTGACTTTGGTGGTGGGCAAATTATTGTGCCTACATAGATTTAAATAAGGCATTTGACAAGGTGCCACATGGCTGATTGGTCAGAAAAGTGAGATCTCCGGGGAACAGGGTAGAGGAGAGTTGATCCAAAATTGGCTCAGTGACAGGAAACAAAAGGTAATGGATATTTTTGATAATGGAAAACTGCTTCCACTGGTGTTCCACAGGGCTCGGTATGGGCGATTGCGCATTTGTTGTATATATTAATGAGTGAGACTTTAATGTGGGAGGCAGGATTGGGAAATTTGCAGCAGACACAAAAATTGGCCATGAAGTTGATTGTGAAGAGGATAGTTGTTGACTTCAGAAAGATATCAATGATTTGGTTGACTGGGCATAGAGTGAGTGGCAAATGGAATTTAATCCGGAAAAGTGAGAGGTCATGTGTTTAGGGAGGGCAAACAACGTAAGGGAATACGCAATAAACAGGAAGATATTGAGACGAGTTGAGGAAGTGAGAGACTTTGGGAATGCATGTCCACAGGTCCTTGAAGGTGACAGGACTGGTAGACAAGATGGTCAAGAAAACATATGGGATTCTTTCCTTTACTGGGCCAGGTATTGAATGAAAAAGCAGGGATCTAATGCTGGAGCTGTATAAAACGCTGGTTAGGCCACAGCTGGGGTTTTGTGTACAGTTCTGGTCACCACATTACCGGAAGGACATCATTGCTCTGGAGAAAATGCGGAGGAAACTGACAAGAATATTGCCAGGGTTTTAAATTGCAACTATGAGGAGAGATTGAATCGGCTCGGATTGTTTTCATTAGGACAGAGGAGGCTAAGGGGTGACCTAATTGAGATGTACAAAATTAGGAGGGGTTGGACGGCATGGTGGCGTAGTGGTTGGCACTGCTGCCTCCCGACGCCGAGGTCCCAGGTTCAATCCCGACCCTGGGCCACTGTCCACGTGGAGTTTGCACATTCTCCACGTGTCTGCGTGGGTCTCACCCCCACAATCTAAAGATGTGCAGGGTAGGTGGATTGGCCACGCTAAATTGCCCCTTAATTGGAAAAAAAACCGAATTGGGTACTGTAAATTCATATTTGAAAAGTTTAGAAGGGTCTCGACAGGGTAGACAGGAAAGATTTGTTTGCCCTAGCGGGGGACATCGTTTTAAGGTGATTGGTATAAGGAGCAGAGGGAACTTGAGGAAAATATTTCTCACCCAAAGGGTGGTGGGCATCAGGCATTCACTGCCTGAGCTGGCGGTTGAGGCTGGATCTGTATCTGAAGTGCTGGAACCTGCAAAGCTATGTACCAGGTGCTGGAAAATGGGATTAAAATGAGCGGCTCGTTCCTTTTTTGGCTGGCGCAGGCAGGATGGATGGAAGGGCCTCTTTCTGTACCCAAACATTTCTATGGTACAATATTCCAACTTGTGCATTGTCTTTTCAGGGTGAGAAAAGGCTAAAGGAACCCAACTTCTGCTGTAACATTGATTCCTATGGGAACCTATGATTCACTTAAAGTCGGTCACTTAAAGTTGTAATTTTCAGGATCGCAACGGCAACTTTAAATGAGGGTGTGCTGCTTCTGGCAACTTGTAGCCTGCCTTTTTGTAATTCGGGTGGTCCGTTCTAAAGACAACCTGTGTGAGATCTGAAAATCAAGTGAACGTTTTCAGAGGTTGATTTTGTCCCCCTCGGATTTTGGTCTGTACATTATCAGGTTCTGGGGATCACGTGAATTAGTGTGGAGGCCAAAAGGCCGAACGACACTCGGCGTGGAAATTTTAACGCTATTTTTATCAAATAAAAAAGGGCTTTTAAAGACTCCAAATTGACGATCAAGACTCAAGCTCTTGAAACCATTAAGATTCCACAAAATGTCATTGGTCGTTGTTGAGTCAGGTGATCCCCCTCTTGGCAGTGATTGAGACTCACATACTTCACCTCATTGTCCTCGAGGTGGACTGGGTCACAATCAATCAGAGTTGGCAGACATCGTGTGGCTTTGAGCTTGAGCCAATGGACATCACTCATTATATAGAACACCTGCGTCACTGGCTTCATTAGGGGAGAGAGCAAAGGGGTCAGGGGTCAATGAATTAAGCATATGAAAATATTTGAAGGACCTGTGGCGGGGGGGGGTGATGTGTCAAAGTGTGCACTTGGAAAATGACTGCCACCTGTACCTCAACATGAGTTTTTGGTCTGAGGGCAGTGAAGAGAAAAGTATATGTACACTTACAGGAGAGGATGCCATCCATTGCCATTAATCCCAGAGCTTCTGATACTCTTGGCATAACTGGTTGAAATCTATGAGTAAAATTATTGTAAAACTATTCGGGGGCGGCACGGTGGTGCAGTGGTTAGCCCTGCCGCCTCACGGCGCCGAGGACCCGGGTTCAATCCTGGCCCTGGGTCACTGTCCGTGTGGAGTTTGCACATTCTCCTCCTGTCTGTGTGGGTCTCACCCCCACAACCCAAAGATGTGCAGGGTAGGTGGATTGAACACGCTAAATTGCACCTTAATTGGGGGGAAAAAATGAATTGGGTACTTTAAATTTAAGAAAAAAAGTATTCGAGAATGTCCTCAAAAGGAACTGCACAACTGGGAGCGGGATTCAAAATTGAAAGCTAATACGGAATAATGTTTCAGAAAAGATAACATCTTAACATCTCCAGATTTTCAGTGTTGCAATACTTGCAATAGTAATTCCCCCCCCCCCCCCCTCCAAGTTCCAAGGAAAACATATGCCACAGATTTGTAAGTACCAAGTGATACCTCTCTGCCCGTATTAATAATGGTGCCATTGTACTATTCCTTTAGCTAGCATCTTGATATATCTTCATTAGGAATCAGGCTTGAAATATGCAGGGGCACTCTCGCACATTCATCCATGTAACACTTGGGCTAAAGCGCATGTATGTGATTTAAGTGTGAATGGGTACCCAAAGTCATGTTTTCTAATGGCATCACAGTCTGTCAGAAACACAATTCCCCGATGATCCCATTCTGCAACTGAAGCAGCAGCAGTGCTGGTTTACATGGGGCGTTCCCAAGATCTCACCGATTTTAGTGTTAAAATGTTGCCAGAAATAGTGTTGAGGTGTGTGCACTTCCGCAATCGTTTTTACATAGATATTTTTAAACTGTTGAGCCATTTTTGGAATTCAAACCGGTTGTCACTGCTAACTGCTTAATTAACTTGAGATGTGACCATGGTGGAGGAGTGATATTGAGCAGCACTGGAGCACAGTGGTTAGCACTGTTGCTTCACAGCGCCAGGGTCCCAGGTTCGATTCCCGGCTTGGGTCACTGTCTGTGCGGAGTCTGCACGCTCTCCCCGTGTCTGCGTGGGTTTCCTCCGGGCGCTCCGGTTTCCTCCCACAAGTCCCGAAAGACGTGCTTGTTAGGTGAATTGGACATTCTGAATTCTCCCTCTGTGTACCCGAACAGGCGCCAGAGTGTGGCGACGAGGGGATTTTCACAGTAACTTCATTGCAGTGTTAATGTAAGCCTACTCATGGCACTAATTATAAAGATTATTAAAAGAAAGGACAAAGGTCAGCCAACCCGCCCCCTTCCTTATGCCAGTGACTCCCGAAAATACTGATCACTCATTCTGGATGCCTGGACTGGTGAGGACTGGACTGAGTCCAGTCTGAGCAGATCTGTGCTGATGATGTTCATGGTCCAGGCTAATGCATGACAATCAAGTGTTGAGGTGAGATGGTCATTGACTGCCACTGTTCCAGGAGAGCAAGGGAACTAGGAAAACAGGGTAGGGAATATTTGCTCTTTGGAATACAAAGGGAAGTTTTCATCCAAAGTTTTTAATCTGAACTGCTAGGAATATCGTCATTCCACAAGTAACTTGCATATTGCCCTGTTCTGTTCTAGTCTACTGTGTCCGGAGTGTGGACCAGCTTTGCGTTTGTCGCTCTTCCATTTTTTGTGGAAGGAAAAACTCCAAACAATATAATCTTGAGGCGATGTTAGAATTAGTGGCTTTTCAGACAGTCTCCATGTCAAAACCTAGTCTTAGACTGAATTTGCAAGAAGACTTTGCCAATTTTGGATGGCCACGGATCTGTCATAACCAATCAAATGGGCCACGGGGAGGATTTATGTGCATTTCATAGCGAGTCGCGCCATATGTGTCCCTGCCCGTTTTAATTTACATTAGCAAAGCCTGGCTTCTGCTCTCGTGAAGCCATCTGCTTTGTCTGCCAAACTTGGGGAAAGGAAGCACACGGCCTTTTGGTAGCTATTTGGATTGTAACGTTGTTTCCTGCTAATAATAAGGATTGTCGATTGGCTGAAATGTTTGTTTCGGATCAAAGGAGGGGGGGGGGGGGGGGGGGCGGGCAAACGGTGACATGCAGCAGACGGCGACTAAGAGATCTGGCAAGAATTCTAACTCCCTGTGACAGAGAAGCTGACTTTTTTTACTTAAGTGCAACAATGGTTGTCAAGTTAATTGAGAAATGCAGGGGCGGCACTGTGGTTAACACTGCTGCCTCACGGCGCTGAGGACCCGGGGTCGATCCCGGCCCGGGTCACTGTCGGTGTGGAGTTTGCACATTCTCTGTGGGCCTCACCCCCACAACCCAAAGATGTGCAGGGTAGGTGGATTGGCCACACTAAATTGCCCCTTAATTGGGAAAAAAATAATAATTGGGTACTCTAAATTTATTTTAAAAATAAAATAAATAATTGAGAAATGCGATTGAGGTTAGATCACCTTTCCTGAACAACAGCCGCCCTGGCGTTAATACATCTCCCAAGCTGTCTTCTCAAAGCTTCTGGACGAAAGGGGAATATTTTGTCTGATGTGTTCAGGATTGTTGGTTGAAATCTCTTGGGGAAGCTCTATTTTCAGTGAGTGTTTTCCATCGTAGGCAGGGTCGGAAGCATTGACACGTGCAACAAGAATAGAGCCAGACTCTGAATGGGCGATGCCATTTTCTGGAGGGGTGGTTTTGTTGCCCTCTCCTCAGATCCCCTGCTTCCCCCGCAAGATCAGAATAGCTTGGAGGGATATTTCTAATCGCTCACAGGTGGGCTCAAACCTGGACTGAGACTCGAGTATCTATCACAAATAGGTTGTTTGTCCAAAATGAGGAGGTTCTGCCCCTCTGCAGTGACAGCTTCTCTGTTGAGCAGGTCCACCCGATGCAGTAGGTCAGGCAACACTGATATCGCACCATTCTGTTTCTGTCTCACACAAAATGGAACAGATTCGCCCTTTGGCGCTGTTAACAGAGAGAAGAACCGTGGAGCTTTCTCCCGACTCACTTCTAAGCCTGTGTGAAATAGAGTTAACTGCAGGAAGATCACTAATTGGACCATCCGTCTTTGGGGATGTACCTGATGTCAATTAGGTGGCAGTGGGGACACTGTAATTGGTCCCAATGTTCCTGCACTGGAGGAGAGGAAGTTTCCGACTCTAGATTACCATCCTCAACTCCAGTTTGGAATTACCTGCGGCATCAATTCAGCTAAGATGTAGCACAATCGGGTAGTCTGCTGATGTCCCCTGCCAAAGTGTGCACCGACACCTGTACCTGAAGATAAAGTGTGTATACATTTCCAGGAGAGGGTGCCATCCATTGCCATTTATCCTAGAGCTTCCAGTACTCTTGGGAGAATTGGTTAAAACCCGCTGTAATCGGGTGGATATTTCTGTCTTGCATAAAGTCACAGAATCTGGAACTTTCTGCCTGAAAGGGTGGTCGAGGCGGGAACCCTCACAACATTTAAGAAGCATTTAGATGAGCGATTGAAACGCCGCAGCATACGAGGCTACGGACCAAATGCTGGGAAATGGGATTAGAATAGGTTGGTGCGCGATGGCCGACGCAGATGCGATGGGACGAGGAGCCTCTTTCTGTGCTGTTCAACTCTGTGATTCTAATGTAAATCTCCCTCTGTGAGGTCTGAAACCTGACATCCATGCAGCCATTTAACTTCTCATTTCAGTCGATGCTTTCCTGTCAACTGAAGGCTCCGTCATGGATCACTGCCATTTTGGATGGTCTTACTTCATTGAGTCCATCATGGACTGGGCTTGGAGAGCTTGCTCAAAGGTTCTTCCGCAAATTGAAGTGAAATTCCCTCTTGACGCACATTGTGATTCCCTTTTCATCGTCCTTTATTCTGGAAAGCACGCAGGGCAAGTTGAGTGGACATAACGGAAGGTATAAGACTCCTATGTAGATGCACCATCGAAGTACAGTGGGATGCTATGCGTGTTGAGACCCAAAGCCATTGGGTGTTGAGCTGGTGGAATGTTCCAGAGCTACTCCAAGCTCACAAGACATAACTCCCTAAGAAAAGTATTAAACCATTCCTCGAGGTGAAAGGTCACTACTGGTTTAAACCAATCTCCAAAACAAATATCTAAAGCATATTTTCACACACAGTGCTCAGTAAGTCGTGGAATGATTTACCACAAGAGATCATTGAAAATGAGAAGATTCAAATGGAATTGGTTAGGTATTTGGGAAGAGTAAAAGGATTTGGGGAAATGGGGATTAATGTTGACAGCACATGCACAATAGGCTTGAAGATCCTCTTTCTATGGTGCAACGATTCTTTAAAAGTGCGGAAAAAACTTGTATGGACTTCTGGTGGCAGGCATGGAGTGGGTGGTCGCACATTTGGAGGCTCCCACTCAAGATGGATTTTGTTGGTCCTTCCCCACCTGTATGGGTGTTTTTTGAAGGCAAAAGAGGTGTGAGTGCCTAGGGAAGTTAATACTCCTCTGGTGAGGCTGGTGTACGGAGCAGCGGACAACAAGTGCCACGAGAACGAGGGAATAAACGTGTACATTTAACGGGCACTGTTGCTCAGCTTGGGCCTTAAATTAAGATCTACTGTTTCGCCAAGGCCATGTTGCCTTTGTCGTTTGATCTAGAATGGTTCTCCCAAAGTGCTCTGCAGCCAATGAAGTACCTGTGAGTAGTCACCGACACTGTTGTCACCACAGGATATTCGAGGAAGTAGCAAGGTCTCTCAAACAGCCATGTAATGCAGGCGGCACGGCGGCACAGTGGTTAGCACTGCTGCCTCACAGCTCCAGAGACCCAGGTCTGACTCCGGTCTCAGGTGACTCTCTGTGTGGAGTTTGCACGTTCTCCCCGTGTGTGCGTGGGTTTCCTCCGGGTGCTCCGGTTTCCTCCCACAGTCCAAAGATGTGCAGGTTAGGTGAATTGGCCATGCTAAATTGCCCTTAGGTACGTGGGGATACGGGGATAGGGTGGAGGCGTGGGCTTAAGTAGAATGCTCTTTCTGAGGGCTGGTGCAGACTCGATGGGCCGAATTGCCTCCTTCTGCCCTGTAAATTCTATGACTTGTCTATGGTGACTGGATAATCTGTTTCAGTGATGTTTGTTGAGAGTACATATCATCGGCGAGGAGGACTCCCAGTCGTCTTTGAAATAGTGAACATGGGATCTTTTGTGTCTTCCTGGGAGCACAGACAGCACCTTGTTTTCCACCTCTCTTCCAAAAGGCAGCACTCCCAACGGGACAGCACTCCCTCAGTATTGCACTGGAGCAGCGACCTCAATAATGGGTTCAAGCAGTTGTACTTGAACCTACAACCCCTCCGATAGTAGTGAGACTGTGATCACTGAGCCACCCTCGGATGCAGTTCATTGCATCATGCACAGAGACGTAGTGATTGTATGTCTTCAAATTCCTCTAAACTAAACTGACAATTTTTCCTAATTTGGTTGGGGGGGAGGGGGGTTTTAAATCTCAGACTCCTGGTGGGAAGTACAGTCACTAGTACCCAACTTGCCCTGCTTACTGTGATCGCAATTGGCTGCCTTTTGTTCACAAGTTTGTCCTGTGGGGACCGTTGTGGCTTTTCCTAACTTCCTCAAACCTGCTTACTATAAGCAGATGCGGTGCCCAACTCCCTCTTGACGCACTATTTTAACAAGCTTGCGTCTCAACGTCCCCTTCCTCGCCCGAGGAGCAGTTATGAAAAGTAAACGGAGATTCACAATGGAGGGATGCCTTGTATGAAGCACCGACGGAGAATGTGATATTAGAGTGGTCTTAAGAGGAAAGGTCCTTCACATAACCACATGTCATCGAAGACTAGAGAATACTCGTACTGTATAGAGAAGATCTCGGTTTGCAGACTCCTGCCTGCTATACCTGTGGCGTGTAATCTATCTGTTTTTGTATTTATAGCAGATTACAGAAATAGAACCTGATCCTAGCTCATTTACTCAGTACTGCAATTCATTACATCTTGTGCCGAGACATGGCAGTGACTTTAATTCTTCATCACTAAAGGGACTTTCAAGATGCCAGCTTATTCATTCCTGGAGAGAGGTGAGAGGCCGCTCCCAGTCGCCCATTCGGGAAATCCTTAGACGTATTCTGTATTTGTTAGTTATAATCCTGTGTGTGTGTGTGTGTGTGTGTGTGTGTGTGTGTGTGTGTGTGTGTGTGTGTGTCATTCTCTACAAACAGGCACTTTAGAGCTGTGTGTGTCTCAGCATTTTGGTTGCATTGGGGATTCTGCATGATGAATTTTCACTTCATTCATCTCTTCACCGTGGTGTAGAAGTGTTTGGACAAAAGAAGCATCAATGCTGCATTTGAGGCCAGCAACTGACAATCTGCCGGGAGTTAAATTCAATCTTCGCATTGAGTGCATGTAAAATTGGACTGTTGCTGGGAGGTAAATTGAATACAAGAGTACAATCGAAACTGACTGGGGAGCTGAAAACAGGACACGTGGAAGTACTCCACAGAGGGCCAGAAATACTTTCCATGTGTTTATCTGAATATGTGGCACATACTGTACCAAGTAGAGAACAGTGACAGATGGAATATATTCCATTAGGAGGAATTTGACAAATTAGTTTTGCATTTTCTGATACCCTGTTCAGTGTCTCTACCTCAACGAAGCTATGTTGAGAAATCCCTTTTAAAGAGAATGTAGAATAGAAACTCTCTACATCAGTACTGGAAGTTCAGTTTAGTTGGAATAGTAGAATGATTCCAGCACAGGAGGCCAATTGGCACGCCGTGTCAATGCCAGCTGCTAGCACAGCTCACCTAGTCCAACTCTCGTCACAGCTCACCTAGTCCCACTCCCCTCACAGCTCACCTGGTCCCACTCCCCTCACAGCTCACCTAGTCCACTCCCGTCACAGCTCACCTGGTCCCACTCTCCTCACAGCTCACCTAGTCCCACTCCCGTCACAGCTCACCTAGTCCCACTCTCCTCACAGCTCACCTGGTCCCACTCCCCTCACAGCTCACCTAGTCCCACTCCCGTCACAGCTCACCTAGTCCCACTCTCCTCACAGCTCACCTAGTCCCACTCCCCTCACAGCTCACCTAGTCCCACTCCCGTCACAGCTCACCTAGTCCCACTCCCGTCACAGCTCACCTGGTCCCACTCCCCTCACAGCTCACCGAGTCCCACTCCCGTCACAGCTCACTTGGTCCCACTCCCGTCACAGCTCACCTGGTCCCACTCCACTCACAGCTCACCTAGTCCCACTCCCCTCACAGCTCACCGAGTCGCACTCTCCTCACAGCTCACCTGGTCCCACTCCCCTCACAGCTCACCTAGTCCCACTCCCCTCAGAACCCACTTAGTCCCACTCCCCTCACAGCTCACCTGGTCCCACTCCCCCCACAGCGCACCTGGTCCCACTCTCCTCACAGCTCACCTAGTCGCACTCACCTCACAGCTCACCTGGTCCCACTCCCCTCACAGCTCACGTGGTCCCACTCCCCTCACAGCTCACCTAGTCCCACTCCCCTCACAGCTCACCTAGTCCCACTCTCCTCCCAGCTCACCTGGTCCCACTCTCCTCACAGCTCACCTGGTCCCACTCCCCTCACAGCTCACCTGGTGCCTCTCTCCTCACAGCTCACCTAGTCCCACTCTCCTCACAGCTCGCCTGGTCCCACTCCCCTCACAGCTCACCTAGTCCCACTCCCCTCACAGCTCACCTATTCCCACTCTCCTCACAGCTCACCTAGTCCCACTCCCCTCACAGCTCACCGAGTCCAACTCCCCTCACAGCTCACCTGGTCCCACTCCCCTCACAGCTCACCTGGTCCCACTCCCCTCACAGCTCACCTGGTCCCACTCCCCTCACAGCTCACCTGGTCCCACTCCCCTCACAGCTCACCTGGTCCCACTCCCCTCACAGCTCACCGAGTCCCACTCCCGTCACAGCTCACCTAGTCCCACTCCCGTCACAGCTCACCTGGTCCCACTCCACTCACAGCTCACCTAGTCCCACTCCCCTCACAGCTCACCGAGTCGCACTCTCCTCACAGCTCACCTGGTCCCACTCTCCTCACAGCTCACCTAGTCGCACTCACCTCACAGCTCACCTGGTCCCACTCCCCTCACAGCTCACGTGGTCCCACTCCCCTCACAGCTCACCTAGTCCCACTCCCCTCACAGCTCACCTAGTCCCACTCTCCTCCCAGCTCACCTGGTCCCACTCTCCTCACAGCTCACCTGGTCCCACTCCCCTCACAGCTCACCTGGTGCCTCTCTCCTCACAGCTCACCTAGTCCCACTCTCCTCACAGCTCGCCTGGTCCCACTCCCCTCACAGCTCACCTAGTCCCACTCCCCTCACAGCTCACCTATTCCCACTCTCCTCACAGCTCACCTAGTCCCACTCCCCTCACAGCTCACCGAGTCCAACTCCCCTCACAGCTCACCTGGTCCCACTCCCCTCACAGCTCACCTGGTCCCACTCCCCTCACAGCTCACCTGGTCCTACTCCACTCACAGCTCACCTAGTCCCACTCTCCTCACAGCTCACCTGGTCCCACTCCCCTCACAGCTCACCTATTCCCACTCCCCTCACAGCTCACCTATTCCCACTCCCCTCACAGCTCACCTAGTCCCACTCTCCTCACAGCTCACCGAGTCCCACTCCCCTCACAGCTCACCGAGTCCCACTCCCCTCACAGCTCACCTATTCCCACTCCCCTCACAGCTCACCTATTCCCACTCCCCTCACAGCTCACCTAGTCCCACGCTCCTCACAGCTCACCGAGTCCAACTCACCTCACAGCTCACCTAGTCCCACTCCCCTCTCAGCTCACCAGGTCCCACTCCCCTCACAGCTCACCTAGCCCCACTCCCCTCACAGCTCACCTGGTCCCACTCCCCTCACAGCTCACCTGGTCCCACTCTCAGCTCACCTAGTCCCACTCCCCTCAGCTCACCTGGCCCCACTTCCCTCACAGCTCACCTGGCCCCACTTCCCTCACAGCTCACCTGGTCCCACTCCCCTCACAGATCACCTGGTCCCACTATCCTCACAGCTCACGTACTCCCGGAGTCCCTCACAGCTCACCTGGTCCCATTCCCCTAACAGCTCACCTGGTCCCGCTGTTCTCACAGCTCACCTGGTCCCACTCCCCTCTCAGCTCACCTGGTCCCACTCTCCTCACAGCTCACCTGGTCCCATTCTCCTCACAACTCACCCAGTCCCATTCCCCCCACAGCTCACCTAGTCCCACTCCCCTCACAGCTCACCTGGTCCCACTGTTCTCACAGCTCACCTGGTCCCACTCCCCTCTCAGCTCACCTGGTCCCACTCCCCTCACAGCTCACCTGGTCCCATTCTCCTCACAACTCACCTAGTCCCATTCCCCTCACAGCTCACCTAGTCCCACTCCCCTCACAGCTCACCTAGTCCCACTCCCCTCACAGCTCACCTAGTCCCACTCCCCTCACAGCTCACCTGGTCCCACTCTCCTCACAGCTCACCTGGTCCCACTCCCCTCACAACTCACCTAGCCCCACTCCCCTCACAGCTCACCTAGCCCCACTCCCCTCACAGCTCACCTAGTCCCACTCCCCTCACAGCTCACCTGGTCCCACTCCCCTCACAGCTCACCTGGTCCCATTCTCCTCACAGCTCACCTAGTCCCACTCCCCTCACAGCTCACCTAGTCCCACTCCCGTCACAGCTCACCTAGTCCCACTCCCCTCACAGCTCACCTAGTCCCACTCCCCTCACAGCTCACCTAGTCCCACTCTCCTCACAGCTCACCTGGTCCCACTCTCCTCACAGCTCACCTAGTCCCACTCCCCTCACAGCTCACCTGGTCCCACTCTCCTCACAGCTCACCTGGTCCCACTCCCCTCACAACTCACCTCGCCCCACTCCCCTCACAGCTCACCTAGTCCCACTCCCCTCACAGCCCACCTAGTCCCACTCCCCTCAGCCCACCTAGTCCCACTCCCCTCACAGCTCACCTGGTCCCACTCCCCTCACAGCTCACCTGGTCCCATTCTCCTCACAGCTCACCTAGTCCCACTCCCCTCACAGCTCACCTGGTCCCACTCTCCTCACAGCTCACCTGGTCCCACTCTCCTCACAGCTCACCTGTCCCCACTCCCCTCACAGCTCACCTGGTCCCACTCTCCTCACAGCTCACCTGGTCCCACTCTCCTCACAGCTCACCTGTCCCCACTCCCCTCACAGCTCACCTAGTCCCACTCCCCTCACAGCTCACCTAGTCCCACTCCCCTCACAGCTCACCTAGTCCCACTCCCCTCACAGCTCACCTAGTCCCACTCCCCTCACAGCTCACCTGATCCCACTCTCCTCACAGCTCACCTAGTCCCACTCCCCTCTCAGCTCACCTGATCCCACTCCCCTCAGCTCACCTAGTCCCACTCCCCTCACAGCTCACCTAGTCCCACCCTCCTCACAGCTCACCTAGTGCCACTCTCCTCACAGCTCGCCTGGTCCCACTCTCCTCACAGCTCACCTGGTCCCACTCCCCTCACAGCTCACCTAGCCCCACTCCCCTCACAGCTCACCTAGTCCCACTCTCCTCACAGCTCACCTATTCCCACTCCCCTCACAGCTGACCTGGTCCCACTCTCCTCACAGCTCACCTAGTCCCACTCCCCTCACAGCTCACCTAGTCCCGCTTCCCTCACAGCTCACCGAGTCCAACTCCCCTCACAGCTCACCTAGTCCCACTCCCGTCACAGCTCACCTGGTCCCACTCCCCTCACAGCTCACCTGGTCCCACTCCCCTCACAGCTCACCTGGTCCCACTCCCCTCACAGCTCACCTGGTCCCACTCCCGTCACAGCTCACCTGGTCCCACTCCCCTCACAGCTCACCTGGTCCCACTCCCCTCACAGCTCACCTGGTCCCACTCCCCTCACAGCTCACCTGGTCCCACTCCCCTCACAGCTCACCTGGTCCCACTCCCCTCACAGCTCACCTGGTCCCACTCCCCTCACAGCTCACCTGGTCCCACTCCACTCACAGCTCACCTAGTCCCACTCCACTCACAGCTCACCTAGTCCCACTCCACTCACAGCTCACCTAGTCCCACTCCCCTCACAGCTCACCTAGTCCCGCTTCCCTCACAGCTCACCGAGTCCAACTCCCCTCACAGCTCACCTGGTCCCACTCCACTCACAGCTCACCTAGTCCCACTCTCCTCACAGCTCACCTGGTCCCACTCCCCTCACAGCTCACCGAGTCCCACGCTCCTCACAGCTCACCGAGTCCAACTCACCTCACAGCTCACCTAGTCCCACTCCCCTCACAGCTCACCTAGTCCCACTCCCCTCACAGCTCACCTGGTCCCACTCTCCTCACAGCTCACCTGGTCCCACTCCCCTCACAACTCACCTAGCCCCACTCCCCTCACAGCTCACCTAGTCCCACTCCCCTCACAGCTCACCTAGTCCCACTCCCCTCAGCCCACCTAGCCCCACTCCCCTCACAGCTCACCTAGTCCCACTCCCCTCACAGCTCACCTAGTCCCACTCCCCTCACAGCTCACCTAGTCCCACTCTCCTCACAGCTCACCTGGTCCCACTCCCCTCACAACTCACCTAGCCCCACTCCCCTCACAGCTCACCTAGTCCCACTCCCCTCACAGCTCACCTAGTCCCACTCCCCTCACAGCTCACCTAGTCCCACTCCCCTCACAGCTCACCTAGTCCCACTCCCCTCACAGCTCACCTAGTCCCACTCCCCTCACAGCTCACCTAGTCCCACTCCCCTCACAGCTCACCTAGTCCCACTCCCCTCACAGCTCACCTAGTGCCACTCTCCTCACAGCTCGCCTGGTCCCACTCCCCTCACAGCTCACCTGGTATCACTTCCCTCACAGCTCACCTAGTCCCACCCTCCTCACAGCTCACCTAGTGCCACTCTCCTCACAGCTCGCCTGGTCCCACTCCCCTCACAGCTCACCTAGTCCCACTCCCCTCACAGCTCACCTGGTCCCACTCCCCTCACAGCTCACCTAGTCCCACTCCCCTCACAGCTCACCTAGTCCCACTCTCCTCCCAGCTCACCTGGTCCCTCTCTCCTCACAGCTCACCTAGTCGCACTCTCCTCACAGCTCACCTGGTCCCACTCTCCTCACAGCTCACCTAGTCCCACTCTCCTCACAGCTCACCGAGTCCCACGCTCCTCACAGCTCACCGAGTCCAACTCACCTCACAGCTCACCTGGTCCCACTCCCCTCACAGCTCACCTGGTCCCACTCCCCTCACAGCTCACCTGGTCCCACTCCACTCACAGCTCACCTAGTCCCACTCTCCTCACAGCTCACCTGGTCCCACTCCCCTCACAGCTCACCTAGTCCCACTCCCGTCACAGCTCACCGAGTCCCACTCCCCTCACAGCTCACCTAGTCCCACTCCCCTCTCAGCTCACCTGGTCCCATTCCCCTCACAGCTCACCTAGTCCCACTCCCCTCACAGCTCACCTGGTCCCACTCCCCTCACAGCTCACCTAGTCCCACTCCCCTCTCAGCTCACCTGGTCCCACTCCCCTCACAGCTCACCTAGTCCCACTCCCCTCACAGCTCACCTGGTCCCACTCTCCTCACAGCTCACCTAGTCCCACTCCCCTCACAGCTCACCTGGTCCCACTCCCCTCACAGTTCACCTGGTCCCACTCCCCTCACAGTTCACCTGGTCCCACTCCCCTCACAGCTCACCTGGTCCCACTCCCCTCACAGCTCACCTGGTCCCACTCCACTCTCAGCTCACCTAGTCCCACTCCCCTCAGCTCACCTGGCCCCACTTCCCTCACAGCTCACCTGGTCCCACTCCCCTCACAGATCACCTGGTCCCACTGTCCTCACAGCTCACGTACTCCCGGAGACCCTCACAGCTCACCTGGTCCCATTCCCCTAACAGCTCACCTGGTCCCACTGTTCTCACAGCTCACCTGGTCCCACTCCCCTCACAGCTCACCTGGTCCCATTCTCCTCACAACTCACCTAGTCCCATTCCCCTCACAGCTCACCTAGTCCCACTCCCCTCACAGCTCACCTAGTCCCACTCCCCTCACAGCTCACCTAGTCTCACTCCCCTCACAGCTCACCTGGTCCCACTCTCCTCACCGCTCACCTGGTCCCACTCCCCTCACAACTCACCTAGCCCCACTCCCCTCACAGCTCACCTAGTCCCACTCCCCTCACAGCCCACCTAGCCCCACTCCCCTCACAACTCACCTAGTCCCACTCCCCTCACAGCCCACCTAGCCCCACTCCCCTCACAACTCACCTAGTCCCACTCCCCTCAGCTCACCGAGTCCCACTCCCCTCACAGCTCACCTGGTATCACTTCCCTCACAGCTCACCTGGTCCCACTCCCCTCACAGATCACCTGGTCCCACTCCCCTCACAGAGCACCTGGTCCCACTCCCCTCACAGCTCACCTGGTCCCACTCCCCCCTCAGCTCACCTAATCCCACTCCCCTCACAGCTCACCTAGTCCCACTCCCCTCACAGCTCACCTAGTCCCACTCCCCTCACAGCTCACCTAGTCCCACTCCCCTTACAGCTCACCTAGTCCCACTCCCCTCACAGATCACCTGGTCCCACTCCCCTCACAGCTCACCTAATCCCACTCCCCTCACAGCTCACCTGGTCCCACTCCCCTCACAGCTCACCTGGTCCCACTCCCCTCACAGATCACCTGGTCCCACTCCCAGCTCACCTAGTCCCACTCGCCTCACAGCTTAGATTATCATAGAATTTACAGTGCAGAAGGAGGCCATTCAACCCATCGAGTCTGCACCGGCTTTATCCCCATAACCCAGTAACCCCACCCAAATCTAAGGGCAATTTTGGACACTAAGGGCAATTTATCATAGCCAATCCCACCTATCTCCTGGTCTCACTCCCCTCACAGCTCACCTAGTCCCACTCCCCTCACAGCTCACCTAGTCCCACTCCCCTCACAGCTCACCTAGTCCCACTCCCCTCACAGCTCACCTAGTCCCTCTCTCCACTCAACAATGTATCTCTGCAAAGTATTCCTCTTCAGCCAATCATCCAGCTCTCATTCAAAGGTCTCAATTGAATCTGCCTCCATCAGAGTTTCCAGCCGCTAATGATAGCTTGAACTGCAAATTTGACTTAATTGCACCACCGTGCATTTCAACAGACCAGACACACACTGTCCTCTCCACCATCTTCCAAAACCTGCTCTCTTCTCCTGCAGTGTTTGGAATTTTTGGCACTTGGGATAATGACGGTTAATCAAATAAATAGAACAATGTTATTCCCAAAAATGTTTCACCTGAGACGAGATGGGACTCAACTAAATAAATAGAGCAGTGTTATATTTAACAATATGTAATTCCAATAATCGTGCAGTGGATCTGCTGCTAATTTGTCAAAACTGTTCTGACACGTGAACTGAGTGGGGTATCTTTCTGGTAAGTGTTATGAAACACCACATGATAAGTGAGGTGAGACGTGATGTGTGTTATTGAAAACCATGCTATTATAAATGTATGAATTACTTAAGAAAAATGTGTGTATGGTGATTTAGATCATAAAATTGTAACCTGAATGTTTTTTGTTATCTCTAAACTGAATAAATGAACTAAATAAATTCCTGAACTAAAAAACTGCTTTTACATTACCCTAACTGCAGTATAGTTCGGATTCTTCCTGATTGCATCACAAAGTGTTTCGAAAACAAACCTGACCCCATCCTCGAACGCCCATATCTGCAATAAATTGTTCCCTGGCTTTGACTGCCAGATTGTAGAGACACTCATTAAATTAAAACACGCTGCGTTACAGATTAGGAGAGACACGTAGCGAGGGAAGCAGCCATTCTCCATAAGCCAGAAAGCCCGTTTGGAAATAAAACATTTTCTTTTGTGCTAACGGGCAACTTCTGACCGAGAGGTGAAAGGACCGGCTCTCACGAGACGCTGTAATGTCTAACATCAAAAACATCGCAAGGCTTCACCGACCCTCCAAGTTGAAATAACGGTCGAGCTGTGCCCAGCAATTAGATAACCTGGAGCCCATGGAACTGCCCTTCAGCACCCCTGGTCTTGGGAACAACCCAGGAATTCCTGTGTGTGCAGAAGACTTCTATGCTCAGGAGCACTTTGAACTGCCTGTTAAGTAGGTCTGCATGACGTGCATTTGTGTGCTGGCATGAAAACCCTTTACCTTTTTCCAACTACCTGTTCATTGACAGAATGGGGTGCAGATGTGAAAGAGGTTATATTTATTATTTGACAGTATGTTGCAGTGATTCCACGTTTAAGTCTCCTTTCGTATTGGACAATGCACAGGCACAGGTGAGAATAGCCGTTCTCCATCACGGTGATCCCCGATGTCATTAGGGTACCTTGTAAAGTGGCTTTCCCACTGAGCAAGGTGGTTTCATTCTTTCCCCAAAGTGGACGCATGCGCTACCCACTGTTTCCCCAAATTCCACAGAGAAGTTATTTTCCTCTTTTGAACCTGAGGTTATTTGTCACAGATAAGCCGCCCTGCTAAGCCTTTTCAGCTGTAAATTTCACCACATCTGTATTTGCTGCATCTGTTATCCAGCTTTCTTCTTATGGGAAATGCGCAGGCTGAGATTTCAGCCCTTGTACCAAGCTCTTGCTTGCTGATGCCCTCTTGTCACTGCCCCTGCTGGGGTTTGTGGGCATCAGGGGGACAGGCACCCCTTTTACAAGTGCTGCAGGGGGCACCAATGCCACGGCATGAACAAATGGAGGAGTCTGCCTGCCATCCAAAACTAGTGCCTGGCTGCAGGAAGCCCACTTCTCCCAAGACCCACTCTTTGTTACTGCTTCCTGTATAAGGGACCGATCCACACATCTCTTTACATCAGACTCGTGCCCTTTCAGGGTCCAGCCACCATCTGACGCTGCTCCTTTTGGGGCCCGCACCGGCCCTTCTGGCCTAATTCCATTTTTGCCCACTGGTCATACCAGTTTCCCGTATTGCACTCGGTCTCATGCAGGCCATTCCAACCTGAGTGTGTAACTGGCCTTTTAAACAATTCTCGGCAGATCTATGCTTCAGAACATCAAATGGGGATTTCCAACAGTGACCAAGACTTGGCCTATCCAGATAAATCCCAGCCCTCCTCCAAGCCAGACCGCGCTGTGAGTTATGGCAGGTGTCTGGCATAATGGCCAAGATAATGGCTCCCTGACATTATTTGGCAGCTGAGGCCTAGGTGATATGTACTTTACTGTTTGACATGATTAAGATAGGGAACTCACATTGTGGAGGATCATGGGAAGGAATTTGCAGTTATATCAATATGGTCAATACCAACAAATTACCCACTTTCCCCAGACAGACTGTTTTTTCTCAAACCGGAGGCCTGCACCTGGTTCGTTTGAAAATAAACCAAAACTGCTTCACTCTGCTCTCACCCACTGAAAACAGTTAGTGCTTGGCTGCATTAACCCATGAAGCACCTTCATGTGCCGATACAAAAGCTTTGTTGGCCTGCGATTTTGCACTTTGACTTTGAGGGGAGCTAAATAAATTCTAATGCTCACGATAAATGTGGTTATATATTAAAGAGGCTCTGAGGTATTATATCTGTTTGCTTCACACAGGCCCAGACAGTGTCCAGATGGCCGTGGTATTTTGTACACTGTTGCAATTGTTAATGCCGTTTGGGCAGGATTGAGTCATTCAGGATTGTATTTTTCAGGAACCCGACAGCAGGGTGTGGTCTTGCGTCTACCCGAACAAGTACACCGAGCAGCAAAAGGCCGAAGAGGAGAGGTGGAAAGAAGCAGAGCGAGAACGGAAATTCAAGGAAGAGAGCTCATCGCGACTAAGGAGCAAAGAGATAGCAGTTAAAGAGGAAAGCAAAGACAGCATGTGCTTGGAGTCCCGTTCAACCTCTATGGAAGAGTGCCGATCTGTTGGGAAGGATCCCAGATCAGGACTTCACATTCCCGTGTCCTCCTCGATGGTTCAGCACCCGTCGTACATGCCATACGTCCATGGCTACCCTTACGCAAAGCCTTATGAATCTCCCCACCCGGGATTTCGAGGGGTGACACCAATGATGATGCAGAATTATCCAGGTAAAGGCCAGGGTTCACTTGGCGCTGTCCCGTATCTGGGTGAGTCACCAAGCCAGCAGCAGATTATTAAAAGGTGATGGTGGGCTGCCTTCTCGCCCCGCTGTGGTTTCCAGACTGTTCAACGGTTTTGTGGTCATTTCTGCAGATGCCCATGGTTTTTGTTCCCTAAATTTTAAAAATTGTTTCAAACGATCATTCTCTGGATTACATGTTCATATATCTGGATTACTAACCCATTAACACCTCTTGTTCCATTCTTAGAAATCCACTCTTTGATTCGAGGAAGGTTGACGTAGAACTGACATGCGTGTACATTAACGGAATGTTTTTAGCAGGCTTTGCAGAAAGTATTTCAATGCCTGGTGTCACTTTATTGCACGGAGACACTTGTCGTTTTATACCGCACCGTGGGATGCACAATTGCAATCTCAGTCCAGAGATGTGCAGGTTAGGTGGATTGGCCATGCTAAATTGCCCCTTATTGTCCAATTAGGTGGGGTGATGGGGTTACATTGACAGGGCAGGGGAGTGGACTCAGGTAGGGTGCTCTTTCGGAGGGTCTGTGCAAACCCGATGGGCTGAATGGCTTTCTTCTGTGGTGTAGGGAGCCTTTAGGGTCAATGATTCATATTGCTGAGTTCCTAATCTGCAGCTGCTTCACCATTGGGAGTTGCAAAGCCGAAACCAATGAGTTCCAGGAGAGTTGTCCTTGTAGTGGACCTTTCTGGTGCAATGCTGGTTGCTACCAGAAGGATGTGGCGGCTTTGGAGAGGGTACACAGCTTTACCAGGATGTTGCCTATTCTGGAGGGTATTAGCTATGAGGAGAGGTTGGATACACTCGGATTGTTTTCACTGGATCGACGGGAGTTGCAGGGCGACCTGATAAAGGTCTACAAAATGAATAGCCATGATGTGGAGATGGCGGCGTTGGACTGGGGTGAGCACAGTAAGAAGTCTTCCAACACCAGGTTAAAGTCCCAACAGGTTTGTTTGGAGCCACTAGCTTTCGGAGCAGATGAAGGAGCTCCACTCCGAAAGCTCAAAATGAGTGGCGTGGATAGTCAGAAGCTTTTTCCCAGGAGGAAAAGTCAATTACTGGGGAACATAGGTTTCAGGTGCGAGGTCAAAGTTTAGAGGAGCTAGGCAAGTTTTTTTACACAGAGAGTGGTCAATGCCTGGATCTTGATGACATTGGTGGAAGCAAGTGCGATAGCCGCGTTTAAGAGGTATCTTGACGAATACGATGGGAATAGAGGGATACGGACCCCAGAGATGCAGACGGTTTAAGTTTAGACAGGCTTCATGATTGGCGCAGGCTTGGAGGGCCGAAGGACCCGTTCCTGTGCTGCATTATTCTTTGTTCTTTCCAAGCATAGAAGAATGCTGGAGGGGCTCAAAGAGAGGAGAGGGTAATAGAGAGAATCTGAGTTTTGGAGCTCGCCACCTTTGCAGCTAAGGTTGATGAGATAGACATGAAAAGGGGGGGGGGGGAGGCGCGGGGAAGAAGACATCAATTAATGTGGATCATTGCAAGTCATTTATTTGGGATGTAAGAAAGATAAATTAGAATTTCTTGTCAATGCTGAGTAGCTACGGACTGAGGAGGAGCAGAGAGATTTGAAAGTCCAAGTGTATAAACCATTAAAACCTAACAGACAGGTACAAAATGGAATTTTAAAAACGCTAATGGGATGTTGACTTGATCTCAGACTGGAATGCAGAAGTGGAAGAAGTTACGCTTAAGGCATTTCAATGAATACAATGACTTGATACATGGCAAACTGTTTACTCTGTAAACAGCGATCGACCATTCTTTTTAACTGTTTCATGGGATGTGTCTGTCGCTGGCATTCAGCCCCTCAATCCTGTTCCGCCATCCAAGTTGTTCATGTCACACCTGTACCTCCGCTCCGTTTAACGGCGGTATCACCATGAAACGCAGAGAAAATGGGGCGGGCTCAAGGCTGACTTTGTTTCCCAGGTCCCTAAGAGCATCTCACCTGAGACAAGAAACTCGGGCGGAGTATGTGCATTGTTCTTTGTTGTCCGGAATACTTTGCAGACATTCTGGGCACAGTAAGATCCCATTGGCATCACCTGACCTAAATACAGCCGGATGCATTATATTCAGAAATCAATGTGAAAAATCAACGATTAACACAAAATTCAAAGCTTTCTCTTCCACAAAAGAAAGGTATTATACTAGTTTGTTGGCACTTGGTACTTCTAACGATCCTATACAATAAGACGTGATTTCCTTGATTTAACCTGTATTGTTCAGGTTGGTAGGATCGGAGGACCAGGAGTAGGTTATTTAGCCACAATAAGATCTTGGTAGTTCTGCCTCCGACATTAGAAGGCATTTCAATTCAATTAATTAATAAATCCTGAATAAATGTTGGCCTCATTAATATTGGTTGTCGTAAAAACCTATCTGGTTCACTAATATCCTTCATGGAGGGAAGTCTGCTATGTTTACCCGTTCTGACCTACTTGAGACTCCTGGCAGCTCTTACCTACCAAGCAGGCCACTCCGTTATGTCCAACCAATACAGCTAAAAGCACAGTGGGTGTGCCTATACCACGTGGACTGCAGTGATTCAAGAAGAAGGCTCAAGAAGCTGCCATCACTGAGCGGAGAAGGGATGACTGGGACACTTCATTCCAACTGCCGGTCATACCTCTTTAGGATAAGGTCGGTTGATTTGGTCTGTGGTTGTGGACAGGTGGTGTGACTGCGAGTGAAGCAGGTAAGGGGGAATCCAGAAGATAGGAGTGGAGGAGCCTCAGCCCTTGCAATTGTGCAGCAGGTTTGAGCTGCTTGCGACCTGAATGGATGAGAGCAAGGGCTGAAAGGTGGACGGGCAAACTGCCCATGGCGCAGGAAGCCATTCGGAGCAGGGGGTAAATAGGAATGAGAGTGGTGGTGGGGGACAGCATAGTCAGACACACTACCTCGCGGCCACGAACAAGAATCCAGATGGCTGCCTGGGGCCAGGATTTGGGACATCTGCTCTGGGCTGAAGAGGAACTTGCAATGGGAGGGGGAAGGATCGAGCGGTGATGGTCCAGGTTGGTGCCAACGACATCGGTAAGACGAGGAAAGAGGTTCAACTTGAGGAGTATGAGCAGCTAGGGGCTAAATTAAAAACCAGAACCTCAAAGGTCATATACTCAGGATTACTGAGTACACAGTACTCTGGATGTCATCACACCAGCTGCCTATTTTTATATTCCGCGCACCTTGCAATAAACTACAACATTCCACTTGCCTCCTAATCACTTGGGTGTGCCTGTATGCTAATTTTCTGTGATTCACACACCATGCCATCCAGATCCCTCTGTAACACCGAGTTAGACCATAAGACATAGGAGCGGAAGTAAGGCCATTCGGCCCATCGAGTCCACTCCAACATTCAATCATGGCTGATTTTAACTCCATTTACCCGCTCTCTCTCCATAGCCCTTAATTCCTCGAGAAATCAAGAATTTATCGACTTCTGTCTTAAAGACGCTCAACGTCCCGGCCTCCACCGCCCTCTGTGGCAATGAATTCCACAGACCCACCGCTCTCTGGCTGAAGAAATTTCTCCTCATCTGTTCTAAAGTGACTCCCTTTTATCCTAAGGCTGTGCCCCCGGGTCCAAGTCTCCCCTGCTAATGGAGTTCTGCAATCTCCCCCCATTTAAATAATAAAGCTGCTTTTCTAGACTTATAGAACAGTACAGCACAGTACAGGCCCTACGGCCCACAATGTTGTGCTGACCATTTATCCTAATCTAAGATATTGATAATAATCTTTATTGTCACGTGTACACTTACATTAACACTGCAATGAAGTTACTGTGAAAAGTCCCTAGTCGCACTGAGGGAGAATTCAGAATTCTCAGCTGGTACGGGAATTCTTCCTGCCAAAGTGGACAGGCGGGATTCTCCGACCCCAGATCAGCGCCATTGGCGCTGGCGTGGTCGGCGAGGCGCCGGTCGGGGGCCGCTCTACGCCCCCCCCCCCCCCGGCGATTCACTGCGCGCGATGGGCTGAGTGGCCGCCGAGATAAGCCAGGTCCCGCCGGCGCCTACCCCGCAGGACCTCAGCGTTCGTCCTGTGGGGGCAGTCTGGTGGGTTGACAGCAGTGCGGGGGCGAGGAGAGGTGTTGTAGGGGGTGGGGGGAGGCATTGTCGTGGCCCAGCGACCAGCTCGCCTCGATGGGTGAAAGAGCTGCAGATTGTGGAGGAGAGCAACGAAGGGCGGAGAGCCAAATGGAGCACCTGGAGAACATGTCACGATGTCAGAATGTGCGGATTGAGGGACTGCCTGGAGGGTGGCGGGGGGAGGACCTCTCACTCGGAGCTGAATAGGGCTGACCGGTCGCTTCGGCCGAAGCAGAATGGACCACCTCGAGCCGTGGTAGTCTGCTTTCATAGCTACCACGTGAAGGAGTTTACACATTCTCTCCTTGTGTGCGGGGGTCTCACTCCCACAGAAGATGTGCAGGGTAGGTGGATTGGCCATATTAAATTGCCCACTTTTTTGGAAAAACATTGAATTCGGTACTCTAAATTTATTTTTAAAAAGGATAAGGACCCGGTGGAGTGTCGGTCGTAACGGCCAATATCTCTGAGTATTGTGGATGCCAAGGTACAGGGCGAGGTGCTAGCTCGGAGGTTGGAGGAGTGCCTCCCGCAGGTGATTGGGGAAGATCAGACGGGGTTAATAAAGGGCAGGCAGTTGTCTTCAAACATCCAGCATTTGTTAAATGTAGTGCTCTCTCTAGCAGCAGGGAGGGAGCTGGAGGCACAGGATGCAGAGAAGGCATTTGACCATGTAGGTTTGTGATTGGGCCTACGTTTGTGGAGTGGGTCAAACTGTTGTGTAGGGAACCAAAGGCGACTGTCCGCATGAATGAGATGACTTAGGGGTATTTTCAGTTACATCGGGGAACGAGGCAGGGGTGACCCATGTCCCCCTTCCTGTTTGCGCAGGTGATAGAACCCTTGGCCATTGCTTGGATCATAGAATCATAGAATTTACAGTGCAGAAGGAGGCCATTCGGCCCATCGAGTCTGCACCGGCTCTTGGAAAGAGCACCCTACCCAAGCCCACACCTCCACCCTATCCCCATAACCCAGTAACCCCACCCAACACAAAAGGACATTTTGTACACAAAGGGCAATTTCGCATGGCCAATCCACCTAACCTGCACATCTTTGGACTGTGGGAGGAAACCGGAGCACCCGGAGGAAACCCACGCAGGCATGGGGAGAACGTGCAGACTCTGCACAGACAGTGACCCCCAATCCAGGAATCGAACCTGGGACCCTGGAGCTGTGAAGCAATTGTGCTAACCACTATGCCACCATGGTGCCAAATGGATAAGTGGAAGGGGCTAGTGAGGGGTGGGTGGAGCATAGAGTGTCTTTGTATGTTGATGATTTGTTGTACATCTCCAAACCGGGTTCAGCGGTGGGGTATATAATGGGGCTGCTTAGGAGATTTGGGGCTTTTCGGGTTATAAGGTGAACCTGGGAGAGATTTATTTCAGTGCCTTCCAGTGTTTTTGCCGAAAACATTTTTTATGGGGGTGGAATGGTTGATTTTTGACGTTTGTTTGGGCGGATACGGTAGCAAGGATTCGGTAGGCGGTGATTGAGAGGAGGGTAGCCGTCAGTGGGCCAGATTCTTTCAAACCTGTTGTATTATTATTGGGCAGCGAACGCTGAGGTGCGGGGTTGGATAGGGAGCCGGAGGATTTGTGGGTGAAGATGGAGGCGGGCTCTTGCAGGGGCTCGGGTTGCGGGCGCTGACAACGACGCCGCTCCCGTTCGTCCCAGGGAAATATTCGGGGAAATGGTGGCGGTGGCCACGTTAAAGATATGGAGGCAATTTCGGCAGCACTCTTAGTAGGGGTAGGGTCGATGTTGATGCCGAAATGTGGGAATCATGGGTTGAGCTGGCGAGGTTGGATGCAAGGTTCCGTGGGTGGGAGGAGTGAGGGCGTGAGGGGAATGAAGGGCTTATTCCTCGAAGGGGGGTTTGCGAGTTTGGAAGAGTTGATGGAGAAGTTCGGGATTCCGCGGAGGGAGGCCCTTGGGTATATGCAGGCGAGGGATTTTGAAAAGAAGGTTTCCCCGACATTTCCAGTGGCGCCGCTGTTCTCGTTGCTCGAGGGGCTGTTGTCAGTAATGGGGCTGGGGGGAGGGGGTTCATCTCGATGATTTCTGGGAGGATGTAGAAGGATAGGATGTCGTTGCAGGGGGTCAAGGCCAAGTGGGAGGAGGAGTTGGGGATGGCGCTGGAGGAGGGGCTGTGTTGTGAGGTGCTGCGGAGGGTGAATACCTCAACTTTGTGCGCTAGGCTGGGGCTGATGCAGCTAAAGATGGTACGTAGGGCGCACCTGATGAAGCTGAGGAAGATCCGGTTGTTTGAGGGGGTGGAGGACCCGAAGTTGGAGACATTTTGGACGGTGTTTTTCCAGCATCATGTCGGCGACCTTACACGTAGATTTGGGGCCCAGTCCCCTGGGGACCATATTTGGGGTGTCGGACTTGCCGGAGCTGCAGGCCGGAGCGGGGGCAGGTGTTTTCGCCTGGCTAATTGCTCACAGGCGGGTCCTATTGGGGTGGAGGTCAGCCTCTCTGCCCTGTGCCTCGGTGTGGCTGGGGGACATGATGGGAGCTTCTACATGGGAGGGGGGTGTGCGGGGTTCCACAAGAGATGGGGTTTGTTTATATTACACTTTAAAGAGTTGGCTACCATCAGCTGCTTCAGGGTGGGGGAAAGAGAGTGGGCCTTTTGTTTTGTGTTATTGAGATATTGGAGGATGGGGACGGGGACGGGTGTTTTTTGTTGTTGTTTTGCGTTGTACGTTTAAAATGTAAAAAATCGATTAAAGATATATATTTTTTAACTTCCTAAGTTAGGCACAGATGGTGAGTCCTTCCCCTAGACTTATTCTTTATCGCTGGAACATATCACCGTAAATGTTTGCCATTGCATCGACTGACCTGTCCCTTAATCTAATTTCCCCGTTCACTTCAGCCAGCGCGGTCTTCACACCCTCACAATTGCCCTTATTTAAGGTAAAAATTTTAGTCTTAGACCTACTTTTCTGTCCCTCAAACTAAATGCAAAAATCAATCACGATATGATTGCTGCTCCCTGGGAGCGCGTTTACTATGAAGTCATTAATTAATCCCGACTCATTGCACATGACCATATCTAGAATAACCTGCTCTCGGGTTGAATGTAGAACATGTTGCTCGAAGAAACTGTCCCTGTAGTCTTGAATATTCAGGTCCCAGCCATTGTCATCTTGCAGTCATGTCTCTAGAGTAGCTATCGGAACATACATATTTATTTCTATTTGAGCTCTTAATTCATCATTTTTGTTCCAAATGCTGTGGGCATTTAGATACAGAACCTTTAATTTTGTCCTTTCACTATTTTTGTAGCCAGTAGCTGTATCTGCTGGCTCACTCTTAGGTTTGTGGGATTTGCCCCTTCCCGCCACAATGATTGTCATTCCCCTTATTGCTACCTTGCTTTCTCTCATTTTAAATGATCACACTTGGTCCCTCATCCCCGCTATTTAGTTTAAAGCCCACTCTATCGCCCTCGTCATACAACTCACGAGAACACTGGTCCCAGTATGGTTCAGGTGGCGGTTCCCCCACAGTTCTTACTTTCCCCAGTACTGGTGCCAGTGCTCCACGAATCAAAACCCATTTCTCCCACACCAATCTTTGAACCATATTACCTTTGAATCTGATTTACCCTACCCCAATTTGCTCCTAGCTCAGGTAATCCTAAGTATATGACCTTTGAGTATATCCTGAGTCCTACTCCTAAGTCACATGTTCATGTGGCTCTCCACCATCTTCTGAAGGACAATAAGTGCCGACATTGTCACTGATGCTTAGATCTCAAGAATGAATAAAAAGTAAAACTCTACTGTCATGGGAGTGTTCCTTTAAGAAAGGTTTTTGTCTTATCACATGGCTTCAGTGATGTCATTTTGTGGGTGGAGCTGAGCTGTGGCTGTAAGGTTTGTTTTAGTTTCACTTTCAGTTTGACTGCTGTGGGCTACAGACCAGGAGAAAGAAGTGTTCTGGCCTGTCTCTCTCTATTTTCATTTTAAATATCTGTTCCAGTTAAAAAAAACATTGATTATAGCTACCTGCTTTGGTAACTTAAAATATATAGTTTGCTTTCCGGAAGGGTTTACGCCTGCTGGTGAGACGTGGTCAGAATCTCTGGGAAAGTCAGTCCGATTCAAGTGAGAATGCAGAGTGCTGGGCCACGCCCTTGGAAAGGGGTTTTGGTTTATTGGATTTTGTTTTTGAATTGGAACAGTCAAGGGGGAATTCATTAAGTGTTATACATGGATTATTGTAGCTGTGGGGTGTCTTTATGTTTGTAATTGACAAAAATTCTTGCTGTGTGTTTATATATATATATATATATATATATATATATGTTAACTAAGTTCTTAGAATAAAGCTTGTTTTGATTAAAGTGTCTGGGAAGAATGATAAATCAGACCTGACGGGAAGGCTCTTGTGCTCAACCTAGCCAAATTCAACATCAAGGTTGTAGGTCAGGTGGATGTCATAATGCACTTTGTAGTTTCTAAGCCCTGGCCCATAACACTACCTATCTAACTTTGTCTTATTTCCCTTAATGCCTTTGGTTAACAATTGATCTACAAAGAACAAAGAAAAATATAGCACAGGAACAGGCCCTTCGGCCCTCCAAACCTGCGCCGACCATGCTGCCCGTCTAATCTTCTGCCCTTCCGGGGTCCGTATCCCTCTATTCCCATCCTATTCATGTATTTGTCAAGATGCCCCTTAAATGTCACTATCGTCCCTGCTTCCACTACCTCCTCTGGTAGCGAGTTCCAGGCACCCACTACCCTCTGTGTAAAAAAACTTGCCTCATACATCTCCTCTAAACCTTGCCCCTCGCACCTTAAACCTATGCCCCCTAGTAATTGACCCCTCTACCCTGGGGAAAAAGTCTCTGACTATCCACTGTGTCTATGCCCCTCATAATTTTGTAAACCTCTTATCAGGTCGCCCCTCAATCTCTGTCGTTCCAGTGAGAACAAACCAAGTTTATACAACCTCTCCTCCTAGCTAATGCCCTCCATACCAGGCAACATCCTGGTAAATCTCTTCTGCACCCTCTCTAAAGCCTCCACACCCTTCTGGTAGTGTGGTGACCAGAATTGAACACTATACTCCAAGTGTGGCCTAACTAAGGTTCTATGCAGCTGCAACATGACTTGCCAATTCTTATACTCAATGCCCCGGCCAATGAAGGCAAGCATGCTGTATGCCTTCTTGACTACCTTCTCCACCTGTGTTGCCCATTCAGTGACCTGTGGACCTGTACACCTAGATCTCTCTGACTGTCAATACTCTTGAGGGTTCTACCATTCACTGTATATTCCCGACCTGCATTAGACCTTCCAAAATGCATTACCTCACATTTGTCTGGATTAAACTCCATCTGCCACCTCTCCGCCCAAGTCTCCAGCATCAATAGTTATTTGTGGAGGAGAGGTCCAATCTCCTACTACCCTTTGGGTGCAAAAATATTTCCTAAGTTCACTTGTGTAAGCTTCTGAGGTGTAGATTGTAGTTAAGACCTGTACTGTTATACCGGTCTCACTTTAGATGTGATTAATGGTTAGGTTTGCGAGGTGGTGCCTTTTTTTTGTGTATTAATTTAGATCGTATTCTTTTCAGGATCGTACCTGTCCTCTGGATTCTCTTTCTCGCCTTATGCAAATAAGGTTCCAGGGCATGAAGACAGCGATCGGGCGCGTGGGAGCCCTGGTGTAGGCAGCAAACCAAGCTCCGAATCCATGGCCCTCGATATCCTGCAGCAACATGCTAGTCAGTACAAGAGCAGGTCACCGACGGTAAGTAAACAAGGCTGACCAGGCCAAAGGAGAGTAAAGCAGCCCATGTCATACCAATAAGATTATCTCCGCCAAATTACTCCTTCATTTAGATCCAGGTCCCTGGATGAGATGCTTCCACCCTGATTCAGTACAATCCCATAACATTCTCCAAACCTTTTCATGCACTTCATAAGTTCATAAGATACAGTAGGAAAATTAGGCCATTCAGCCCATCGAGTCTGCTCCGCCATTCTATCTTGGCTGATATGTTCCTCATCAATGTTACAGGCCAAGAGCTGGATTGCGAAATCAGCTGGAGCATCCCCTCCCTAGAACACATGACCTTCGAAAAACGTTTTTCAGAAACAACCTGAAAATCCTTCAGTCTTGTCAGACTCTTCTGATCCACCTAAAAGCATTTGGCCAAACTGAAAACTACAGACAGACCTGGTTCTTCTCATCAATTACATCATCTATATCCCACTAAGATGTCCCATGACCTGCTTAGCTAGGACTAAATACCATCCAAAATATAAACACTGTTCCATTAGTCCATTATCTGTAACCAAGTAAGTGGTTGGAATGAATCAATACCTCACCTTTTACAACACCTTAATTACAGTTTTAGTAGAAACACAGTCTGAGTATTTTAACCTAGGTTCTTTAATATTACTGCAACAAATATATATCATAACCCGGGCTCATAATGACATTACTGCAATAGATATATTTTTAAATTCTTTTTTTTTTTAAATTTAGAGTACCCAATTCATTTTTTCCAATGAAGGGGTAATTTAGCGTGTTCAATCCACCTACCCTGCACATTTTTGGGTTGTGGGGGCGAAACCCACGCAAACGCGGGGAGAATGTGCAAACTCCACACGGACAGTGACCCAGAGCCGGGATCGAACCTGGGACCTCAGCGCCGTGAGCCTGCAGTGCTATCACTGCGCCACCGTGCTGCCCTTACTGCAACAGATATAACAATTTCTTACATGCATGTAAGTTGCTGTATGAAGCTGGGGTTGAAGTGGATAGCTGAGATAGTTAGTGAAAAACACTTGGCCAAGCCATGCCTGAATGGGCAGGTTCTAGTCCTTGGTACTGGCATCCCTCCCTTTGATGCGAACCGCGTAATACACCTTTAAAAATACATTGACGGAGTGATTTGGTGCAGTACAAGGGTAACATTGTATACTTTATAATCCACTGTTCCATATCTGGGTGATTACAATTGGTAGGTGAATGATAAGAGGCACACAATCACTACCAGAGATAAAGAAAGAACTTGACTTTATTTAGTGTCCTACTATGTCCTTGTTATAGCCAAATACCTTTGAAAATGAATGATTATTTCTTGAAGTGTAGAGTCCTTACTTGAACCTTGGCAGTGACTAGTTAGCCAGGATGCCAAGCAAATACTCTGCTCAACTTTAAGTAATGCCACTTACCTCCAACAGTGCAGCTGTCCCTGAATACTGCACTGACAGCCTCGGTAATGTGCCTGAATCCTTACATCTGAAACCTCCGCCCTCTTAGATAAGAGTGCACCCAGCTGTGTGTGATATTAATACATATCCTTTCTCTTTAAATGTAGACAAGTGAGAAACCACCTCATGAACGAGAGCGAGAGATTGACAAAGAGCGACCGCGTTCTTCGCCATCCCAACGGCAGATCACCTCACATCACCACCTTGGAATGGGGTACCCATTGCTCCCAGGGCAATACGACCTTCCATATGCAACAGGTAGGACTGATGGGTGGGGGCAGTAACAAATGAATGCAAAATTGTTACATTTTGAGTTGGTAAATGGAATTCAATAATTCCGATACATCAGTGCATGGGAGGTTTTATACCCAGAGCCGAAAGTGAGAGTGAATGGCTGTCTCTGTTCCCGCTCCCCAACACTCTGGTTGGTTTAGCTCAGTTGGCTGGGCAGCTGGTTTGCGATGTAGAGCGAGGCCAGCAGCGCGGGTTCAATTCCCTGTACCGGCTGAGGTTATTCATGAAGGCCCCGCCTTCTCAACCTTACCCCTCGCCTGAAGTGTGGTGATCCTCGAGTTAAATCGCCACCCGTCAGCTCTCCCCCCTCAAAGGGGAAAGCAGCCTGTGGTCATCTGGGACTGTGGCGACTTTACTTTTACTCCAGCTAAACTCCAAACAAGTGTTCAGCCCCAATGTTGGGTTTGCATTACATGCTGCCAGTCAGCATATCCTTGAGGTGAAATCCCTGAACTAAGAATAGTATAATCTTCAAGGCGCTGAGGACCCAGATTCGAATCCCGGCCCTGGGTCACTGTCTGTGTGGAGTTTGCACATTCTCCTCATGTCTGTGTGGGTTTTGCCCCCACAACCCAAAAAAGATGTGCTGGTTAGGTGGATTGGCCACGCTCAATTGCCCCTTCATTGGAAAAAAAATAATTGGGTACTCTAAATTTATTGAAAAAAAGAATAGTATAATCTCATCGTATTGCGATATGAAAGTATTGGGAATCAAATTGAAGAACAATGTGTGCTCATGCAATGATTTACCCTTTGGCATTTTATAATTCAAAATGATTTGGAATTATATTAAAGAAACAGACATTAGTTCTATCCTTATAATAGCGCATGATCCCAGTCATCCTGACTGGCAGCCTTACCAGCCCATCGAGATCATGCAGCTAGTCAGTGAGATCATGGTTGACTTGTCACCCAACTCCATATCCCGCCTGTGCTTCATGCTCTGGCTTAATGCCGTCCATAAGAACTAGGAGCAGGAGTCGGCCATCTGGCCCTTCGAGCCTGCTCCTCCACTCAGTGAGATCAAGGCTGATCTTTTGTGGACTCAGCTCCACTTTCCCGCCCGAACACCATAACCCTTTATTCCTTTGCTGTTCAAATATCGATCTAGCTTTTCCTTAACATTCAATGAGGTGGCCTCAACTGCTTCACTGGGCGGGGAATTCCAGAGATTCACAACCCTTTGGGTGAAGAAGTTCAGTTAACTGAAATCTTTCAATCTCGGCATGAAAATTGAACAATCAACCTTGCATTCCTTTAATGAAATTCAAAACATGCAGGGGATGGTTTGTGGTCTCTGTGAGTAGTTGCTCCTCTCGTTATCCAACGCCATTGCTCGGTACAGAAATGTTGGCCCAGCAGAACTACTTTGTTGCTGCATGCATCTGCTAATCTCCCGTTATCTCGACATCTCCCTGCCTCCCTCAGCTCTCTGCTTAACCTGCCTGCTACCCATTCCAAAGTCACATGTCAAATGCGTGGCTCAAGCAATGTAAGCATCAGGTTAGAGGCAAGGTACAGAACATGGCGGACAATAAGCATCTATTGTGCTCCCATGTCCAGTATATTTAGGCGAGACATTGAGACACCATTTAATTAATATTCACTGTAACCTCTCCTTAGTTGGACAACTAAGAGCAATTTATCACGGCCAATGCACCTAAGCTGCATGCCTTTGGACTGTGGGAGGAAACCGGAGCACCCGGAGGAAACCCACGCACACACGGGGAGGATGTGCAGACTCCGCACAGACAGTGACCCAAGCCGGGAATCGATCCTGGGACCCTGGAGCTGTGAAGCAACAGTGCTACCCACTGTGCTACCGTGCGGCCTGAACAATAAAAATTGTTTGTTTTATCAAAATACAGTGCCTTCGATTTTCCACTCCGAATGTAAAATGACGCTGATTAAATTGAGGGAACGGATGGGACAGAATATTCCCAGACAAGGTGTCCCCACACAATGGATTTGCAAACCATAGATGTTAGAGCATTAAACACATTTCACTCGGATCCTTCACAGTTCTTGGCCCACTTGACTCCAGGGTCTGACAGATTGATGGGCAGTCAAAGAGGGATTTCTCAGACTTTAGATTTTTTTTCTCTCTCTCCTGTCTCTCATTATGCGGCGGGGTGGGGGCTGTTTGATGAGGGAGGCGGGAACGGGATGGGTGTGTTCAGTCACGGTGCTCCGTCAAGGTATGGGCCGGGCTCGATGGGGTAGCTGCTCTCGTTCCTGCCCCTCGGCTTCGCGTCGATTGTTGTGTCGCTGTCTCTTCACCGAGTGATTCTCTCCACTTTGCCAGGTCTCTCCTCTCCAGCCATTGTTGCAAGCCAACAGGCTGCAGCCCAAGCCTCCGTGTCCACCCTATTCCCACCAGCCAGAAGGTGAGAATGGTAAGAAAAATCATTCCTTATACTTTGTCCTCTCCTTTGCATGTTCAGCCACGTTTGCAGTGCAATTGTTAGCGTTCTCCTCCCTGGGAGGGGGGGGGGGGGGGGGGGGGGGGGGGTGTCAGTACTTTGAGGTGCGGAACGTACAAAAGGGTCTTCTTCCCAACCCCGACAAAACGTCCTTCCCTCTGGTCTAGAATAACATTCAGGGAAGCCGGGGAGGCATTGGGCCTGTATAGTATGTGCCGGCGGGGGCTGGAAGTGGCTTACAAACCCGCCACCCAAAGGCGACGAATAATGCGTCACTTGGGCCAATTAAGAGGCAGGGCGGATTCCGGGCTGTTGACTGAGAGTAATCTTGCCCAATCCTGACAAAGCAGCTTATCCACGAACATTCACTCCCTCCACCACAGTAGCAGCAGTCTGTACCATCTACAAGATGCACTGCAGGAACTCACCAAAACTCCTTAGGCAGCACCTTCCAAACCCATGACCGCTAGATGATGCATGGGAGGCTATTCATGAAGGCCCCGCCTTCCCCCTCGCCTGAGGGATGGTGACCCTCGGGTTAAATCACCACCAGTCAACTCTCCCCCTCAAAGGGGAAAACAGCCTGTGGTCATCTGGGACTATGGCGACTTCACCTTTTACGTTGCATGGGAACACCCCCACCTGGAGGTTCCCCTCCAAGTCACTCACTGCCCCTACATGGAAATATATCGGCCGTTCCTTCACTGTCGCTGGGTCAAAATTGGAACTCCCTCCCTAACAGCACTGCGGGTGTACCTACACCACATGGACTGCAGCATTTCCAGAAGGCAGCTTGCCACCTTCTTCTCGAGCAATTGGTGTTGGCCAATAAACGGTGGTGGTGCCCATGTCCCGTGAATGAATATTTTAAGAATCCGAGCACTCTGGTGGGATGTCTGACATTGGAGCTCGCTGGCTGTGACCCAGATCAATTTGAAAGGCCACTCTCAAGGCAACGCAGTACGGGAATGACCCTTGCAGCATGAGGTATCGGGCTCGAAAATCATTCATCTATGTCTGGACGCATCAACGTCTTCCATGAAGCGCTTCCACTGGCCAAAGAACCACTGCCAAGATTTAGCTCCGCCCTCAGACACACCCACCCTTGCAACCTCCCTGATGGAATAAAAGTAGAAATACGGCTGGTGTAAATCCCGCTCTGAAAGCTTTTTATTCCATTCTGCACCTAGCACGGCTGTCGATTGCCTTTTTAATGAGCCTGTCACCTTCAATTTGCATTGCGCGGGCCCACCCGCCAACCACGTTATCCCGCGTGATGCCACCGGGAATTCACCCCAAATGATTTGCGCCCGACGATACGTTCGGGCACGCACATTTAGCTCCGGTTTTCGGAGCGTGTTTTTCAGGTTATGATGCCTTTTGCCGAGGCGAAGTGTCCATTTTACCCAATCGCCATGGCAATGGGTAGGAAAGTGAGGAAAATGGGAACCAACCTAAATTTGTTTCACCTTTGGCGCCCCTTCAAGAGGGGATACCATTTCATGTCGCCTGCAGGGAGAGAGAGAACAATGTGTGTTTGCAGTGGTCGCAGACAAAGAAAGAACAAAGAACATTACAGCGCAGTACAGGCCCTTCGGCCCTCGATGTTGCGCCGACCTGTGAAACCACTCTAAAGCCCATCTACTCTATTCCCTTATCGTCCATATGTCTATCCAATGACCATTTGAATGCCCTTCGTGTTGGCGAGTCCACTACTGTTGCAGGCAGGGCATTCCACGCCCTTACTACTCTCTGAGTAAAGAACCTACCTCTGACATCTGTCCCATATCTATCTCCCCTCAATTTAAAGCTATGTCCCCTCGTGCTAGACATCACCATCCGAGGAAAAAGGCTCTCACTGTCCACCCAATCCAATCTTCTGATCATCTTGAATGCCTCAATTAAGTCACCTCTTAACCTTCTTCTCTCTAACGAAAACAGTCTCAAGTCCCTCAGCCTTTCCTCATAAGATCTTCCCTCCATACCAGGCAACATTCTGATAAATCTCCTCTGCACCCTTTGCAATGCTTCCACATCCTTCCTATAATGCGGCGACCAGAATTGCACGCAATACTCCAAATGCGGCCGCACCAGAGTTTTGTACAGCTGCAACATGACCTCATGGCTCCGAAACTCAATCCCTCTACCAATAAAAGCTAACACACCATACGCCTTCTTAACAGCCCTCTCAACCTGGGTGGCAACTTTCAGGGATCTACGTGCATGGACACCGAGATCGTACTCTGTCTTCCTGTTATTCCTTCCAAAATGAATCACCTCACACTTTTCTGCATTAAACTCCATTTGCCACCTCTCAGACCAGCGCTGCAGCTTATCTATGTCCCTCTGTAACTTGTAACATCCTTCCGCACCGTCCACAACTCCATCGACTTTCGTGTCATCTGCAAATTTACTCACCCATCCTTCTACGCCCTCCTCCAGGTCATTTATAAAAATGACAAATAGCAGTGGCCCCAAAACAGATCCTTGTGGTACACCACTAGTAACTGGACTCCGGTCTGAACATTTCCCATCAACCACCACCCTTTGTCTTCTTCCAGCTAGCCAATTTCTGATCCAAACTGCTAAATCTCCCTGAATCCCATGCCTCCGTATTTTCTGCAGTAGCCTACCGTGGGGAACCTTATCAAACGCTTTACCGAAATCCATATACACCACATCAACTGCTTTACCCTCATCCACCTGTTTGGTCACCTTCTCAAAGAACTCAATAAGGTTTGTGAGGCACGACCTACCCGTCACAAAACCGTGTTGACTATCTCTAATCAAATTATTCCTTTCCAGATGATTACACACCCTATCTCTTATAAACCTTTCCAAGATTTTGCCCACAATAGAAGTAAGGCTCACTGGTCTATAGTTACCGGCGTTGTCTCTACTCCCCTTCTTGAACAAGGGGGCAACATTAGCTATCCTCCAGTCTTCTGGCACTATTCCTGTAGACAAAGATGACTTAAAGATCAAAGCCAAAGGCTCAGCAATCTCCTACCTAACTTCCCAGAGAACTTAGGATAAATCCCATAGTGAATAGTGACACCTACCGTTCAATACAGTAAGAGTAAACAAGCATTTTTATAGCTTGTTTTCCTGTAGCATCTGCCACTACTTCACGATGTCCCATTTTCACCCATTGAAGTCCTGGTGTATAAGTCACTGTTATAGTATAGGAAATATCTAGCAAGCGATGCACAGCAAGATTCCACAAACGATAGTATGGTGATGACCAGATGTTTTTGTTTTCATGAGGCCGGTTGAGGATAAATATTGACTGGAACACCATGCTCTTCCTCAAAAGAATGAACGTGGGGTACTCCACGTCTAGCTGAGAGGGCAGACAGGGCATTGGTTTAATGTCTCTTCTGAAAAACAAGAACGGCACCCCTACAGGGCAGCACTCCCTCAATACTGTGCTGGAGCGTCAGCCTAAATTGTGGAGTAAAGCCTTTGCAGTGGGACTTGAACCCACAGCCCCCAGACAGGTGAGAGCGCGATTGCTGAGCACACATTCATTGCCGTGTCTCCGCACAAGACATAATGATTGTAATTCTAATCCCCTGAATTCAATTGATCATTTGTTCCAGATTTAATGGCAGGATTGAGAGGGGTGGGGAGGAAGGCGTTGCGGGACGCTGCTGTTAAATGTTGCTTCAGACTCCACGAAGAATGCCCTGATCTTCTTCAGCCAATGTCCTGGAATCTTTCACCCCCACTTTGAGGGGGCAACGCACATCATATCGTTCATTCTTATGTCCCCCGTGGAAACCCAGGAATGGGCAATACAGAGAAGGTTTTTTAAAAAACCAGCCTAGCCGCATTGCTCCATCTCTTCTGATTCTGGTGAGGCTCCCTTCATTCTCATCGTCTTTATTCTGTCTTCCAGGGAATAAAAGGATGCGATCGCTTCATTCAGAATCATGTGACTGGATCACGTGACGAGGACCCCGCATTTTCTAAGACATCAGTTCAATGGTGTTCCTGCCGTGAAGTCAGGCAGACTGTTGACATGTTTCTCCTGAAGGACTCTAAACGTTGGGAAATGGAGACCTGCTACCAATTGCGTGCGTGTCCTGGTGGTTTTGAGCAGGAAAGTTGACAATTCTGCCTCTCTCACTGTGTAGATATATTGTAGAATACCCCCCTTATCTGTCTCACCCCATCAAACAAAGTCTTTATGGTTGACTGACTATATCAATGCTGTTGTTGAGTTCAATGCTTTGAGGGTTGTAGGGTGCTGTAAAACTGGGCTGTGCTAGGGTAATTCTGACTCATTCCCCCCTGGATAACGTGGCCTGAGATGAAAGTGGTTAATTTATAAATGATTCAATCATTGCTAACATCCGGTATTAATGGTGAAAGTTGTTTTTAAATGAACGAGGAATAACATTTGGGAATATTGTTGCTATTAGCCTGCCGTCATGCTTCCCCCCCACTCATCCCACCTCACAAGTACATCTCTTAACTTAGAAGGTGATCTGGGGACCTTAACCCCTGTGGCCCTTGCCCTCCCACCTCTAGCCAGTAGGAGGCAGTGTCTGTTGGCTGCTGAGGAGCAGGAACAATAACGTTCCACCTCTGCATCCGACAGAGCACAAAGCGAGTTGAAGTATTTCTTCTACAACTCGAGCATGGCTGCTGCTTTGGTGCAAGGAGGGGGTATCGTGTCGTCTTGGAATTAGCAGCGACGTTTAACAGGAGTTATGGGGCCCCTTGGACCGTCTGGACAATTTGTAGGTTCGCCTAGCTCTGATACAGATGTTGGGGCCGGGCAGTTCTCCGAGGCCACCTGTTTGTTTCATCACCTCCCTGTCTGCTTCTCAAAGTGAGGAATGTTGATGCCGAGGAATGGAACTCATCCCAGTTCAGGCACCCGGTGTTGTCGGCTACAGCATAGCCAGTTTAACTTCTCCAATCCGCTCCAGCCTCCGAAAGGAACAGTCCCCACTCCACCAAAACAGCATTTCATTTTCCATTGCCCGCATCGACCTCCTGAGCTCTCCTCATCGTTGCCAGCTCAACTTTGAGCTGTTGGGGTCTGCTTATTAGGCACTCGGTTGGCAGAATCGTTTAAATGAATCTAGAATCAGTATAAATGGAGGCTTATTCAACTGGAATGGTTGCAGGCTGACATTTGGGTTTTCCCCATACCTGTACATCCTGCGCGGCGGGCAGCTGGGTTTCCCCATACCTGTACATCCTGCGCGGGTGGGCGGCTGGGTTTCCCCGTACTTGTACATCCTGCGCGGCGGGCGGGCAGCTGGGTTTCCCCGTACCTGTACACCCTGCGCGGCGGGCGGGCAGCTGGGTTTCCCCATACCTGTACAACCTGCGCGGACGGGCGGGCAGCTGGGTTTTCCCGTACCTGTACACCCTGCACGGACGGGCGGACAGCTGGGTTTCCCCGTACCTGTACATCCTGCGCGGCGGGCGGGCAGGCAGCTGGGTTTCCCCGTACCTGTACATCCTGCGTGGACGGGCGGGCAGCTGGGTTTCCCCATACCTGTACACCCTGCGCGGGCGGGCAGCTGGGTTTCCCCGTACCTGTACACCCTGCACGGGCAGGCGGGTGGCTGGGTTTTCCCCGTACCTGTACACCCTGCGCGGGCGGGCGGGCGGCTGGGTTTTCCCGTACCTGTACATCCTGCGCGGGCAGGCGGGCGGCTGGGTTTTCCCCGTACCTGTACACCCTGCGCGGGCAGGCGGGCGGCTGGGTTGGCGGGCGGCTGGGTTTTCCCGTACCTGTACACCCTGCGCGGGCAGGCGGGCGGCCGGGTTTTCCCATACCTGTACACCCTGCGCGGGCAGGCGGGCGGCTGGGTTTTCCCATACCTGTACATCCTGCGCGGGCAGGCGGGCGGCCAGGTTTTCCTGTACCTGTACATCCTGCGCGGGCAGGCGGGCGGCCGGGTTTTCCCGTACCTGTACACCCTGCATGGACGGGCGGCTGGGTTTTCCCGTACCTGTACATCCTGCGCGGGCAGGCGGGCGGCCGGGTTTTCCCGTACCTGTACATCCTGCGCGGGCAGGCGGGCGGCCGGGTTTTCCCATACCTGTACACCCTGCGCGGGCAGGCGGGCGGCTGGGTTTTCCCATACCTGTACATCCTGCGCGGGCAGGCGGGCGGCCAGGTTTTCCCGTACCTGTACATCCTGCGCGGGCAGGCGGGCGGCCGGGTTTTCCCGTACCTGTACACCCTGCATGGACGGGCGGCTGGGTTTTCCCGTACCTGTACATCCTGCGCGGGCAGGCGGGCGGCCGGGTTTTCCCGTACCTGTACACCCTGCGCGGGCAGGCGGGCGGCTGGGTTTTCCCGTACCTGTACATCCTGCGCGGGCAGGCGGGCGGCTGGGTTTTCCCCGTACCTGTACACCCTGCGCGGGCAGGCGGGCGGCTGGGTTGTCCCGTACCTGTACATCCTGCGTGGGCAGGCGGGCGGCTGGGTTTTCCCGTACCTGTACACCCTGCGCGGGCGGGCGGGCGGCTGGGTTTTCCCGTACCTGTACACCCTGCGCGGGCGGGCGGGCGGCTGGGTTTTCCCGTACCTGTACACCCTGCGCGGGCGGGCGGGCGGCTGGGTTGTCCCGTACCTGTACATCCTGCACGGGCAGGCGGGCGGCTGGGTTTTCCCGTACCTGTACACCCTGCGCGGGCAGGCGGGCGGCTGGGTAGAACACACATCAGTTTCTGTCTCAAACAGTTGACGCACATCAGAGTTGAATTCCGGACATGATCCTGGCATTGAGGCGATTCCGAATTTCAGTCTGGCCCAGACCGAAGGCACTTAAAGACGTTCCTGTCAGTTTCAACTCTGTCTTGTTTCTCTTTTCTTTGGAGACTTTTTATTGGGTGTTAGTGTGTCAGAATGCCTTCAATTCCCCATGATGCCATCAGGAAGCAGTGGCCATCTTGTGTATATATCCTCAGGTACCAAGGATATGCTTGTTGTAGCACAGGAGGCAGAATTAACGCCGTAGATCTTTGAGAAATGTAAATAGTATCTTTTTATAAACCAGGAACAGTACCTGCCAATGATGTCCAGGTTGTCACTCTAAGCTTAGGATTCAGACAGCGCATGTAAATCAGTTCACTTTGCCTTCCAGGAAGCACTTTTCAAGTATACTGTATATAAATCACGCAAACTCTTGTGATCAGATTCCAGCCTGTTTCTCATTCCCATTCAATTCCCAGGCCCGGAGCGTTTTGAAATGTGAGAGGTGTTTGGACTGATATTGTCTTGTAAAACCCAAACAACCCCCCCCCCACACAAAAAGCCTGTGGGACCACGAGCAGTTTTGGATGGAGTCCCTGTCAGTGGATCAGCTGTCACTGCAACATACTCATGTTCTGCCAATAGCTACCAGCCTTCCCAGTCTCCACAGAGCTTGCTCGAGGCACCCAGGGGGCAGTTAACGTTGCTGCTCCAACGCTCTCTCCACTTTTTCACACCTTGTATCCGGCAATAGAATAATTGGGAGTGCAGGAACGAACCAGTTTCTGAATCCTCCTGAGTGAGCCCTTTTCAAACTTCCGAGGTGACCGTTTGCTCAGCATAACGTTTAGGAAGTATTGTACTTTTCACCAGAATAACTGCTATAAATGATGGCGGATCTAGATTATGTGAGCACCAGTGATGGGGTGCGGGCAGCGTGTACGCCTGATCAATATTCGGAATTATTAATGTGATTGTGCAAACTGACCCAGAGTGGACCACGCTCCGGCGACCGGAGCCTGAGAAAGCAGTGACCTCCTGTCGGTGCTCGCGCTCCACGGCCGATCGCCAGCCCTGCCTTCACTACACCCCACCCTGCCACCCGGACACTGCCACCATGCTGTGGGCTCCTGCATTTGGACGGGGCGGGGGGGGGGGGGGGGGGGGGGGGGGGGCAAAGTTTGAATTCTGGTTTCCTAATGATTGGAATTGAGCTTTGGAGGCTGAATTTGATGTCAACGTGCTGGCAAACGGTTCAGAGTTGGCACTCAAAAAAAGGTCATTCGTTCCAACGGCGGCGAGTTGGGCTTTGAGGTGTACGCCAGCCCCTGCCGGTCGGTCTTAGTCCAGACTGGTGGGCTGGCTTGGTTCAGGGTCAGCTGTGGAAATGAGTCGGAGCATATTCGATCCTGCCTGGGTGCCCCAGAGCGCCGAAAGGGACATGGCAAAACCATTCTTCATCACCATGTATTAGAGCGCTAGAATGGCCAATACGTTATAAAAGAAATACTGTTACGCTGTAAAAAAAAAAGCAACCTGTTTTTACTGTTGTTAAATGGGTTCTCGATGTCCCCCCCCCCCTCTAACTTTGCTGTCTTTGTAAGATCAGTTTTATGCATCGTCGCAGCCGTTTTTTTCGGGGTCCTGTGCATCTCTACTTCCCGAAATAGATTCTCACCTTTTTGTTTCCAGCAGTGTGTATTCTGTGCGGAACCTTATTCCCGCTGCCAGGTGCTGTCGCTGTAAATATTGTACAGAGAAACTATTGTAAAATGTTTTGTTGTTTTTTTGAAAAAGAGAAAAGTCCTAGATTCTGATTTCCAGAGGGGTTTTTTTTTGTTGGTGAAATTGTTTCCAAAATCCTAATTGTGACCTTTTTACCTTCTTGGACCCTGCTGCTGGGGACTGGTGAATTCTTCGTGTTAGCTGGGCCCCACAAAACGTTCCCCCTTCGAAATGTGGAGTTCTTTTTGATGCAGAGTTGGAATTTAATAGCTTCTCATTTCATATACCTCCACTGCGCCGCCTCCTCTACTATACAGAATACCCATTGTGTCTCCTTGTACAGAATTCCCCAGTGCAGGTCCCAATTTCTGTCCCAAGGATCGCTGCTTGTTTTATCTCGTCACCGATCCTAACCCCCCCCCCCCTCCCCCCCCCCCCCCCCTCCCCCCCCCCCCTCCTGACCATCGACACCCCCTCCCTTTCCCACAGGCCAGTGCCTGTGACCGTCAGCCAGTGGTACCCACTTCAGTGTACCGATCCAAACGTGAAGAGCGAGGGGCTAAATCTCTGCACTGCTGTTAGTGACTATGTTTACAGATAAACCTTGGGCGCAATAGGGGGAAAAACACCAACGTCCACTTTCACAGTGGGTTCATTCAATTACGTGGGAGTGAGAGAGCTACACAGGATACACTGGGATCGCCACAAATACCTGAACACACACTCGCAGACAGGTGTACTCAGGCACACCCGCACGCTCGGAGGCACGCGCGCTCCGAGGCACGCGCACTCCCCGAGGCACGCGCGCACTCAGAGAACCAAACTGCTTTTCTCAGGTTAACTTTCTCTTCCAAAGCCTTGATTGGCTGCCCCTCTCTGCTGAGAGGATTGGACAACACCGTTCCCGACACACACAAGTCAAATCCTTTCTGTCAAATCGTAGGACTCCAGCTGACCATGATCTCCCACCCTGGGTGGCAGGGCTATCTGCAATATTTGACCAGTCAGGTTAGGATCACACCAGCCTACACTGTCTGGGCAGTGACTCGTTTTCAGGGATTCGAACGAGGGGTTGTCTGGGTGTGAATCCAGTGGATTTACCGCAAGATCCATTTCTGGGTCTGATCCCATAAATAGCATTTCACACCTTTCAATGTGAACGGGATCATTGTCAGACACCAACTCCAATTCCCAGAATGGTCTGTTCATTATTAAGAAACCCTACTTTGAATCCTGTGCCATGAGCTGTTGTCGATGCTGCCCAGATTGGACCTGTCATCGGTTTGATGAATGTCTTCAGCAGCCAGTTGCGTGTTTTGCTGTGCTGATAGGTACCTGGTGTCAGGCTGTCTCCAGCTCCATTTGCGATTCTGGGGCAGCATGGTGGCGCAGTGGTTAGCACTGCTGCCTCATGCCGCCGAGGACTCTGGTTCGATCCCGGCCCTGGGTCACTGTCCGTGTGGAGTTTGCACATTCTCCCTGTATCTTGCGTGGGTCTCACCCCCACAACCCATAGATGCGCAGGGTAGGTGGATTGGCCTCGCTAAAGTGCCCCTTAATTGGAAAAAAAAAGAATTGGATGCTCAAAGTTTTTTTTTAATGGATCCAATTCTGCTCCAGATCCTGCTGCAGATAGCTCACCTGAACTGGAGCGGTGACCCGTTAGCAACAAGAGCCAGGGTTTCCGCTTTGGTCGCATTTACACTACTTGCAGTGGGGCAAGCTCCACTACAAGTAACATTACACAATGGACAGCAGAGGAGGAGGACAGACGCTCTGTTGGATGGTCCAATGTGCAGGAACTGCCCTGAGATTGGAGGGAGGGGGTGGGGGGGATGCAGGCAAAAGGTGCCCAGGCCAGAATAGATTGTGTTCCTATCCCAGTTTAACTGGAGCTCCCACTGGTTTAGATTTGAAGCCCATCTTTCACGAATGACTGCGGGACAGTGACCTGTTGCCCCCCCCCAATCTCCCTGGTCTTCACCAGTCACCACAGCGGGGGAATCTGACTGTTCTTGAACTTCATTTATCCTGTACTGTTCTATAGTTTCCCAACCCAATCCCCCCCGTGAATGTAGCTGTGCGTCAGACTGACGGAGCCTCACTGGTACTTGAAGTGTGGACGTTTACAACATATTATTTTTGTTGCTGCGTTGAATTGGTTTCCTGATCAATGAAATGAAAGCTCTTACCGGCGTATCTCATGTAAAGTGTATATTAAGGAGTTCTTTTTTTATACAGTACTGTACCTTGCCTTGTGCATTTAGGCAAAAAAAAAGTAATAAATCTTTTTATGAGACAATCACAATCCCCCCCCCCCTCCTGGTCTCGCCTCTTTTTTTTCTTCTGACGGGCTGTCTTGCGGGTCTGCGATACGGCGGCTCGATTTGAATGGATTTTGGAAGGCCTGCACTGATCATGGAGCTGCCAGCGAGAGAGGAGCAGTGGAATTTCTCAACTTCCAGCGGCGCCCTCCAGTACATCGTGTCAGCCACGAGGGGGCAGCGCACTCTCCTCTCGAGTCAGCGGGCCGGGAATTCGAGCCTTACTCGAGGGGTTTGAGTGGAGCACGGAGCGGAGCTCTGCACTCGCTGTCTTTTCTTTCTATAAATTTAGAGTACCAATTCATTTTTTCCAATTAAGGGGCAACTTAGCGTGGCCAATCCACCTGCTCTGCATGTCTTTGGGTTGTGGGGGTGAGACCCACGCAAACACGGGGAGAATGTGCAACCTCCACACGGACAGTGATACGGAGCCGGGATCGAACCTGGGACTTCGGCGCCGTGAGGCAGCTGTGCTAACCACTGCGCCACCGTGCTGCCCTGCTATGCTGTCTTGTCGTATGAGGGACGGTTGAGGACTCTGGGTCTGTACTCGTTGAAGTTTAGAAGGATGAGGGGGGATCTTATTGAAACTTACAGCATACTGCGAGGCCTGGATAGAGTGGGCGTGGAGAGGATGTCTCCACTAGTAGGAAAAACTGGAACCAGAGGGCACAGACCAGGGACGATCCTTTAAAACTGAGATGAGGAGGAATTTCTTCAGCCAGAGGGTGGTGTATCTGTGGAACTCTTTGCCGCAGAAGGCTGTGGAGGCCAAATCACTGAGTGTCTTTCAGACAGAGATCAATAGGTTCTTGATCAATAAGGGATCAGGGGTTATGGGGAGAAGGCAGGAGAATGGGGATGAGAAAAATATCAGCCATGAGTCAATGGCAGAGCAGACTCGATGGGCCGAGTGGCCTAATTCTGCTCCTATGTCTTATGGTCATGGATCAGAATCCCAAAAATCCCGCCTGTGTGCTCCTATTTAAATATAAGATTCCGGGGGAGGGAGGGGGAGTGGGAAGGTTTTCCTAGGGGCTGGTTTAGCACACTGGGCTAAATAGCTGGCTTTTAAGGCAGGCCAGCAGCACGGTTCAATTCCCGTACCAGCCTCCCCGAACAGGCGCCGGAATGTGGCGACTAGGGGCTTTTCACAGTAACTTCATTGAAGCCTACTTGTGACAATAAGCGATTTTCATTTTTTCATTTCATTTAAAACTCACCAAACACAGCCACATACAGATTATCTGGCCTCGCTGATGTTCGAGGGGACCTTGCTGGAATAGTCTTGTTTTGCACCCCTGAAATATCTCAGTCCCATTGCATCAGAGGGCCAGAAGGGGGGAGCGGGGGGATTTTCCGCGCCCCCCCCCCCCCCCTGTAGCATGTTTCTCAGAGGCACTGTCAATAGGATTTCCCATTGAATTGCAGAAAGGTTGGACAGACTGAACTTGTGTGGAGTTTAGAACGGGGAGGGGTGACTTGATCCTGAACAGTCTCGGCAAGGTGGACGTGGAGAGGGTCTTGCCTCTTGTGGGTGAGTCCAGAACTCGGAGGCACCGCTTTAAAATTAGGTATCGCCCTTTTGGGACGGAAATGAGAATTATTTTCTCGGAGGGATGTATGACTATGGAGCTCTCCCTCCGAACGGGCGGTAGAAGCGGGATCACTGAATATTTTTAAGGCGGGGTGGATAGATTCTTGTTAGGCCGAGAAATCAAAGGTTCTGAGGGGCTGGGTAGGAATGTGGAATTTATAAAACACAGATCAGCCGTGATCTTAATAGCAGAGCAGTCCTGAATTCACTTCCAAAGGAACCCATATAATTTATCACCCGCTTACTTAACAGTCACAAGGAAAGCGTAAAGCAGGTATTGAGTCAAGTGGCCACATCGAAGTAACCACCCATTGTACCTGGTTATTCAAAACTCTCATTTCACCCAGCAACTGATTTGGAAATATATCAGCTGTTTGTTAACCGTCGCTGGGTCAAAATCCTGGAGCTTCCTCCCGAACAGCACTGTGGGTGTACCTAGACCACATGGACAGCAGTGGCTCAAGAAAGCAGCTCACCACCACCTTCTCCAGGACACTTAGGGATGGGCAATAAATGCTGGCCTGACCAGCGCCGCCCACATCCCGTAAACAAATACAAAACATTCCAAGGCACTCAAGTCTTAAAGAGCAACATTCGACATCGAGAGGGCGGATGGTCAAAAACCTGGGTCAAGGGCAGCACGTTGGTGCAGTGGGTTAGCCCTCCTGTCTCATGGCGCCGAGGTCCCAGGTTCGATCCCGGCTCTGGGTCACCGCACGCGTGGAGTTTGCACATTCACCCCGTGTTTGCGTGGGTTTCGCCCCCACAACCCAAAGATGTGCAGCGTGGGTGGATTGGCCATGCTAAAATTGCCCCATAATTGGAAAACATGAATTGGTACTCTAAATTTATATTAAAAAAACCAGTTCAAGAGGTAGGTTTCTAATTATTGCTGAAAATCTCGCAGTGCACCTGGTTATTGAATTATCTGCCAGGGAACATTGCAAGGCTGCGTTCAGGAAACTTTTGAGATTGACAGGGGCTATAAAAATGCAATTGCTCATCAGCTCTCTTGGGCTGGGGAGCCAGAACGCAGTCATGTCAGCTACAGCAAAGACACGAGTGATGGATTATAAAAGATGACCTGAAATAAAATTCGGGTTAAACCTTTTAAATGTTCAGACTATCCAAATGACCGTCAGCAGTTAACAGACCGATCAGGAAAAGGTTGTCTATTTTCATTCTGCTCCGGTGAGATTAATGGCTTTAAAATTGTCTTAAAGGAGTTCAGAGGGGATAAATAAAGTAAGTTTTTAAAAAAAAAGTAGCGGGCTTGATAGTTCCAGAATGTAGCTGCCCGAGAAGGAGTTACTGGAGTCGGGCACAGTTCCCTCGGACTGGAGAATGTCGCCTCAATATTTAAAATGGGCAGAGACGAAGAAACGTGATCCGCTAGCCCGACTGCAGCAAGCAGAGCACCTGACAGCACATTCTGAGGCCATTCAGCCCTAACCCTTATGCTGTCCAATTAGTCCCACTCTTCTTTCAGAGGGTCGGTGCAGACTCGATGGGCCAAATGGCCTCCTTCTGCACTCGGGATTCTATGATTGTTGTATGAGGAGAGATCGTGTTGATTGGGGGGGGGGGGGGGGGGGGTCTAGAACAAGGGGTCGCAGGATACGGGGAAGGCCATTTAAGACTTGAGATGAGAAATTTCTTCACTCGAGTGTGGTGTATCTGGAATTATCCGCCACAAAAGGCTCGGGAGGCCAAGTCACTGAATGTATTGAACAAGAAAATAGATCCTTGACTCTGATGGTGTGATGGGTGTGGAGAGAGTGCTGGAGTATGGTGTTAATATCGAGATCAGCCATGATCCTATTGAATGGTGGAGCAGGTTCCAGGAGCTGCATAGCCTATTCCTGGTCCTATTTTCTATGTTTCTAACCTGGCCATTCAGTTCATTTTGCAGCTAGCTGAGAGCCACTGGCTGCAATAATGTGATGGATGTGATCATGCTTTTTGGAAAATTTACAGGACCTTGGGAAAAGGCATCGTAAGTATCAAGTGAAAAATTCAGGGAGGCCCTGCGATGCTGAATAAAGGTCTGAACCTGTACGTGGTACATGGCCACCATCTAGTGGCTACTGACCATACTGCGGCAGCAAGTGCTGGATATACTCGGCAGGTCTGGCAGCATCAGTGACGAGAGAAGCAGAATTGATGTTTCGACTCGAAGATGACTCTTCAGGCATTTCTATTGAGGCTGGCATGCAGCTGTCAAATTGACCTTGTACAGAGTCATCAGAAAAAGTGATAAATGAACTGGAAGGGGGTTTTATACATTCTCAATCAGACAGTAAAAATGTTTTGCATAGAAATGAGAGGAATGGTTTATTACAAAAAAGGTTTATTACAAAAAAGAAATACAAGATTTTATAGTTTGAGAATCCAGAACTAAGTTGCAGCAGTATTAATATAATTAATTATATGATTGTTGGGACACGTGCAGTTTTGAATGCTTTAATTGAGTTAAGTTGAGGCCATGGGGAAGATGAAGAATCATTCGGCTTTGCTTATTGTCGAATGCCACAGAACGTGGTTGCATTGTGTCTTTTAAGAGTTCTATGCAAGAGCTCCCAATTAGTCTCACTCCACACTGATCTTTCCCAATAGCCCCGTCAACACTTCGCTTCAAGTAATGATTCAGTTCACTTTTGGAGCCAGCTCGTGAATCTGCCTCCACCATCTTCCAGGTACCGATAGCTCACCGCAGAAAAACGTTCTCCTCAACTCTCTCTCTCTCTCTGGTTTTGTCACCAGTTGCTTTGAATCTGTGTCCAGGGGGTTATTGACCCCCTCGATCATTGGAAACAGTTTCTCTTTGTTTACTCTGGGTATCAAACCTCTGATAATGCCTCCATTAAATCTCCCCTTAACCTCTGCTCTACGAAGAACAATGCCAACCCCTCCAATCTCTCTGCAGTAACTGAAGCTCCTCGTCCTTCATAAGGAGAGAAACTGGGGTTTAAGAGCTGAACAATTCTTAACAATAAAAGGAAACACTAACTTTAACTCCTATCTTCTCTATCTCCAATCAAGCAAAGCCCATTACACGTCAAAAGCCACTCGTAAATAAAGTTAGCATCACATGGATATTTGCTCTTCTCTGTGTAGCGAGTTGCTTTCAGCAAAGGAGAGACCCTTTCAGACACCAGCTGCAAGTCCTGTCCTTTGCAGAGTAAACACGAAACTGCCTGCTATAGCCTTGGCTCCTCCCATTAATTACATCTCTATCTCACTGACTGTCTTATGACCATCTTACTAAGACACTGCTTGATTAGGGATAGTCAGCACGGATTTGTGAGGGGTAGGTCTTGCCTTACAAGTCTTATTGAATTCTTTGAGGAGGTGACCAAGCATGTGGATGAAGGTAAAGCAGTGGATGTAGTGTACATGGATTTTAGTAAGGCATTTGATGTTCCCCATGGTAGGCTTCTGCAGAAAGTAAGGAGGCATGGGATAGTGGGAAATTTGGCCAGTTGGATAACGAACTGGCTAACCGATAGAAGTCAAAGAGTGGTGGTGGATGGCAAATATTCAGCCTGGATCCCAGTTACCAGTGGCGTACCGCAGGGATCAGTTCTGGGTCCTCTACTGTTTGTGATTTTCATTAATGATTTGGATGAGGGAGTTGAAGGGTGGGTCAGTAAATTTGCAGACGATACGAAGATTGGTGGAGTTGTGGATAGTAAGGAGGGCTGTTGTCGGCTGCAAAGAGACATAGATGGGATACAGAGCTGTGCTGAGAAGTGGCAGATGGAGTTTAACCCTGAAAAGTGTGAGGTTGTCCATTTTGGAAGGACAAATATGAATGCGGAATACACGGTTAACGGTAGAGTTCTTGGCAATGTGGAGGAGCAGAGAGATCTTGGGGTCTATGTTCATTCATCTTTGAAAGTTGCCACTCAAGTGGATAGAGCTGTGAAGAAGGCCTATGGTGTGCTCGCGTTTATTAACAGGGATTGAATTTAAGAGCCGTGAGGTGATGATGCAGCTGGACAAAACTTTGGTAAGGCCACATTTGGAGTACTGTGTACAGTTCTGGTCGCCTCATTTTAGGAAGGATGTGGAAGCTTTGGAAAAGGTGCAAAAGAGATTTACCAGGATGTTGCCTGGAATGGAGAGTAGGTCTTACGAGGAAAGGTTGAGGGTGCTAGGCCTTTTCTCATTAGAACGGAGAAGGATGAGGGGCGACTTGATAGAGGTTTATAAGATGATCAGGGGACCAGATAGAGCAGACAGTCAGAGACTTTTTCCCCGGGTGGAACAAACCATTACGAGGGGACATAAATTTAAGGTGGAAGATATAGGAGGGATATCAGAGGTAGGTTCTTTTCCCAGCGAGTAGTGGGGGCATGGAATGCACTGCCTGTGGAAGTAGTTGAGTCAGCAACATTAGGGACCTTCAAGCAGCTATTGGATAGGTACATGGATTACGGTAAAATGATATAGTGTAGATTTATTTGTTCTTAAGGGCAGCACGGTAGCATTGTGGATAGCACAATTGCTTCACAGCTCCAGGTTCCCAGGTTCGATTCCGGCTTGGGTCACTGTCTGTGCGGAGTCTGCACATCCTCCCCGTGTGTGCGTGGGTTTCCTCCGGATGCTCCGGTTTCCTCCCACAGTCCAAAGATGTGCAGGTTAGGTGGATTGGCCATGGTAAATTGCCCTTAGTGTCCAAAATTGCCCTTGGTGTTGGGTGGAGGTGTTGAGTTGGGGTAGGGGGCTCTTTCCAAGAGCCTGTGCGGACTCAAAGGGCCGAATGGTCTCCTTCTGCACTGTAAATTCAATGATAATCTATGATTAATCTAGGACAAAGGTTCGGCACAACATCGTGGGCCGAAGGGCCTGTTCTGTGCTGTATTTTCTATGTTTTAAGGCTAAACGCAACCCCTCAATTATCTAAACCCCAGAAAACCCTCTTTCTATAAAACAAAAGTCATTTAGCCCTATCTCGGTAAACAATGAAATAGTTACACTCCATGATTATCCCACTTTTACAACATCTTAATTGCATCTTTTGCAGACGCACCGCCTGTCTGTATGTTAAACCAGGATTTATAAAAGAATTATTGGAATTTACTGCATTCATCCCAAAACACAATGGGAACAGAATAGTTTCTCAAAGGAAAGTGGTAAATTGTTGAAAAAGGAAAATTAAAAATGCTGACCGAGTATCAGACCCTCACGTGTCCAATTGCCAACCATGAGCCTGTTCGATATTCAACCTGAATGGGGAAAGGGGGCAACATAGCCAAGGGCAGAGGTCCCCAGACATTCCGGGACAAGAGAATCCAGTAGGGGACTGTTGGTCAGGAGTGGGGTTTCCTCCTCCCCCACCCAGGTCCCAATGGGAGCCACAGCCGGGACTGACCAGGAATCAGAGATGTTGATTGTGTGTTTCAATGTTCTGTCCCTCAGCAAACCATTAGATTGTGGGACAGAAAGATAGATAGGACTATGGTCTTGTGAGATTAGGACAATCTCAATAACACAGGATGTTCACAGGACCAGAGGTCGTAGCAACATATGACGAGGAGGCCATTCACAATTGCCATTTGCGGGAGAGAGTTCCAAACTTCCACCATACTCTTGAAGGGCGGACTTTAATCTTTCCAGCTCTGCCCGTGTCCCGGACTCCCCAACCAACGGAATGAGTTTCTATCCACCTGCTTAAGCTGGTTCCCCTCAATATCTCCGGAACTCCGATCAAATCATCCTTCCACCTTGTAAATTCCAAGCAACGGAATCATAGATTGTGTAAATCTGCGCTGCACTCTCCCCAAGGTCAGTATATCCTTCTGAAGGTCAAGTATCCTAAACTGCTTGCGGTAACTCCCAAGTGTGGTCTAACCAGACCTTTGTGTTGGAGCATGACGCCTGTGACATTGTATTGGGCACGTCCTCGAGACATAAGTCAGCACTTCATAAACCTTTTTGATTATCATCGGTATCTGTTCATGATATTTTAATGACCAGAGCTTCCAACTCTTTTGATCTTCACTGTTTCTAACTTTTCATCATGGTCTCCAGTTCTAAGCTCTAAATTGGATGAGCTCATATTTACCGATATTGAAATGCCAAAGGTCTGCCCCTTAATTCAATACAGTAAGAAGTCTTACAACACCAGGTTAAAGTCCAACAGGTTTGTTTCGATATCACTAGCTTTCGGAGCGCTGCTCCTTCCTCGGATGAATTTAATATGCCACTTCACTCAGTTTACAAGGCTACTATCTTTGCGTCATCTGCAAATTTGGATTTGTGACATTCCATCCCATCATCTTTTTGTATTTTCGCTTGAGTTTTGCATACTCCTAAATTCAACTCCCCTCCCCCCCTTTTTACCTCAACCTCATGCACTATCCGCAAAACCTCCTTTTTAAAAATAAATTTAAAGTACCCAATTCATTTCTTTCCAATTAAGGGGCAATTTAGCGTGGCCAATTCACCTCCCCTGAACATCTTTGGGTTGTGGAGGCGAAACCCACGCAGACACGGGGAGAATGTGCAAACTCGTCACGGACAGTGACCCGGGGCCGGGATCGAACCCAGGACCTTGGTGCCGTGAGGCAGCAGTGCTAACCACTGCACTACCGTGCCATCCAAAAACTCCTTTCTTTAACCCACCACTAATACAACTGGATTAACATTCTGCACATTTTTCATCTGCCTGAATATGTAAAGATCTCCACTTTCTCATTAATACATTATTTCTAATGTAATAACATAGAACATTACAGCGCAGTACAGGCCCTTCGGCCCTCGATGTTGCGCCGACCTGTGAAACCACTCTAAAGCCCATTTACACTATTCCCTTATCGTCCATATGTCTATCCAATGACCATTCGAATGCCCTTAGTGTTGGCGAGTCCACTACTGTTGCAGGCAGGGCATTCCACGCCCTTACTACTCTCTGAGTAAAGAACCTACCTCTGACATCTGTCCCATATCTATCTCACCTCAATTTAAAGCTATGTCCCCTCGTGCTAGACATCACCATCCGAGGAAAAAGGCTCTCACTGTCCACCCTATCCAATCCTCTGATCATCTTGTATGCCTCAATCAAGTCACCTCTTAACCTTCTTCTCTCTAATGAAAACAGCCTCAAGTCCCTCAGCCTTTCCTCATAAGATCTTCCCTCCATACCAGGCAACATTCTGGTAAATCTCCTCTGCACCCTTTCCAATGCTTCCACATCCTTCCTATAATGCGGCGACCAGAATTGCACACAATACTCCAAATGCGGCCGCACCAGAGTTTTGTACAGTTGCAACATGACCTCATGATCCGAAACTCAATCCCTCTACCAATAAAAGCTAACACACCGTACGCCTTCTTAACAACCCTCTCAACCTGAGTGGCAACTTTCAGGGATCTATGTACATGGACACCGAGATCTCTCTGCTCATCCACACTGCCAAGAATCTTACCATTAGCCCAGTACTCTGTCTTCCTGTTATTCTTTCCAAAATGAATCACCTCACACTTTTCTGCATTAAACTCCATTTGCCACCTCTCAGCCCAGCGCTGCAGCTTATCTATGTCCCTCTGTAACTTGTAACATCCTTCTGCACTGTCCACAACTCCACCGACTTTAGTGTCATCTGCAAATTTACTCACCCATCCTTCTACGCCCTCCTCCAGGCCATTTATAAAAATGACAAACAGCAGTGGCCCCAAAACAGATCCTTGTGGTACACCACTAGTAACTGGACTCCAGTCTGAACATTTCCCATCAACCACCACCCTTTGTCTTCTTCCAGCTAGCCAATTTCTGATCCAAACTGCTGAATCCCATGCCTCCGTATTTTCTGCAATAGCCTACTGTGGGGTACCTTATCAAACACTTTACTGAAATCCATATACACCACATCAACTGCTTTACCCTCATCCACTTGTTTGGTCACCTTCTCAAAGAGCTCAATAAGGTTTGTGAGGCACGACCTACCCTTCACAAAATCGTGTTGACTATCTCTAATCAAATTATTCCTTTCCAGATGATTATACAGTGAAAACAGCACGAGAGGTGAGTGAGCCGGGACATTGAAAACAGCGCGGGAGATTTAAAAAGCGCGGGAGCTGCGAGTCAGAGCGGAGATTTTAAAAGATCGCGGCCTAGTTTCGGGAGCCGTTCGGAGGAGGAGGAGCAGTCTCTGTCAGGGAGAGAACCTGAGAACATCTAAGACACTCGGAAGGTAAGAAGGAGACTTCCGGGTGTGGCTATGCAGAGCTAGGTCGGATATTCGGCAGCTCCCGCTTGGAACGGACTTTTGGGCTCTTTTACAGGGCCCCCACGGCATTTGTTTGACATTTCCCGGTGTGGGAAGAAGACTGCAGCATTCCCCTGACGGTGTCCCCCAGGAATGTTGTGTCTTTTGGCTACTAGACCCGGCAGAAACAGTGAAAGATTTGGCTTGAGCTGCAGCAGTAGACGAGGGCCTCTTCCAGCATGCAGGCGGGGGAAGGGCAAGCTTAAAGCTGCAATCTGGCTTGACTCTATCAAAGGTGAATTCTAGCAGCAGAGGGAACAACTGTGAAAAGATCTACCAAGGCCATTGAAGAAGCGGGGACGAGGCTTCCGGTGGCGGCCATGAAGGAGTAGGTCGCGCATTCGGCAGCTCCCATCTGGAGCCGACTCTCAGACCTTTTTCAGGAGTTTCCATAGACATTTTGGGGCAGACTGGTGAAGCAAACACTGCCAACTTCTATGAAACGGACCAGAAGTGTAACGGCCAAAGGAGCGGCACTGGAGCAAGTGTGCCTCTCGCCCACAATGTTTCCTCTGGCGAAAGACCTGATCCATTTCCCATTGTGGAATAAACATCTCATCACCTTCAAAACTCCGAATGAAAACACAACCACCTCCTCCGCACGTTTTAACTCAACACGGAGGCTCCCAGTCCCATCCCCTCGAAACCGTTCTTCACTTAGTCAACAGGGAGATTGTGATATCAACCTCTATCTTTCAAAATGGTTGTGGGAAAAGTGCAACGTAAATCTAATGTAAAGATCAGGAATTTGGAGAGAGTGAGGACTTGATATGGATCAGCATCCTGGGGGATTACATTGACCAGAAACTGGATTAGCCACTCAAATATTGTGGCGACCAGAGCAGGGCAGAGGTTAGGAATCCTGCGGTGAGTAATTCACCTCCTGACCCCCCCCCCCCAGAGCCTGTCCACCGTCTACAAGGCACAAGTCAGTGATGGAAAACCCCCCACTTGCCTGGATGAGTGCAGCTATAACACTCAAGAAGCTCAACACCATCCAGGACAAAGCAGCCCCGCTTGAATGACACCCCATCCACAAACATTCAAACCCTCCACCACCGACGAACAGTGGCAGCCGTGTGTACCATCTACACGATGCACTGCAGTAACTCACCAGACAGCATCTTCCAAACCCACGACCACCACCATCTAGAAGGACAAGAGCAGCAGAAACCTGGGAACCCCACCACCTGGAGGTTCCCCTCCAAGTCACTTACCATCCCGACTTGGAAATATATTGCCGTTCCTTCACTGTTGCTGGGGCAAAATCTTGGAACTCCCTCCCTAACAGCACTGTGGGTGTACCTACACCTCAGGGACTGCAGCGGCTCAAGAAGGCGGCACCTTCTGAAGGGCAACTAGGGATGGGCAATAAATACTGGCCTCCCCAGCGACGCCCACAGAGGGGCTGGAGGTGGAGCTTTGTGTTGGTTTATATAAACTTGAGGTAAGAAGTATTTACAAGTTTTATCCAGTCTTAAATGGCTGTTACAGCACAGAAAAAGTTTTAAAAACTTAAAACAAGCTCAAATGTAGATATAAATAATCTAGACTAAGATCTGTCATAGCGTGTCGTGTCTGCTGTGTTGGTACCGTCACTGGACTGGTAATCCAGGTTAATGCTCCAGAGACCTGGGTTCAAATCCCAGCAGCTGGTGGAATTTAAATTCAATTAATAAATAAGACGGCCCTGCAAACTCATCCTTACTAACAGCTGGAGGCTTTTGTCAGACTTGGGAGAGCATGTCCCACATAGAAGTCAAGCAACAGTCTGATTTAGTCATTCTCAGCGAATCATGTTGCTTCTGGACCCCATGTAGTCTTAAGGCTTCAGGTCAAAAGTGGGCACAGGAAACCTCTTGCTGATTATCATTTGCAATTGGGGGGACTTCAACGTTCAAGGGTCTTGGGGCATCAGTGCTGACCGAGCTGGCTGGGTCCTAAAGGACATAGTTGCGAGACTGGGACTGCAGGAGATGGTGAGGGAACCAACAAGAGAGAAAAACATACTTTTTTTGTTAATAAATTTAGAGTACCCAATTATTTTTTTTCCAATTAAGGGGCAATTTAGCGCGGCCAATCCACCTCGCCTGCACATCTTTTGGGTTGTGGAGGCGAAACCCACGCAGACACGGGGAGAATGTGCAAACTCCACGCGGACAGTGACCCAGGGCTGGGATTCGAACCTGGGTCCTCAGCGCCGGAGGCGGCAGTGCTAACCACTGCGCCACCGTGCTGCCTCGGGAAACACATACTTGACCTCATCCTCACCAATCTGCCTGCTGCAGATGCATCTGTCCATGACAGTATCTGTAGAAGTGAGCACCGCACAGTCCTTGTGGAGTCAATGACATTGAGGATATCCTCCATTGTGTTGTGGGGCACTACCACCGTGCTAAGTGGGATAGACTTCGAACAGATCTAGCGACTCAAGATTGGGTATCCATGAGGTGCTGTGGACCAGCAGCAGCAGAATTTTGCTCAACCACAATCTGTAACCTCCTGGCCCGGCATATCCCCCACTCCACCATTACCACCCAGCCAGGGGATCAACCCTGGATCAAAGAAGTGTGCAGGAGAGCATGCCAGGAGCAACACCAGGCACACCGGAAAATGAGGTGACAACCTGGTGAAGCTACAACACAGGACTACTTGTGTGCCAAACAGTGGAAACAGAATTTTATAGACAGAGCTAAGCGATCCCACAACTGATGGATCAGATCTAAACTCTGCAGTCCCGCCACATCCTGCCATGAATTCCGGGTCCCAGCATCACAGATGTCAGTCTTCAGCCAATTCAAATCACTCCACGTGATATCAAGAAACGGTTGAAGGCACTGAATATTGCAAAGGCTATGGGTCCTGATAATATTCTGGTAACAGTACTGAAGACTTGTGCTCCAGAACTTGCCGCCCCCCGAGCCAAGCTGTTCCAGTACAGCTACAACACTGGCATCCACCCAGCAATGTGGAAAATTGCCCAGGTGTGTCCTGTACACAGAAAGTAGGACAAATTCAGTCTGGCCAATTACCGCCCTATCACTCTACACTCAATCATCAGTAAAGTGATGGAAGGAGTCATCAACAGTGCTAGCAAACGGAACTTGCTTAGCAGTAACCTGCTCTCTGACTCTCAGTTTGGATACTGCCAGGGTCACTCAGCTCCTGACCTCATTACAGCCTTGGTTCAAACATGGACAAAAGAGCTGAACTCCAGAGGTGAGGTGAGAGTGATTGCCCTTGACATCAAGGCAGCATTTGACCGAGTGTGGCATCAAGGACCCCGAGCTAAACGTCAGCGGAATATCAGTGGGAAAATTCTCCCAGTGATCCCAATGAATATTGTCAATGAAATTAAGAAAATGGTTAGATAATTACTGAGTCAGTATTTACAGTAGAGGGAGAGGTCAGTCTGACCATATCGAAATGAAAATCGCTTATTGTCACAAGTAGGCTTCAAATGAAGTTACTGTGAAAAGCCCCTAGTCGCCACATTCCGGCACCTGTTCGGGGAGGCTGGTACGGGAATTGAACCAAGTCTGCTGGCCTGCCTTAGTCTGCTTTCAAAGCCAGCGATTTAGCTCTGTGCTAAACCAGCCCCTACAATCCCAAGGAAATGAGTAGAGGATCAGGAAACTCAACAAAACTAACATGAAAAAGATAACAGTAATGAGAGTGGCTCAAAAGAGCGACAAATCCCCAGGACCAGATGGCTTCTCTTGCTGGATTTCACAGGGAGTCTTTGCAGATGGCTGAGCTACAATCCCGCGTACATCAGCGAGATCGGGAACCCAGGAAATCCGAATCTGATATCCAATGTTGGAAAACTGCTGGAGTTCCTTGTTAACAATAGAGAGATTGAACGCCTTGAAAATGTTTAAGGTAGTCAGAGAGAGCATCAATGAGGATGTGGATAGGTCACACCTAACAAATCTGGTTGAATGTTTTTTAAAGAGGGGAATGTCTATGGATGTTATTTAGATGAATTTCCAGATGCCATTTTATGATAATAACAATCTTTATTGTCAAGAGTAGGCTTACATTAACACTGCAATGAAGTTACTGTGAAAATCCCCTAGTCGCCACACTCCGGCGCCTGTTTGGTCACACAGAGGGAGAATTCAGAATGTCCAATTCACCTCACAGCATGTGTTTCGGGAATTATGGGAGAAAACCAGAGCACCCGGAGGAAACCCACACAGACACGGGGAGAATGTGCAGACTCCACACAGACAGTGACCCAAGCCGGGAATCGAACCTGGGACCCTGGAGCTGTGAAGCATTAGAGCTAACCACTGTGCTGCCCATAACTTCATTTGTGGCACCAAATTTTAAAGACCATGCTAAAGACCTATAGTTAGGAATATCCAGAGGATTCAGAGATAAAACAGTTGTATCAGAAAGCATATATGGAAATCTGAGTGTATACTGGAGTGTTATGTTGTGGGCAAAGTCTTGGAAAGGTTTATAAGAGAACAAAGAACAAAGAACAAAGAAACGTACAGCACAGGAACAGGCCCTTCGGCCCCCCAAGCCCGTGCCGGCCATGCTGCCCGACTAAACTACAATCTTCTACACTTCCTGGGTCCGTATCCCTCTATTCCTATCCTATTCATGTATTTGTCAAGATGCCCCTTAAATGTCACTATCGTCCCTGCTTCCATCACCTCCTCCGGTAGCGAATTCCAGGCACACACTACCCTCTGCATAAAAAACTTGCCTCGTACATCTACTCTAAACCTTGCCCCTCTCACCTTAAACCTATGCCCCCTAGTAATTGACCCCTCTACCCTGGGGAAAGCCTCTGACTATCCACTCTGTCTATGCCCCTCATAATTTTGTAGACCTCTATCAGGTCGCCCCTCAACCTCCTTCGTTCCAGTGAGAACAAACCGAGTTTATTCAACCGCTCCTCATAGCTAATGCCCTCCATACCAGGCAACATTCTGGTAAATCTCTTCTGCACCCTGTCTAAAGCCTCCACATCCTTCTGGTAGTGTGGCGACCAGAATTGAACACTATACTCCAAGTGTGGCCTAAGGTTCTATACAGCTGCAACATGACTTGCCAATTCTTATACTCAATGCCCCGGCCAATGAAGGCAAGCATGCCGTATGCCTTCTTGACTACCTTCTCCACCTGTGTTGCCCCTTTCAGTGACCTGTGGACCTGTACTCCTAGATCTCTTTGACTTTCAATACTCTTGAGGGTTCTACCATTCACTGTATATTCCCTACCTGCATTAGACCTTCCAAAATGCATTACCTCACATTTGTTCGGATTAAACTCCATCTGCCATCTCTCCGCCCAAGTCTCCAAACAATCTAAATCCTGCTGTATCCTCTGACAGTCCTCATCGCTATCCGCAATTCCACCAACCTTTGTGTCGTCTGCAAACTTACTAATCAGACCAGTTACATTTTCCTCCAAATCATTTATATATACTACAAACAGCAAAGATCCCAGCACTGATCCCTGTGGAACACCACTGGTCACAGCCTTCCAATTAGAAAAGCATCCTTCCATTGCTACTCTCTGCCTTCTATGACCTAGCCAGTTCTGTATCCACCTTGCCAGCTCACCCCTGATCCCGTGTGACTTCACCTTTTGTACTAGTCTACCATGAGGGACCTTGTCAAAGGCCTTACTGAAGTCCATATAGACAACATCCACTGCCCTACCTGCATCAACCATCTTAGTGACCTCCTCGAAAAACTCTATCAAGTTAGTGAGACACGACCTCCCCTTCACAAAACCATGCTGCCTCTCACTAATACGTCCATTTGCTTCCAAATGGGAGTAGATCCTGTCTCGAAGAATTCTCTCCAGTAATTTCCCTACCACTGAAGTAAGGCTCACCGGCCTGTAGTTCCCTGGATTATCCTTGCTACCCTTCTTAAACAGAGGAACAACATTGGCTATTCTCCAGTCCTCCGGGACATCCCCTGAAGACAGTGAGGATCCAAAGATTTCTGTCAAGGCCTCAGCAATTTCCTCTCCAGCCTCCTTCAGTATTCTGGGGTAGATCCCATCAGGCCCTGGGGACTTATCTACCTTAATATTTTTTAAGACACCCAACACCTCGTCTTTTTGGATCTCAATGTGACCTAGGCTATCTACACACCCTTCTCCAGACTCAACATCTACCAATTTCTTCTCTTTGGTGAATACTGATGCAAAGTATTCATTTAGTACCTCGCCCATTTCCTCTGGCTCCACACATAGATTCCCTTGCCTATCCTTCAGTGGGCCAACCCTTTCCCTGGCTACCCTCTTGCTTTTTATGTACGTGTAAAAAGCCTTGGGATTTTCCTTAACCCTATTTGCCAATGACTTTTTATGACCCCTTCTAGCCCTACTGACTCCTTGCTTAAGTTCCTTCCTACTTTCCTTAAATTCCACGCAGGCTTCGTCTGTTCCCAGCCTTTTAGCCCTGATAAATGCCTCCTTTTTCTTTTTGACGAGGCCTACAATATCTCTCGTTATCCAAGGTTCCCGAAAATTGCCGTATTTATCCTTCTTCCTCACAGGAACATGCCGGTCCTGAATTCTTTTCAACTGACACTTGAAAGCCTCCCACATGTCAGATGTTGATTTGCCCTCAAACATCCGCCCCCAATCTATGTTCTTCAGTTCCCGCCTAATATAGTTATAATTAGCCTTCCCCCAATTTAGCACATTCATCCTAGGACCACTCTTATCCTTGTCCACCAGTACTTTAAAACTTACTGAATTGTGGTCACTGTTACCGAAATGCTCCCCTACTGAAACATCTACCACCTGGCCGGGCTCATTCCCCAATACCAGGTCCAGTACCGCCCCTTCCCTAGTTGGACTGTCTACATATTGTTTTAAGAAGCCCTCCTGGATGCTCCTTACAAACTCCGCCCCGTCTAAGCCCCTGGCACTAAGAGAGTCCCAGTCAATATTGGGGAAGTTGAAGTCTCCCATCACCACAACCCTGTTGTTTTTACTCTTTTCCAAAATCTGTCTACCTATCTGCTCCTCTATCTCCCGCTGGCTGTTGGGAGGCCTGTAGTAAACCCCAACATTGTGACTGCACCCTTCTTATTCCTGATCTCTACCCATATAGCCTCACTGCCCTCTGAGGTGTCTTCCCGCAGTACAGCTGTGATATTCTCCCTAACCAGTAGCGCAACTCCACCTCCCCTTTTACATCCCCCTCTATCCCGCCTGAAACATCTAAATCCTGGAACGTTTAGCTGCCAATCCTGCCCTTCCCTCAACCAGGTCTCTGTAATGGCAACAACATCATAGTTCCAAGTACTAATCCAAGCTCTAAGTTCATATGCCTTACCCGTAATACTTCTTGCATTAAAACATATGCACTTCAGGCCACCAGACCCGCTGTGTTCAGCAACTTCTCCCTGCCTGCTCTGCCTCAGAGCCCCACTGTCCCTATTCCCTAGTTCTCCCTCAATGCTCTCACCTTCTGACCTATTGCTCCCGTGCCCACCCCCTGCCATACTAGTTTAAACCCTCCCATGTGACACTAGCAAACCTCGCGGCCAGGATATTTATGCCTCTCCGGTTTAGATACAACCCGTCCTTCTTATATAGGTCACACCTGCCCAGGAAGAGCTCCCTGCTACACCAGCTGTTTAGCCACGTGTTTAGCTGCTCTATCTTCCTATTTCTAGCCTCACTGGCACGTGGCACAGGGAGTAATCCCGAGATTACAACTCTGGAGGTCCTGTCTTTTAACTTTCTGCCTAGTTCCCTGAACTCCTGCTGCAGGACCTCATGCCCCTTCCTGCCTATGTCGTTAGTACCAATATGTACAACGACCTCTGCCTGTTTGCCCTCCCCCTTCAGGATGCCCTCTACCCGTTCGGAGACATCCTGGACCCTGGCACCAGGGAGGCAACATACCATCCTGGAGTCTCTTTCACGTCCACAGAGGCGCCTATCTGTGCCCCTGACTATAGGGTCCCCTATTACTATTGCTCTTCTGCGCTTTGACACTCCCTTCTGAACATCAGAGCCAGCCGTGGTGCCACTGCTCTGGCTGCTGCTGTTTTCCCCTGATGGGCTATCCCCCCCGACAGTATCCAAAGGGGTATACCTGTTCGAGAGGGGGACAACCACAGGGGATTCCTGCACTGACTGCCTGCCCTTTCTGGTGGCCCCCCATTTCTCTGCCTGCACCTTGGGTGTGACCACATTTACATAACTGCGATCTATGACGCTTTCCGCCACCTGCATGCTCCTAAGTGCATCCAATTGCTGTTCCAACCGAACCATGCGGTCTGTGAGGAGCTCCAGTTGGGTGCACTTTCTGCAGATGAAGCCATCCGGGACGCTGGGAGCCTCCCGGACCTGCCACATCTCACAGTCAGAGCACTGCACCCCTCTAACTGACATTGCGTCAATTAATTAAAATTAAAAGTTTTTTTAAAAATTAAAAAATATATATTTTTTAATTTTTTCAAAGTTACTGTTAACTATCTGTTTCCTAGCACTAGATTTCTAATATAAATGCGAAAGCTAAATATAGTACTCTCCGATCTCTGGCTTAGATACCTCACTAAATTATAATTAAGTAATTATGTTTAATTCGTTACCAATGCTTAATTTTTTTAAATTTAGTGTAGATTCCCAACTAGCCACTCAGGCCACAGCTTTTCTGTGATGTCACTTCAGTTACCCCCCGACACACACAATTTGAAAAAGGTTTAAAAGTAAAAATGAGTAAAAATCACTTACTTACCTTCTTTTTAAAAAAAAATATTTTTATTAAAGTTGTTTAACACAATTTTTCTCCCTTACAAACAATAACCCCCCCCTTGTAACAAAAAAAAACCGAGAAATCGCGCAGAGCAAGATATATACGTGGCAAAATGATATATTTACACAGCTTTGTACACTGGCCCTCACCCGTACGTGCCAGTTTCCCCAACACTTCATGTTATCACTTGCTCATCCACCCTCCCAGGCAGTCCCCCCCCCCCCTCCCAGGACATCCCCTCCACCCGCCCCCCCCCCCCCCAAGGTTGCTGCTGCTGCTGACCTACCTTCCTCTAACGCTCCGCGAGATAGCCTAGGAACGGTTGCCACCGCCTGTAGAACCCCTGCGCAGACCCTCTCAAGGCGAACTTAATCCTCTCCAACTTTATGAACCCAGCCATATCATTTATCCAGGCCTCCAGGCTGGGGGGCTTCGCCTCCTTCCACATTAGCAAGATCCTTCGCCGGGCTACTAGGGACGCAAAGGCCAGAATGCCGGCCTCTTTCGCCTCCTGCACTCCCGGTTCGTCCACTACTCCAAATATTGCTAGCCCCCAGCTTGGCTTGACCCGGACTTTCACCACCTGAGATATTGCTCCCGCCACACCTCTCCAGAACCCCTCCAGTGCCGGGCATGACCAAAACATATGGACATGGTTCGCCGGGCTCCCTGAGCATCTTCCACATCTGTCCTCTACCCCAAAGAACCTACTTAACCTCACCATCGTCAAATGCGCTCTGTGAACCACCTTAAATTGTATCGGGCTGAGCCTGGCACACGGGGAGGAGGAATTAACCCTACCTAGGGCATCAGCCCACAGACCTTCCTCGATCTCCTCCCCCAGCTCCTCCTCCCATTTACCCTTCAACTCTTCTACCAGCGCTTCCCCCTCTTCTTTCAACTCATAGATTATCATCATAGAATTTACAGTGCAGGAGGCCATTCGGCCCATCGAGTCTGCACTGGCTCTTGGAAAGAGCACCTTACCCAAGGTCAACACCTCCACCCCATCCCCATAACCCAGTAACCCCACCCAACACTAAGGGCAATTTTGGACACTAAGGGGCAATTTATCATGGCCAATCCACCTAACCTGCACATCTTTGGACTGTGGGAGGAAACCGGAGCACCCGGAGGAAACCCACGCACACACGGGGAGGATGTGCAGACTCCGCACAGACAGTGACCCAAGCCGGAATCGAACCTGTGACCCTGGAGCTGTGAAGCAATTGTGCTATCCACAATGCTACCGTGCTGCCCCGGTGTATTTCCTGGTGTATTTCCGACACCTTGCCCTCCATACACCCGAGATCACCCTATCTTGAACTTCTTGTGCCGGGAGCAACGGGAATTCCCTCACCTGTCGCCTCACAAAAGCCCTCACCTGCATATATCTAAAGGCATTTCCCGGGGGGGTAACTCGAACTTCTCCTCCAGTGCCCCTAGGCTCGCAAACGTCCCATCGATGAACAGGTCCCCCATTCTTCCAATCCCCGCCCGATGCCAGCTCTGGAACCCCCGTCCATCTTCCCCGGGACAAACCGGTGGTTACCCCTGATCGGGGACCACACCGATGCTCCCATTGCACCCCGGTGCCGTCTCCACTGGCCCCAGATCCTTAGCGTTGCCGCCACCACCGGGCTCGTGGTATACTTTGTCGGCGAGAGCGGCAGCGGTGCCGTCACCAATGCCCCCAGGCTCGTTCCTTTACAGGACGCCATCTCCATCCTCTTCCATGCCGCCCCTCTCCCTCCATAATTCACTTGCGGATCATCGCCACATTTGCTGCCCAGTAGTAGCTCCCCAGGATTGGCAGCGCCAACCCTCCTTGGTCCCTACTGCGTTCCAGGAACCCTCTCCTTACTCTCGGGGTCTTATTCGCCCACACAAACCCCATAATACTCCTGCCTACTCTCTTAAAAAAGGCCTTAGTGATCACGATGGGAAGGCACTGAAACACAAACAGAAACCTCGGAAGGACCACCATTTTGACCGACTGCACTCTACCCGCCAGCGAGAGCGGTAACATGTTCCATCTTTTGAAATCCTCCTCCATTTGCTCCACCAACCTCGTCAGATTCAGTTTATGTAGGGTCCCCCAACTCCTGGCTATCTGGATCCCCAGATACCGAAAGCTCCCCTCCGCCCTCCTGAGCGGTAGGTCCCCTATCCCTCTTTCTTGGTCCCCCGCCTGTAATACAAAGAGCTCACTCTTCCCTACATTGAGCTTATAGCCCGAAAACTCCCCAAACTCCCTTAGAGTCTGCATGACCTCCACCATCCCCTCCATTGGATCCGCCACATACAGCAACAGGTCATCCGCATATAGCGACACCCGATGCTCTTCTCCCCCTCGGACCACCCCCCCTCCATTTATTAGACTCCCTCAATGACATGGCCAATGGTTCGATCGCCAATCCCGTCTGGTCCTCGTGGATTACCCCCGGGACACAGTCCTCGATCCTTGTGGCCAGCACTTTTGCCAGCAACTTTGCATCCACATTGAGGAGCGAGATCGGCCTGTACGATCCACATTGCAGTGGGTCCTTGTCCCGCTTTAGGATCAAAGAAATTGTCGCTTCCGACATTGTCGGGGGCAGGGTCCCCTCCTCTCTTGCCTCATTAAAGGTCCTCACCAGTAGCGGGGCCAACAGGTCTGCGTACTTCCTGTAGAACTCCACCGGGAATCCGTCCGGTCCCAGGGCCTTCCCCGCCTGCATGCTCCCCAAACCCTTGCTCAGCTCCTCCAACCCAATTGGTGCCCCCAAACCAGCCACCTCTTGCTCCTCCACCCTCGGGAATCTCAGCTGATCTAGGAATCGTCTCATCCCCTCTTCCCCTGCTGGGGGCTGGGATCTGTACAGCTCTTCATAAAAGGCCTTGAATACCTCGTTTATTTTCGTTGCACTCCGAACCGTGGCTCCCCTTCCATCTTTGACTCCCCCTATTTCCCTCGCTGCCACCCTCTTACGGAGCTGGTGTGCCAGCATCCGACTAGCCTTTTCCCCATACTTGTAGGTCGCCCCCTGCGCTTTCCTCCACTGTGCCTCCGCCTTCCCTGTGGTCAACAGGTCAAACTCCGTCTGGAGCCGTCGTCTTTCCCCAAGTAATCTTTCCTCCGGGGCCTCTGCGTTTCTCCTGTCCACTTTCAAAACACCCCCCACTAACCTCTCCCTTTCCATACCCTCTGTCTTCTCCCTATGAGCCCTAATGGAAATTAGCTCTCCCCTGATCACCGCCTCCCATACCCGCCCACCGCACCTCCCCGTTGTCGTTGGGCTCCAAGTACCTTTCGATACACCCCCTCACCTTCCCACACACCACCTCGTCCGCCAGCAGTCCCACATCCAGCCGCCACAACGGGCGTTGGTCCCTCTCCTCTCCCAGCTCCAGTTCCACCCAGTGCGGGGCATGGTCCGAAACGGCTATAGCCGAATACTCCGTCCCCTCCACCCTCGGGATGAGCGCCCTACCCAGAACAAAGAAATCTATCCGGGAGTAGGCTTTGTGTACATGGGAGAAGAAAGAAAATTCCCTGGCCTGCGGCCTTGCAAACCGCTATGGGTCCACTCCCCCCATCTGATCCATAAACCCCCTAAGTACCTTGGCCGCTGCCGGCCTCTTTCCAGTCCTTGATTTGGAGCGGTCCAGTGCTGGATCCAACACTGCATTGAAGTCCCCTCCCATTATCAGGCCTCCTATCTCCAGGTCCGGAATGCGCCCCAACATGCGCTTCATGAATCCGGCATCATCCCAGTTCGGGGCGCATACGTTTACCAACACCACCCACGTCCCCTGCAGCCTACCGCTCACCATTACATATCGCCCTCCATTGTCCGCTACAATAGTCTTGGCCTCAAATGACACCTGCTTTCCCACCAATATTGCCACCCCTCTATTCTTCGCATCCAGTCCCGAGTGGAATACCTGTCCTACCCATCCCTTTCTTAACCTGACCTGATCCGCCACCTTCAGGTGTGTCTCTTGGAGCATGACCACGTCCGCCTTCAGTCCCTTTAAGTGCGCGAACACTCGAGCCCTCTTCACCGGCCCATTCAGCCCCCTCACATTCCACGTTATCAGCCGGATTGAAGGGGCTCTCACCCCCCCCCACCCCCCCGCCCTGCCGACTAGCCATCTCCTTTTCTGGGCCAGTCCCATGTCCACGCCTCCCTCACCCTCCAGTCCCCCAGAGGGGGGACCCCCGTCCCGACCACCTCTTCTGTGTCCCATTCCCTTTCGGCCAGTGCAGCAGCAATCCTTTTTTCCCCCCCATTCCCCCCCTCCCCTCCCCCCGCTAGACCCCTGCCTAGCTTTTTTGCTCCCCCCATGTCACTCCCGTAAGTCAGCTGACGCCTGATGACCCCGGCTTCCCCCGCCGTCCCATTGACCTCCCCGCGTGGGAGTCTCCCAATCCATATGCATTCCTTCGTTCCCCTTCCCGCCTTTCTTCTCGCGTGCGGGAAAAAACCCCGTGCTTTCCAAAGCCCGCTCCGCCCCCTCTGGCGCAGCTCCTGTCGCGGCCTTGTCTCTCTCCCCCAGCCCATGTAACATTTCCTGCACGTGATTGACCCCCTATATACAACAACCATCACACATCAAACCTCAAACATCCCCCCCACCCTCACAAACCCTCAGTTAGAGTCCAACTTTTCGGCTTGTACAAAGGTCCACGCCTCTTCAGGCGTTTCAAAGTAATAGTGTTTGCCCTTGTATGTGACCCACAGTCACGCTGGCTGCAGCATTCCGAATTTCACTTCTTTCCGGTACATCGCCGCTTTGGCCCGGTTGAAACCCGCTCTCTGCTTTGCAACCTCCGTGCTCCAGTCTGGGTATATTCGGATCTTTGCATTGTCCCACTTACTGCTCCGCTCCTTCTTGGCCCATCTCAGGACCCACTCTCTGCCCGTGAACCGGTGGAACCTCACCACCATCGCCCTTGGCAGCTCATTTGCCTGGGGCTTCTTCGCCAGCACCCGATGTGCCCCGTCCAACTCCAGCGGCCTCGAAGGGGCATTCGTGCCCATCATCACCTCGAGCATCGTGCTCGCGTATGCCCCGGCATCAGCCCCCTCCACTCCCTCAGGGAGACTCAGGATTCGCAGATTCTTTCTCCTCGACCTGTTCTCCAGGTCTTCGAGTCTTCCCGCCCACCTCTTGTGTAGCGCCTCGTTCTGCTCCACTCTCACCGCCAGGCCCACGAGCTCGTCCTCATTCTGACTGACTCTTTTCTGTACTTCCTGGATCTTAGCTTCGTGGGCCTTCTGCATGATCCCGAGTCCTTCAATTGCCGAAAGCATTGGCGCCAACATCTCTTTGCGCATCTCCTCGCGCTGCTCCTCGAAGCAGCGCTTGATGAACTCCTGCAGTCCCGGCTCCTTGAGCAGTCCCTCAGGGTCGAGGGTGAGTTGTTTCCACCCCGGGGAGGGGGGTTCTGCGGGGGCTGAATAGTCCGATCCTGGATCCGCAGACTCTGCTGCAGGTTTGGCAGCTGGTGTTTGATGGGTGGGTGGGACGCTCTGGATTCTGCGCTCTCTGTCCGCTGTTTACGCTTGGCCTCCGCGTGCTCCACCCGGCGACGCTCGAGGTCATTGGCGCCTTCGTGGATGCTTCTTCTCCAGTTTGTGCGTTCTAAGGCAGCGATTCCCACGTGTCGATGGGGATGTTGCATTTATTTAAGGAGTCGTTCGGAGTGTCCTCGCAGTGTCTCCTCTGCCCTCCGTGGGCAGGGACCAGGGCAGCTCTGTAGACCATGAGCTTGGTGCCGGGTTTGAGGTCTCGATCTTCGAAAACTCTGTTCCTCAGCCACTCGAAGAGTGTGCTGGCACAGTGGAGTCGATGCTGGATTTTGCTGTCAATGCTCGCGCCGAGGGGAGGTTCCCGAGGTGTGGGAAATGATCCACATTGTCCAGGGGCTCACCATGGATCTTGATGGTCAGGGGGGGAGGTTTGTGAGACAGGAGCTGGGCTGATAGAGAACCTTTGTTTTCTGAATGTTTAGTCTGAGGCCCATTCTCTCACATGCCTTGGTGAATGCGTTGATGATGGTTTGTAGCTCGGTCTCTGAATGTGCGCACAAGCAGGCATCGTCTGCGTACTGCAGCTCGGTGATAGAGGATGGGGTGGTCTTGGCTCTGACCTGGATGCGTCGGAGGTTAAACAGTTTCCCGCTTGTCCAGTAGGTTAGCTTCACTCCAGCGGGGAGCGTCAGGGTGACGGGGTGGAGTGTTGCTGTGAGGGAGATGGAGAAGAGCGTTGGTGCAATGACGCAGCCTGTTTGACCCCAGTTTGTACCCGTATTGGGTCTGCGGTGGTTCCGTTTGGGAGGATCACGGCTTGCATGTCATCGTGGAGCAGGCGGAGGACGCTGATGAACTTCTGCGAGCAGCCGAATTGGAGGAGGATGTTCCACAATCCCGGTTTAAAAATGTTTTTTTAGAGTACCCAATTTCTTTTTCCAATTAAGGGGCAATTTAGCGTGGCCAATCCACCTAACCTGCACATCTTTTTGGATTGTGGGGGCGAAACCCACGCAGACACGGGGAGAATGTGCAAACTCCACACGGACAGTGACCAGGGGCCGGGATCGAACCCGGGTCCTCAGCGCTGTAGGCGGCAGTGCTAACCACTGTGACACCATGTTGCCCGTTGTGGTTGACAGAGTTGAAGGCCTTTGCAAGGTCGATGAAGGCCGTGTGCAGAGGTTGATGCTGGGCCATGCATTTTTCCTGGATTTGTCGCACGCTGAAGATCATGTCCGTTGAGCCTCTTGATGGGCTGAAGCTGACTCAGGCTCCGGGAGGAGGCGGTGGAGGAGGATTCTCCCGATGACCTTTCCCGTGGTGGCGAGTCGGGAAATCCCTCTGTCATTTCTGCAGTTTGACCTGTCTCCTGTCTTTAAGCCTCTCACAATAAAGGCGTCTCTGAGATCACCCAGCATGCTCTCTTCCTTCCAGGCAAGAGTGGTGAGGTTGTGAATTCTTGTCAAGAGTGCCTCTCCGCCGCATTTTAATACCTCTGCGGGAATTCCATCTGCACCAGAGGCCTTGTTGTTTTCCAGCTGTCGGGTGGGTTTTTGCGATCTGACGAAGAGCTGGGGTTGCTCTGAGGTGGTGGTGGGCAGCGTGTTGCAGGATGGTGTCGAGGGCACTTGCGTTGATGGCTGTGTCTTGGTTGAGGAGGTCCGCGAAGTACTCTCTACAGCAGGCGTTGACCACCTCTCTGTCTTTGCTGAGTGCCTCTCCGTTTTTGGCTCTCGGTGGGGTGGGTCCCTGGGTACTCGGACCGTGAATGGTTTGAATCGCGCTGAAGGAGCCGCGCACATTGTGGTTGTCGGCGAGTCTCCTGCGCTCTTCCCGCCCACCGCCTGTTCTTTCGGTCACGGGTTCTTTGTTGCACCTCGGCCTTCAGTTGCCTGGAGCCTTGCTTCCGCTCCCTCGAGTTTTGGTGGAGCTGCCAGTTCAGGAACGCCTTGCATTTGTGGTCCAGGAGATCCTGCATCACCTGATCATTCCCGTCGAACCAGTCTTGGTGTTTCCTGGTCGAGAGCCCGAGCATCTCGGCGCGAGTGCTGACTATGTTGGCTCTTGAGGTGGAGACTATGTGGCCATTCTGTGTCTCTGGCTGTCACCAGGTTAGCTGTGAGGCGCCGACTGAGTCACTCTTTCTTCTCTGGGTCTTTAAGTCCAGCGACATTGAATCCCCTATGGCAGAGTATTTTCTACCTGTGTCGGTTTTGGGCCAGGACGATGGCGATGGTCGAGAGGATTAGTCGGTCAGTCTAGCAGCCGTCGGCTCCGGTCGTGGCGTGGATGATGCGGGCATGTTTGCGGTCCCTTGCCCGGGCGATGATATAGTCCCGGCATTAATGAGGACATAACCTGGCAGACGAATCCCGCTGGGTCACATGGAGTGTTGACTGCCCTGGAGAGAGCGTCAGCAATGATGAGGTCTTTGCCTGGGGTGTATACCAGCTGGAAGTCATTTCGCCGGAGCTTGAGAAGAATACACTGGAGGCGTCATGTCGTTCAAGTCTTTCTGTATTATATTGACCAGCGGGCGACTGCCAGTCTCGACGGTGAATTGAGGAAGTCTGTAGACATAATCGTGAAACTTAACTACAACGGTCAGAAGGCCCAGGCACTCCTTTTCTATCTGCGCGTAACGCTGCTCCGTGGGGGTCATCGCACGTGACGCATATGCAACGGGGGCCCATGATGAGGCCTCATCACGTTGAAGGGAGATCTAATAGAAACTTACAAGATAATGAATGGCTTAGATAGGGTGGATGTAGGGAAGTTGTTTCCATTAGCAGGGGAGACTAGGACCCGGGGGCACAGCCTTAGAATAAAAGGGAGTCACTTTAGAACAGAGATGAGGAGAAATTTCTTCAGCCAGAGAGTGGTGGGTCTGTGGAATACATTGCCACAGAGGGCGGTGGAGGCCGGGACGTTGAGTGTCTTTAAGACAGAAGTTGATACATTCTTGATTTCTCGAGGAATTAAGGGCTATGGAGAGAGAGCGGGTAAATGGAGTTGAAATCAGCCATGATTGAATGGTGGAGTGGACTCGATGGGCTGAATGGCCTTACTTCCGCTCCTATGTCTTATGGTCGTATGGAAAGAGCACTGCCCCAATGCCGGACTGACTGGCATCGGTCGAAATTTTGGTCTCCTTTGCTGGATCAAAGAAAGCTAAGACCGGGGCCGTGGTCAGTTTGGTTTTGAGTTCTCTCCATTCGCGCTCGTGGGCAGGGAGACATTGGAAGTCTGTCGTCTTCCTGACCAGGTTCCTGAGAGCCGTGGTATGAGGCGAGGTTAGGGATGAATTTCCCTAAAAAATTGACCATGCCCAGAAATCGAGGACCACCTTCTTGTCCTCTGGTGTTTTCAAAGCTGTGATAGCAGCTACCTTGTCCACATCCGGCTCCACACCCAATTGGGAGATGTGGTCCCCGAGGAACTTAAGTTCCGTCTGACCAAAAGAGCATTTGGCCCTGTTGAGGCGGAGGCCATGCTCATGTATACGTCTGAATACGCGCTGGAGGCGACTAACATGCTCCTGCAGGGTGGTGGACCAAATGATTATGTCATCGACATAGACGCGAACACCTTCAATGCCGTCCATCATTTGTTCCATAATCCTATGGAACACTTCTGATGCAGAGATGATCCCAAACGGCATCCTGTTGTAACAATATCTGCCAAAGGGGGTATTAAATGTGCAGAGTTTTCTGCTGGATTTATCAAGCTGGATTTGCCAGAATCCTTTTGAGGCGTCGAGTTGGCACGAGCCGCTGGCAGCAATGGCATTGCCATTATAATCTAATAGCTGGCAGGCTGATGGGAGGATGGCTGGTTTGACCCGAAGGCTTTGGAAGTCAGACCGCGCAATGAGATTGGCGGAGGCACCAGTGTCCAGGCGGAATCGTATTTGGGGCCAGTTGACCGTAAGGGTGGCACACCACTCATCGTCTGGATCGATGCTGGATACCGATAGAGGCTCGATTCTTTGCTTCGGGGACATCCTGTTTTTTGTAACGATACCGACTCGAAAAGGCGCCTTCGGGTCCTCGGAGTCAATATCGGGTAGCAGGTCCGAATCGGGCTCGGTGACCTTGGGTTGAATGGCCCGGACATTCCTGCGGGGCTGGCTGGAGCGACGAGAGTTGGCAGGCTGAGCTCATCTGCATAAAGCAGCATAGTGGCCAAGTTTGCCACATCGCAGGCATCGTCGGGATTTGGCAGGACATTGCCGCTTTAAGTGGGCGGAGCCACAGTTGCCGCACGTTGTAGCGTCAGTACGTTCGCTGCGCCACCGCGCGGTGCGGTCGTATGTGGTGCGCACCTGCGCAGTACGTTTGTCAACGTCGCCGACCCCTCGTTCGCAGCGCACAAGCGCGGGAGTCCACGAAAAGCGCGCAAAATGGCAGCCCTCATCCAGGCTGAGGCCCTGGAGTTGCTCGATTGCTTGGACCCGTTCTGCTTCGTGGGGACCTTGCTGCACCGTTTCAGCCGCTTGGATGTGGGAATACCGACTAGTGGCGCGTTCATGTAGCACGCAGGTCTCGATGGCGGTCGCTAGGGTGAGTTGCTTTACCTTGAGGAGCTGCTGGCGTAGGGGGTCCGACTGAACACCGAAAACTATCTGGTCGCGTATCATGGAGTCGGATGTGGGCCCGTAATTACAGGACTGCGTAAGGATGTGGAGGTGGGTGAGAAAGGACTGGAAAGGTTCATCCTTACCCTGCAAACGCTGTTGGAATACATAGCGTCGAAACTTTCATTCACCTCCATGCTGCAGTGAGTGTCAAACTTGAGGAGGACCGTCTTGAATTTTGATTTATCTTCACCATCAGCAAAGGTGAGAGAATTGAAAATGTGGACGGCTTCGATTGTTTCCTTTAGAGGCTAGAAACCCCACAAATGTTTCAAAAACACTTGGATGAGGATTTGAAACATTCAGATATGGGACAAGTGCTGGGAAGTGGGATCAGCACGAGATTTGGGGTAGTTCTGGTCAGTGCTGCCTCGATGGGCCGAAAGGCCTTTACTGCACTGTTCCACTTCATGACTGTATGAATTAATGATAATCTTCACCAGAGTGGGAGATGGATACGATTCTGGTCGGTCATGGAGCCGGTCTCGTTGATTCCAGTTCTAAAGAAGCATCCACACTCCAGTGTCACACCCTCCACAGATGCTGCCCTGTGGAATTCTGTCTTTACCAATCGATTCTCCGGCATGAGAGAGTTGGGTCTATCGCCACTCGCATTTTAAAATGGTTGTTATTTTTTACCTCCTCCACCCATTTGTTTCTTCCTTTGCTCCGTGCTTCCAAAGTGGGGAGAATGACGTTGATTTTACCTCCCCCGACCTCCACCCCCCCACCCCCCAACCTGGTCCAGCCCAGGGATAATGGGCCGAATAGCCTTAACTGTCCTGTGATTCTATAAGATACCAGTTGCCTCTCCCCTGAAGTCTCTGAATTTATGACTTGAGTCAGGCCCCGCTGCCCTTCACAGACGTCAGCATTTTCAATGTTATCGGCAACAATTTTGTTTGCGTTCGATAACGTGCAAACATTGACAGAAACGCTGGAGCAACAGACGAAGGCGGCCGTCCAACCCATTGTGTCGCAGCTGGAACTCCGGAAGGACCATCCAGTTTGTCGCATTGCCCGGTTTCTTTGCCTTGTGCGCAGCCAATCATTCCGTTTCAGGCATTTATCCTTTCAAAGTTACTTTAGAATCCGTTTCGCCCATTCTTCCCCCCCCCCCCCCCCCCACCCCGTGTGTGTTGTGGGGGTGTTGTGGGTGGGTTTGGGAGTGTTGGAGGGGGGGAAGTGTTGGGAGGGGGGAATGTTTGGGGGAGTGTTGGGGGAGGGAGTGTTGGGGGAGGGAGTGTTGGGGGAGGGAGTGTTGGGCGAAGGAGTGTTGGGCGAAGGAGTGTTGGGGGGAATGTTTGGGGGTGAAGTGTTGGGGGGTGGGAGTGTTGGGGGAGGAGTGTTGGAGGGGGTGAAGTGTTGGAGGGGGGGAATGTTTGGGGGAGTGTTGGAGGGGAGTGTTGGGGGAGGGAGTGTTGGGGGAGGGAGTGTTGGGGGAGGGAGTGTTGGGGAGGGAGTGTTGGGGGAGGGAGTGTTGGGGGAGGGAGTGTTGGGGAGGGAGTGTTGGGGGAGGGAGTGTTGGGGGAGGGAGTGTTGGGGGAGGGCGTGTTGGGGAGTGGGAGTGTTGGGGGGGCAATGTTGGGGGGGGCAGTGTTGCGGGGGGGAGTGTTGGTGGGAATGTTTGGGGGCGAAGTGTTGGGGGGTGGGAGTGTTGGGGAGGAGTGTTGGAGGGGGGGAAAGTGTTGGAGGGGGGGAATGTTTGGGGGAGTGTTGGAGGGGAGTGTTTGTGGTGAGGTGTGTTGGGGGAGTGTTGGGGGGGAGTGTTGGGGGGGAGCGTGTTGGGGGGAGCGTGTTGGGGGGAGCATGTTGGGGGGGAGCGTCTTGGGGGGAGCGTGTTTGGGGGGAGCGTGTTTGGGGGCGAGCATGTTGGGGGCGAGCATGTTGGAGGGGAGCGTGTTGGTGGAGGAGAGAGTGTTGAGGGGGAGAGAATGTTGGGGGGGAGAGTGTGGGGGGGAAGAGAGTGTGGGGGGGAAGAGAGTGTTGGGAGGGAGAGAGTGTTGGGAGGGAGGTGTGTTGGAGGGGGAGTGTTGGAGGGGGAGTGTTGGGGGAGGGGAGTGTGTTAGGGGAGTGTTGGAGGGGGGGAGTGTTGGAGGGGGGAGTGTTGGGGAGCGTTGAGGAGGAGTGTGTTGGTGGAGGAATGTTGGAGGAGAGACTGTTGGGGGGAGAAAGTGTTGGGGGAGAGAGCGTTGGGGGAGAGAGTGTTGGGGGGGCAGTGTTGCGGGGGCAGTGTTGCGGGGGGAGTGTTGCGGGGAGGTGTTGCGGGGGTGGGGAGTGTTGGGGGGGCAGTGTTTGGGGGCAAAGTGTTGGGGGGTGGGAGTGTTGGGGAGGAGTGTTGGAGGGTGGAGTTTTGGAGGGGGGGAATGTTTGGGGGAGTGTGGGAGGGCAGTGTTTGTGGGGAGGTGTGTTGGGGGGAGTGTTGGGGGGAAGTGTTGGGGGGGGAGTGTTGGGGGGGAGTGTTGGGGGGGAGTGTTGGGGGGGAGTGTTGGGGGGGAGTGCTGGGGAGATGGTTTTTTGGGGGGGGAGTGTTGGGGGGGAGAGTGTTGGGGGAGAGTGTTGGGGGGGAGTGTTGGGGGGGAGTGTTGGGGGGGAGAATGTTGGGGGGGAGAATGTTGGGGGGGAGAGTGTTGGGGGGGAGAGTGTTGGGGGGGGAGAGTGTTGGGGGGGGAGAGTGTTGCGGGGGGAGAGTGTTGGGGGTAGAGTGTTGGGGGAGAGCGTTGGGGAGGAGTGTTGGGGGGGAGAGTGTTGGGGGGGAGAGTGTTGGGGGGGGAGAGTGTTGGGGGGGAGGGTGTTGGGGGAGGGTGTTGGGGGGTAGAATGTTGGGGGGGAAGAGTGTTGGGGGGGAAGAGTGTTGGGGAGGAGTGTTGGGGGAGGAGTGTTGGGGGGGAGAGTGTTGGGGGGAGAGTGTTGGGGGGGAGGGTGTTGGGGGGGAGAGTGTTGGGGGGGAGAGTGTTGGGGGGAGAGTGTTGGGGGGGAGAGTGTTGGGGGGAGAGTGTTGGGGGGGCGAGTGTTGGGGGGGCGAGTGTTGGGGGGGCGAGTGTTGGGGGGGCGAGTGTTGGGGGGGCGAGTGTTGGGGGGGCGAGTGTTGGGGGGGCGAGTGTTGGGGGGAGAGTGTTGGGGGGGCGAGTGTTGGGGGGGCGAGTGTTGGGGGGCGAGTGTTGGCGGTAGAGTGTTGGGGGAGAGCGTTGGGGAGGAGTGTTGGGGGGGAGTGTTGTTGGGGGGGAGTTTTTGGGGGGAGTTTTTGGAGAGGAGATTGTTGGCGGGAGCGTTGGGGGGGAAGCGTTGGGGGGGGAGAGTGTTGGGGGGGGAGAGTGTTGGGGGGGGAGTGTTGGGGAGGAGTGTTGGGGGGGAGAGTGTTGGGGGGAGAGTGTTGGGGGGGAGGGTGTTGGGGGGGAGAGTGTTGGGGGGGAGAGTGTTGGGGGGAGAGTGTTGGGGGGGCGAGTGTTGGGGGGGCGAGTGTTGGGGGGGCGAGTGTTGGGGGGGCGAGTGTTGGGGGGGCGAGTGTTGGGGGGGCGAGTGTTGGGGGGGCGAGTGTTGGGGGGGCGAGTGTTGGGGGGGCGAGTGTTGGGGGGCGAGTGTTGGGGGGGAACGTGTTGTGGGGGGAGCGTGTAGTGGGGGGAGCGTGTTGTGGGGGGAGCGTGTTGGGGGGTGCGTGTCGGGGGGGGTGCGTGTTGCGGGGGGTGTGTGGTCATGTTGGGGGGGTCGTGTTGGGGTTGTGCGTGTTGGGGGGGTGCGTGTTGGGAGGGTGTGCATGTTGCGGGGGGTGTGCGTGTTGTGGGGGTGCATGTTGGGGTGTGTGGTCGTGTTTGGGGGGTGCGTGTTGGGGGGGTTTGTGGTGGGGGGTGTTGGGGGGTGTGTGTTGGGGGGGTGTGTGTGTTGGGGGGGTGCGTGTTGGGGGTGTGTGCATGTTGGGGGGGTGTTGTGGGGAGTGTTGGAGGGGGTGGTGTTGGGGGTGTTGGGTGAATGGGAAGGTGGGGGGAAGGCGTTTTGAGGGGGCTGCATTGGGGGGGTGGCGTTGGGAGGGTGCATTGGGGGAAGATGCGTTGGGGGGTGCATCTGGTGAATGCGGAGGTGGGGGGAAGCGGTTTGGTGGGGGGGGGTTGTGGAGGGTTGTGTTGGGTGAATGGGGAGGTGGGGGGAAGGGATTTGGGGGGGTGTTGGGTGAATGGGGAGGTGGGGGGAAGGGGTTTAGTGGGGTGAGAAGGGGTTTGGTGGGGGGGGTTTGTGGCGGGTTGTGTTGGGTGAATGGGGAGGTGGGGGAAGGGATTTGGGGGGTGTTGGGTGAATGGGGAGGTGGGGGGAAAGGGGTTTGAGGGGTGTTGGGTGAATGGGGAGGTGGGGGGGAAGTGGTTTGGTGGGATGTTGGGGGGGTGTTGTGGGTGGGTTTGGGGGTGTGTGTTGGGGGTGTGTTGGGGTGTGTGTGTGTGTGTTGGGGTGTGTGTGTGTTGGGTGTGTGTGTTGGGGGTGTGTGTTGGGGGGGTGTTGGGGGTGTGTGAGTGTTGGGGTGTGTGTGTGTGCTGGGGTGTGTGTGTGTTGGGTGGGTGTTGGGGTGTGTGTGTGTGTTGGGGGGTGTGTGTGTTGGGGGTGTGTGTGTTGGGGGTGTGTGTGTTGGGGGTGTGTGTGTTGGGGGGTGTGTGTGTTGGGGGGTGTGTGTGTTGGGGTGTGTGTGTGTTGGGGGGTGTGTGTTGGGTGTGTGTGTGTTGGGGTGTGTGTGTGTTGGGTTGTGTGTGTGTTGGGGTGTGTGTGTGTTGGGGGGGTGTTGGGGGGGGGTGTTGGGGTGTGTGTGTGTTGCGGGGGTGTTGGGGGTGTGTGAGTGTTGGTGTGTGTGTGTGTGTTGGGGGGGTGTGTGTGTTGGGGGGTGTGTGTGTTGGGGGGTGTGTGTGTTGGGGTGTGTGTGTGTTGGGTTGTGTGTGTGTTGGGGTGTGTGTGTGTTGGGGGGGTGTTGGGGTGTGTGTGTGTTGCGGGGGTGTTGGGGGTGTGTGAGTGTTGGTGTCTGTGTGTGTGTGCTGGGGTGTGTGTGTTGGGGTGGTGTGTTTTGGAGGGGGTGCGCGTTGGAGGGGGTGCGCATTGCGGGGGGGGGTGCGTGTTGGGGGTGTGTGCATTGCGGGGAGGTGCGTTTGGGGTGTGCGTGTTGTGAGTATGTGTGTTGGGGGTGTGTTGTGGGTGTGTGTGCGCGTTGGGGGGGTGCATTGGGGGGTGCATCTGTTGAATGGGGAGGTGGTGGGAAGGGGTTTGGTGGGGGGGGGTTTGTGGGGGGTTGTGTTGGGTGAATGGGGAGGTGGAGGGAAGGGATTTGGGGGGGTGTTGGGTGAATGGGGAGGTGGGGGGAAAGGGGTTTGGGAGGGTGTTGGGTGAATGGGGAGGTGGGGGGGAAGGGTTTTGGGGGGGGTGCTGGGGGTGTGTTGGGGGTTGGGTTGGGGGGGTGTTGGGTGGGATGTGTTGGGTGTGTGTGTTGGGGTGTGTGTGTTGGAGTGTGTGTGTTGGAGTGTGTGTGTTGGGGGGTGTGTGTTGGGGTGTGTGTCTTGGGGGTGTTTGTGTTGGGGTGTGTGTGTTGGGGTGTGTGTGTTGGGGTGTGTGTGTTGGGGGTGTGTGTGTTGGGGGTGTGTGTGTTGGGGTGTGTGTGTTGGGGTGTGTGTGTTGGGGGTGTGTGTGTTGGGGCGGTGTTGGGGGTGTGTGAGTGTTGGGGTGTGTGTGTGTGCTGGTGTGTGTGTGTGTTGGGGGGTGTGTGTTGGGGGGGTGTATGTTGGGGGGGTGTTGGGGGTGTGTGTGTTGGGGGTGTGTGTGTGTTGGAGTGTGTGTGTTGGGGGGGGTGTTGGAGTGTGTGTGTTGGGGGTGTGTGTGTTGGGGGGGGTGTTGGGGTGTGTGTGTGTTGGGGGTGTGTGCATGTTGGGGGTGTGTGCGTGTTGGGGTGTGTGTGTTGGGGGTGTGTGTGTTGGGGTGTGTGTGTTGGGGGTGTGTGTGTTGGGGTGTGTGTGTTGGGGTGTGTGTGTTGGGGTGTGTGTGTTGGGGGGGTGTGTGTTGGGGGGGTGTTGGGGGTGTGTGAGTGTTGCGGTGTGTGTGTGTGCTGGGGTGTGTGTGTGTTGGGGGGGTGTATGTTGGGGGGGTGTGTGTTGGGGGGTGTGTGTGTTGGGGTGTGTGTGTGTTGGGGGGGGTGTGTGTTGGAGTGTGTGTGTTGGGGGTGTGTGTGTTGGAGTGTGTGTTGGGGGGGGTGTGTGTTGGGAGTGTGTGTGTTGGGGTGTGTGTGTTGGGGGGGTGTTGGGGGGTGTGAGTGTTGGGGGTGTGTGTGTGTTGGGTGTGTGTGTGTGTGTTGGGGGTGTGTGTGTGTTGGGGGTGTGTGTGTGTTGGGGGCGTGTGTGTTGGGGGGGTGTTGGGGTGTGTGTGTGTTGGGGGTGTGTGCGTGTTGGGGGTGTGTGCGTGTTGGGGGTGTGTGCGTGTTGGGGGTGTGTGCGTGTTGGGGGTGTGTGTGTGTGTTGGGGGTGTGTGTGTGTTGGGGGTGTGTGTGTGTTGGGGGTGTGTGTGTGTGTTGGGGGTGTGTGTGTGTTGGGGGGGGTGTGTTGGGGGTGTGTGTGTGTTGGGGGTGTGTGTGTGTTGGGGGTGTGTGTGTGTGCTGGGGTGTGTGTGTTGGGGGGGTGTGTTGGGGGTGTGTGTGTGTTGGGGGTGTGTGTGTGTTGGGGGGTGTGTATGTTGGGGGTGTGTGTGTTGGGGGGGTGTATGTTGGGGGGTGTATGTGTTGGGGTGTGTGTGTGTTGGGTGGGTGTGTGTTGGGGGTGTGTGTGTTGGGGGTGTGTGTGTTGGGGTGTGTGTGTGTTGCGGGGGTGTTGGGGGTGTGTGAGTGTTTGTGTGTGTGTACTGGGGTGCGTGTGTGTTGGGGTGGTGTGTGTTGGAGGGGGTGCGCGTTGGAGGGGGTGCGCGTTGCGGGGGGGTGCGTGTTGGGGGGGTGCATTGCGGGGAGGTGCGTTTGGGGGGGTGCGTGTTGGGGGTGTGTATGTTTTTGGGCGGGTGTGTTGGGGGGGTTGTTGGGGGGGTGTGTGTTACGGTGTGTGTGTGTTGGGGGGGGGGTGTTGGGGGAGAGTTGGAGCGGGTGGTGTTGGGGGTGTTGGGTGAATGGGGGGGTGGGGGGAAGGCGTTTGAGGGGGCTGCATTGGGGGGGGTTGCGTTAGGAGGGTGCGTTGGGGGGTGCATCTGGTGAATGGGGAGGTGGGGGGGAAGCGGTTTGGTGGGGGGGGTTTGTGGGGGTTCGTGTTGGGTGAATAGGGAGGTGAGGGAAGGGATTTGGGGGGTGTTGGGTGAATGGGGAGGTGGGGGGAAAGGGGTTTGGGTGGTGTTGGGTGAATGGGGATGTGGGGGAAAGGGGTTTGGGGGGGTGTTGGGGGTGTGTTGGGGGTGGGGTTGGGGGGGATATGTTGGGGGGGTGTGTGTGTTGGGGGTGTTGGGGTGTGTGTTTGTGTTGGGGTGTGTGTGTGTTGGGGGGTGTGTGTTGGGGGGGGTGTGTTGGGGGGTGTTGGGGGGGTGAGTGTTGGGGTGTGTGTGTGTGCTGGGGTATGTGTGTGTTGGGGGGGTGTTGGGGGTGGTGTGTGTTGGCGAGGTGTTTTGGGGGGTGTTGGAGTGTGTGTGTGTTGGGGTGTGTGTGTGTGTGTTGGGGGTATGTGTGCTGGGGTGTGTGTGTGTTGGGGGTGTGTGTGTGTTGGGGGTGTGTGTTGGGGTGTGTGTGTGTTGGGGGGGTGTGTGTTGAGGGTGTGTGTGTTGGGGGGGTGTTGGGGGGGGTGAGTGTTGGGGTGTGTGTGTGTGCTGGGGTATGTGTGTGTTGGGGGGGGTGTTGGGGGTGGTGTGTGTTGGGGAGGTGTTTTGGGGGGTGTTGGAGTGTGTGTGTGTTGGGGGTGTGTGTGTGTTGGGGTGTGTGCATGCTGGGTGTGTGTGTGTTGGGGGGGTGTGTGTGTTGGGGTATGTGTGTGTTGGGGGGGGTGTTGGGGGTGGTGTGTGTTGGGGAGGTGTTTTGGGGGGTGTTGGGGGTGTGTGTGTGTTGGGGGTGTGTGTGTGTGTTGGGGGGTGCTTGTTGGGGTGTGTGCATGCTGGGTGTGTGTGTGCTGGGGTGTGTGTGAGTTGGGGTGTGTGTGTTGGGGGGGTGTGTGTTGGGGGGGTGTTGGGGCAGTGCGTGTTGGGGGTGTGTGTGTGTTGGGGGGTGTGTGTGTTGGGGGTATGTGTGTTGGGGCTGTGTGTGTGTTGGGGGTGTGTGTGTGTTGGGGGGGTGTGTGTGTTGGGGGTGTGTGTGTGTTGGGGGCGTGTGTGTTGGGGGGGTGTTGGGGTGTGTGTGTGTTGAGGGTGTGTGCGTGTTGGGGGGTGTGCGTGTTGGGGGTGTGTGCGTGTTGGGGGTGTGTGTGTGTTGGGTGTGTGTGTGTGTGTTGGGGGTGTGTGTGTGTTGGGGGTGTGTGTGTGTTGGGGGGGTGTGTGTGTTGGGGGTGTGTGTGTGTTGGGGGGGTGTGTGTGTGCTGGGGTGTGTGTGTTGGGGGGGGTGTGTTGGGGGTGTGTGTGTGTTGGGGGTGTGTGTGTGTTGGGGGTGTGTGTGTGTTGGGGGGGTTGTTGGAGGGGGTGGTGTTGGGGGCGTTGGGTGAATGGGGAGGTGGGGGGAAGGTGTTTGAGGGCGCTGCGTTGGGGGGGTGCGTTGGGGGGGTTGCGTTGGGAGGGTGCATTGGGGGAAGGTGCGTTGGGGGAAGGTGCGTTGGGGGTGCATCTGGTGAATGAGGAGGTGGGGGGCGAGGGGTTTGATGGGGGGGGGTTGTGGGGGGATGTGTTGGGTGAATGGGGAGTTGAGGGGAATGGATTTGGGGGGGGTTGGGTGAATGGGGAGGTGAGGGGTAAGGGGTTTGGGGGGTGTTGGGGGTGTTGGGGGGGGTGTTGTGGGGGGGTGTTGGGGGTGTGTGCATGTTGGAGGGGGAGCGCGTTGCGGGGGGTGCATGTTGTGGATGTGTGCGTTGCGGGGGGGGGTGCGTTTGGGGGGTGCGTGTTGTGGATATGTGTGTTGGGGGGGTGTGTTGTGGGTGTGTGTGCGTTGGGGAGAGGGTGTTGGGGGGGTGTTGGGGGCTTGTTGGGTGAATGGGGAGCTGGGGGAAAGGGGTTTGAAGGGGCTACGTTGGATGGGTGCATTGGGGGTGCTGCGTTGGGGGGGTGCGTTGGGAGGGTGTGTTGGTGTTTGTGCATTGGGCGGGAGCATTGTGGGGTGTTTTGGGGGGTTGGTGTTGGGGGGGGTTGGGTGAATGGGGAGGTGGGGGAAGGGGTTTGAGGGGGTGTGTTGGGGGGTGGGGTTGGGGGGTGTGTTGGGGTGTGTGTGTGTTGGGGGGGTGTGTGTATTGGGGGGTGAGTGTTGGGGTGTGTGTGTGTTGGGGGTGCGTGTTGGGGGGGTGCCTGTTGGGGGGGTGCGTGTTGGGGGGGCGTGTATGTTGGGGGTGTGTGTTGGGGGGTCTGTGTTGGGGGGGTGTGTGTGTTGGGGGTGTGTGTGCTGGGGGTGTGTGTGTTGGGGGTGTGTGTTGGGGGGGTGTTGGGGGGGTGTTGGAGGTGTGCACGTGTTGGGGGTGTGTGCGTGTTGGGGGGGTGCGCGTGTTGGGGGTGTGTTTGGGTGTGTGTGTGTTTGGGTGTGTGTGTGTTTGGGGGGTGCGTGTTGGGGGGTGCGTGTTGGGGGGGTGCGTGTTGGGGGGGTGCGTGTTGGGGGGGTGCGTGTTGGGGGGGTGCGTGTTGGGCTGTGTGTGTTGGGGGCTGCGTGTTGGGGGGGTGTGCATGTTGGGGGGGGTGTTGGGGGGAGTGTTGGAGGGGGTGGTGTTGGGGGTGTTGGGTGAATGGGAAGGTGGGGGGAAGGCGTTTGAGGGGGCTGCATTGGGGGTGTTGCGTTGGGAGGGTGCATTGGGGGAAGGTGCGTTGGGGGGGTGCGTCTGGTGAATGGGGAGATGGGGGGAAGCGGTTTGGTGGGGGGGTTTGTGGAGGGTTGTGTTGGGTGAATGGGGAGATGGGGGGAAGGGATTTGGGGGGGTGTTGGGTGAATGGGGAGGTGGGGGGAAGGGGTTTAGTGGGGGGAAAGGGATTTGGTGGGGGGGTTTGTGGCGGGTTGCTTTGGGTGAATGGGGAGGTGGGGGAAGGGATTTGGGGGGGTGTTGGGTGAATGGGGAGGTGGGGGGAAAGGGGTTTGGGGGGTGTTGGGTGCAGTGGAGGTGGGGGGAAGGGGTTTGGGCGGGGATGTTGGGGGTGTGTTGGGGGTGGGGTTGGGGGTGTGTGTTGGGGGGTGTTGGGGTGTGTGTGTGTGTGTTGGGGTGTGTGTGTGTTGGGGGGGTGTGTGTTGGGGGATGTTGGGGGTGTGTGAGTGTTGGGGTGTGTGTGTGTGCTGGGGGTGTGTGTGTTGGGTGGGTGTTGGGGTGTGTGTGTGTTGGGGAATGTGTGTGTTGGGGTGTGTGTGTGTTGGGGTGAGTGTGTGTTGCGGGGGTGTTGGGGGTGTGTGAGTGTTGGTGTGTGTGTGTGTGTGTGTGTGCTGGGGTGTGTGTGTGTTGGGGTGGTGTGTGTTGGAGGGGGTGCGCGTTGGAGTGGGTGCGCGTTGCGGGAGGGGGGTGCGTGTTGGGGTTGTGTGCATTGTGGGGGAGGTGCGTTTGGGGGGGTGCGTGTTGGGGGTATGTGTGTTGGGGGTGTGTGTTGTGGGTGTGTGTGCGCGTTGGGGGGGGGTGCATTGGGGGGTGCATCTGGTGTATGGGGAGGTGGGGGGGAAGGGGTTTGGTGGGGGGGGGGGTTTGTGGGGGGTTGTGTTGGGTGAATGGGGAGGTGGAGGGAAGGGATTTGGGGGGTTGTTGGGTGAATGGGGAGGTGGGGGGAAAGGGGTTTGGGGGGGATGTTGGGGGTGGGGTTGGGGGGGTGTGTTGGGCGGGTGTGTCGGGGGGGGTGTTGGGGGTGTGTGTGTTGGGGGTGTGTGAGTGTTGGGGTGTGTGTGTGTGCTGGGGTGTGTGTGTGTTGGGTGGGGGGGTTTTGGGGGGTGTGTGTTGGGGGGGGGGGGTGTTGGGGGGGTGTGGGTTGGGGGTGTGTGTGTTGGGGGGGTGTGTGTTGGGGGGGTGTGTGTTGGGGGTGTGTGTGTTGGGGGTGTGTGTGTTGGGGGTGTGTGTGTTGGGGGGGGTGTGTTGCGGGGGTGTTGGGGGTGTGTGAGTGTTGGTGTGTGTGTGTGTGCTGGGGTGTGCGTGTGTTGGGGTGGTGTGTGTTGGAGGGGGTGCGCGTTGGAGGGGGTGCGCGTTGCGGGGGGGGTGCGTGTTGGGGGTGTGTACATTGTGGGGGAGGTGCGTTTGGGGGGGTACGTGTTGGGGGTATGTGTGTTGGGAGGGTGTGTTGTGGGTGTGTGTGCGCGTTGGGGGGGTGCATTGGGGGTGCATCTGGTGAATGGGGAGGTGGGGGGAAGGGGTTTGGTGGTGGGGGGTTTGTGGGGTGTTGTGTTGGGTGAATGGGGAGGTGGAGGGTAGGGATTTGGGGGGTGTGTTGGGTGAATGGGGAGGTGGGGGGAAAGGGGTTTGGGAGGATGTTTGGGGTGTGTTGGGGGGTTGGGGGGGTGTTGGGGGTGTGTGTGTTTGGGGGGATGTTGGGGGTGTGTGTGTGTTGGGGGTGCGTGTGTGGGGGGGGTGCGTGTTGGAGGGGGTGCGCGTTGCGGGGGTGGTGCGTGTTGGGGGTGTGGGCGTTCTGGGGGGTGTGCTTTTGGGGGGTGCGTGTTGGGGGGGTGCGTGTTCGGGGGGGGTGTTGTGGCTTTGTGTGTGTTGTGGGGGTGGTGTTGGGGCGGGGTGTTGGGTGAATGGGGAGCTGGGGGGAAGGGGTTTGAGGGGGCTGCGTTGGGGGGGTGCGTTGGGGGTGCTGCGTTGGGGGGTGCGTTGGGAGGGTGTGTTGGGGTTGGTGCGTTGGGCGGGGACATTGGGGGGGATTTTGGGGGGGCGTTGGGGGTGTGTGTTGGGGGGGTGCGTTTGGTGAATGGGGAGGTGGGGTGGAAGGGGATTGGTGGGGGGTTTGTGGGGGGTTGTGTTGGGTGAATGGGGAGGTGGGGTGAAGGGGTTTGAGGGGGTTGGTGGGGGGGTGTTGGGTGAATGGGGAGGTGGGGGGAAGGGGTTTGGGGGGGATGTTGGGGGTGGGGTTGGGGGGGTGTTGGGGGGATGTGTTGGGGTGTGTGTGTTTGTTGTGGGGTGTGTGTTGGGGTGTGTGTGTGTGTTGGGGGGCTGTTGGGGTGTGTGTGTGTGTTGGGGGGGTGTGAGTGTTGGGGTGTGTGTGGGATGTGTGTGTGTTGGGGGGGATGTGTTGGGGGGGTGCGTGTTGGGGGGTGCGTGTTGGGGGGGTGTGGGGGGGGTGCGTGGGAGGGGGTATTGGGGGGGATTTTGGGGAGGGGCGTTGGGGGTGTGTGTTGGGGGGGTGCGTTTGGTGAATGGGGAGGCGGGGGGGAAGGGGTTTGGTGGGGGGGTTTGTGGGGGGTTGTGTTGGGTGAATGGGGAGGTGGGGTGAAGGGGTTTGTGGGGGTTGGTGGGGGGGTGTTGGGTGAATGGGGTGGTGGGGGAAGGGGTTTGGGGGGGATGTGTTGGGGTGTGTGTGTGTGTTGGGGGGGTGTTGGGGTGTGTGTGTGTGTTGGGGGTGTGTGTGTTGGGGGTGTGTGTGTTGGGGGGGATGTGTTGGGGGGGATGTGTTGGGGGGATGTGTTGGGGGGGATGTGTTGGGGGGATGTGTTGGGGGGATGTGTTGGGGGGGATGTGTTGGGGGGGTGCGTGAGGGGGGGTACGTGGGAGGGGGTGTGTGTGTTGGGGGGGTGCGTGTTGGGGGGGTGCGTGTTGGGGGGTGCGTGTTAGGGGGTGCGTGTTGGGGGGTGCGTGTTGGGGGGCTGCGTGTTGGGGTGGTGCGTTTTGGGGGGTGCGTGTTGGGGGGTTGCGTGTTGGGGGGGTGCATGTTGGGGTGGTGCGTTTTGGGCGTGTGTGTGAGGGGGGTGCGTGTTCGGGGGGGTGTGTTGTGGCTTTGTGCGTGTTGGGGGGTGGTGTTGGGGGGGTGTTGGGTGAATGGGGAGCTGGGGGGAAGGGGTTTGAGGGGGCTGCGTTGGGGGGGTGCGTTGGGGGTGCTGCGTTGGGGGGGTGCGTTGGGAGGATATGTTGGGGTTGGTGCGTTGGGCGGGGGCATTGGGGGGGATTTTGGGGGGGGCGTTGGGGGTGTGTGTTGGGGGGGTGCGTTTGGTGAATGTGGAGGTGGGGGGAAAGGGGTTTGGGAGGGTGTTTGGGGTGTGTTGGGGGTTTGTGGGCGTGTGCGTTGGGGGGGTGTTGGGGGTGTGTGTGTTGGGGGGGATGTTGGGGGTGTGTGTGTGTTGGGGGGGTGCGTGTTGGAGGGGGTGCGCGTTGCGGGGGTGGTGCATGTTGGGGCTGTGGGCGTTGCGGGGCGTGTACGTTTGGGGGGGTGCGTGTTGGGGGGGGTGCGTGTTCGGGGGGTGTGTTGTGGCTTTGTGTGTGTTGTGGGGGTGGTGTTGGGGGGGTGTTGGGTGAATGGGAAGCTGGGGGGAAGGGGTTTGAGGGGGCTGCGTTGGGGGGGTGCGTGGGGTGCTGCGTTGGGGGTGTGCATTGCGAGGGTGTGTTGGGGTTGGTGCGTTGGGCGGGGGCATTGGGGGGATTTGGGGGGTGGCGTTGGGGGTGTGTGTTGGGGGGTGCGTTTGGTGAATGGGGAGGTGGGGTGGAAGGGGTTTTGTGGGGGGTTGTGTTGGGTAAATGGGGAGGTGGGGTGAAGGGGTTTGGGGGGTGTTGGGTGAATGGGGAGGTGGGGGGAAGGGGTTTGGGGGGATGTTGGGGGTGGGGTTGGGGGGGGTGTTGGGGGGGATGTGTTGGGGTGTGTGTGTGTGTTGTGGGGTGTGTGTTGGGGGGTGTGTGTGTGTTGGGGGGGTGTTGGGGTGTGTGTGTGTGTTGGGGGTGTGTGTGTTGGGGTGTGTGTGGGGGGGATGTGTTGGGGGGGTGCGTGAGGGGGGGTGCGTGGGAGGGGGTGTGTGTATTGGGGGGGTGCGTGTTGGGGGGGTGCGTGTTGGGGGGGTGCGTGTTGGGGGGGTGCGTGTTGGGGGGGTGCGTGTTGGGGGGTGCGTGTTGGGGGGTGCGTGTTGGGGGGGTGCGTGTTGGGGGTGCGTGTTGGGGGGGTGCGTGTTGGGGGGGGTGCGTGTTGGGGGGGTGCGTGTTGTGCGTGTGTGTGAGGGGGGGTGCGTGTTCGGGGGTGTGTGTTGTGGCTTTGTGTGTGTTGGGGGGGTGGTGTTGGGGGGGTGTTGGGTGAATGGGGAGCTGGGGGGAAGGGGTTTGAGGGGGCTGCGTTGGGGGGGTGCGTTGGGGGTGCTGCGTTGGGGGTGTGCGGTGGGAGGATATGTTGGGATTGGTGCATTGGACGGGGGCATTGGGGGGGATTTTGGGGGGGTGTTGGGGGTGTGTGTTGGGGGGTGCGTTTGGTGAATGGGGAGGTGTGGGGAAAGGGGTTTGGGAGGGTGTTTGGGGTGTGTTGGGGTTTGGGGGCGTGTGTGTTGGGGGGGTGTTGGGGGGATGTTGGGGGTGTGTTGGGGGGTGCGTGTTGGAGGGGGTGTGCGTTGCGGGGGTGGTGCGTGTTGGGGCTGTGGGCGTTGCGGGGTGTGTGCGTTTGGGGGGTGCGTGTTGGGAGGGTGCGTGTTCGGGGGGGGTGTTGTGGCTTTGTGTGTGTTGTGGGGGGGGTGTTGGGTGAATGGGGAGCTGGGGGGAAGGGGTTTGAGGGGGCTGCGTTGGGGGGGTGCGTTGGGGTGCTGCGTTGGGGGGGTGCGTTGGGAGGGTGTGTTGGGGTTGGTGCGTTGGGCGGGGGCATTGGGGGGGATTTGGGGGGTGGCGTTGGGGGTGTGTGTTGGGGGGTGCGTTTGATGAATGGGGAGGTGGGGTGGAAGGGGTTTGGTGGGGGGTTTGTGGGGGGTTGTGTTGGGTGAATGGGGAGGTGGGGTGAAGGGGTTTGGGGGGTGTTGGGTGAATGGGGAGGTGGGGGGAAGGGGTTTGGGGGGATGTTGGGGGTGGGGTTGGGGGGGTGTTGGGGGGGATGTTTTGGGGTGTGTGTGTGTGTTGTGGGGTGTGTGTTGGGGGGTGTGTGAGTGTTGGGGTGTGTGTGGGGTGTGTGTGTGTTGGGGGGGTGCGTGTTGGAGGGGTGCGTGTTGGGGGGGTGTGTGAGGGGGGGGCGCGTGGGGGGGGGATTTTGGGGGGGCATTGGGGGTGTGTGTTGGGGGGGTGCGTTTGGTGAATGGGGAGGTGGGGGGGAAGGGGTTTGGTGGGGGGGGTTTGTGGGGGGTTGTGTTGGGTGAATGGGGAGGTGGGGTGAAGGGGTTTGTGGGGGTTGGTGGGGGGGGTGTTGGGTGAATGGGATGGTGGGGGGAAGGGGTTTGGGGGGGATCTTGGGGGTGGGGTTGGGGGCGATGTGTTGGGGTGTGTGTGTGTGTTGGGGCGTGTGTTGGGGGTGTGTGTGTTGGGGGGGTGAGAGTTGGGGTGTGGGGTGTGTGTGTGTTTGGGGGGATGTGTTGGGGGGGATGTGTTGGGGTGGATGTGTTGGGGGGGATGTGTTGGGGGGATGTGTTGGGGGGGTGCGTGAGGGGGGGGTGCGGGTTGGGGGGGTGCGTGTTGAGGGGGTGCGTGTTGGGGGGTTGCGTGTTGGGGGTGTGTGTGAGGGGGGGTGCGTGGGAGGGGGTGTGTGTGTTGAGGGGGTGCGTGTTGGGGGGGTGCGTGTTGGGGGGGTGCGTGTTGGGGGGGTGCGTGTTGGGGGGTGCGTGTTGGGGGTGTGTGTGAGGGGGGTGCATGGGAGGGGGTGTGTGTGTTGGAGGGGGTGCGCGTTGGGGGGGTGCGTGTTGGGGGTGCATGTTGGAGGGGTGCGTGTTGGGGGGGGTGTGTTGGAGGGGGTGCGCGTTGGGGGGGTGCGTGTTGGGGGGTGCGTGTTGGGGGGGTGCGTGTTGGGGGGGTGCGTTTTGGGGGGGTGCGTGTTGGGGGGGTGTGTGTGTTGGAGGGGGTGCGTGTTGGGGGGGTGCGTGTTGGGGGGGGTGTGTGTTGGAGGGGGTGCGCCTTGGGGGGGTGCACGTTTGGGGGGGTCCACGTTGGGGGGGGTGTTGCGGGTGTGTGTTGGGGGGGTTGCGGGTGTGTGTTGGGGGGGGTTGCGGGTGTGTGTTGGGGGTTGGGTGTGTCGGAGGAGGGGTGTTGGAGGGGGTGGGTTGGAGGGGGGTGTTGGAGGGGGGGTGTTGGAGGGGGGTGTTGGAGGGGGGGTGTTGGAGGGGGTGGGTTGTAGGGGGTGGGTTGATGGTTTGGTGGGGGGGGTTGGAGGGGGGTGTTGGAGGGGGGGATGTTGGAGGGGGTGGGTTGTAGGGGGTGGGTTGGGGTGTTGGAGGGGGCTGTTGGGGAGGGGGGGTTGGTGGGGGGGGCAGTTGTCGGGGGGGGGGGTGTTGGGGGGGGGGGGTTGAGTTACCAACTCCGTTGAATTCAATTTTAGTAATTGCCACGATGACCTCAGTGTCGCCAGGGCAACACCGCACCCTCCAAATCACACGACCCACGATAGGGTCACTACGCCTGTCGATTGATCTGATCCCATTGCGATCTTTGGCGTGATCACCAGTGAGGTCGCCCTTGCCCTGAGGAATTGACGACCTTTGACTTCTGACCTTGCGATTGGCCAAGTCAATCCTTGGCACTCAGGCGCCAAGTTGACATTCTGGGGCAGAAGTTGGAGATCAAATCAACAAATTCAAATCCCCACATCCTGATCTCACCAGGATCCTGCTCTGTGTTAATGATGTTCGGTTCAATGAAGCGTTGTTGGTTTTTTTTTGCGAGCGTGGTTTCAATGTTCTTTCTCAGAACTCTCTTTGATTTATACCTCAGGCTCCTCTTTGAAGAGCAGTTTGAAACACTGTTGGGTGAACCACCTCACCGTCTGGCACCAGAGAACGTGGCAGGGCCAGGAGCACTGAGGTGAAATTTCCACAGGGAGTGTCCGCTGAAACTTTGGTCTAAGATATGAGGAAATCTCTCCCCATTCTCCCATTCCACCTGGACAGACTGGGTCACTTCTGCGCCTTTCATGTTTAAATCCCTCCGTGGCCTCCAGCCCCACAACTGCCTCAGACTCCAATCTCTTGTGCATCTACATCCCACTCCCCACAGTTAACGGTTCCCTATCGATCTCAATCTCCGGCATTCCCGACATAACTCCATCTCTCCATCTCTTTATTCTCCTATTGTGTTTTTAGCTCTGCAATTTCCCCTCACTTTCTATCCATTGTCTCCTATTCCCCGCAAAGATCCTCCCATTGTTAATGTTAACTCAGATTAAGCATTGTTAGGGGTGGCACGGTAGCAGAGTGGTTAGCACAGTGGCTTCACAGCGCCAGGGACCCGGGTTCGATTCCCGGCTTGGGTCACTGTCTGTGCTGAGTCTGCACGTTCTCCCCGTGTCTGCGTGGGTTTCCTCCGGGTGCTCCGGTTTCCTCCCACAAGTCCCGAAAGACGTGCTGTTAGGTAATTTGGACATTCTGAATTCTCCCTCAGTGTACCCGAACAGGCTCCGGAATGTGGCGACTAGGGGATTTTCACAGTGACTTCATTGCAGTGTTAATGTAAGCCGACTTGTGACACTAAAGATTATTATTATTATATAATGACCCTTGACACATCGATCGCTAAAGTGGACTCGCTATTCAGACAATTTAAATAGAAAAGCAAATTATTGTGGATGCTGGAATTGAAAATGCTGGACATTCTCAGCAGGTATGACTGCATCAGCCCCTCCCAGCCCTGCAGAGAGTCCTGCATCAGCCCCTCCCAGCCCTGCAGACAGTCCTGCATCAGCCCCTCCCACCCCTGCAGACAGTCCTGCATCAGCCCCTCCCAGCCCTGCAGAGAGTCCTGCATCAGCCCCTCCCACCCCTGCAGACAGTCCTGCATCAGCCCCTCCCACCCCTGCAGAGAGTCCTGCATCAGCCCCTCCCAGCCCTGCAGACAGTCCTGCATCAGCCCTTCCCACCCCTGCAGACAGTCCTGCCGAGATTGTCCAGTATTTTCTGCTTTTCAGAGAATCATCATAGAATTTACAGTGCAGAAGGAGGCCATTCAGCCCATCGAGCCTGTACCGGCCCTTGGAAAGAGGCCACACCTCCACCCTATCCCCGTAACCCCAGCCAACCTTTTTGGACACTGAGGGCAATTTATCTCAGCCAATCCACCTAACCGGCACGTCTTTGGACTGTGGGAGGAAACCGGAGCGCCTGGAGGAAACCCACGCAGACACGGGGAGAACGTGCAGACTCCGCACAGACAGTGACCCAAGCCGGGAATCGAACCTGGGACCCTGGAGCCATGATGCAACGGTGCTAACCACTGTTCTGCCATGCCTGCATTAAGACAACTCATCACTTCAAAGCCACAAAGCCTAATTGCTCCAAACCCTGAGGTTAATTAGAGAATGATTGTTGGTGAAAGGACATTTGCTGATAGAGAAACAGGACTAAATGTCTGGCTGCAGGTCGGGATAGGAGCAGCCAGGAAGGTAGAGCTTTTAGCTCCCGAGTTAGTGACAGTTTTGGTGCCCGGATATCTCGGTGTAACCAGGTGTGTGTCCGCTGCCTCACCCAGGCTCCTGAGGCAGCACCTTCCAAACCCACGATCGGCACCATCGAGAAGGACAAGAGCAGCAGGCACACAGGGCAAAATCTGGCATTGTTTTGGTCTGTCACACCTTGCCTCGGGTGGGGAAAGTGATGTGTGATCCGCCGGCTTCACACTGAGGCAGAATAAATCAAGGAGGCGGGACCCAGGACGTCACACTGATGGGGTGGGCCTGGGGTGAGCCTGACCCACCTGACCCATCAGCCACGTGAGCCTTCAAATGATCAGGGACATCTTTTTAAATAAACAAATTTCACCCCACAGGCACGGAGCCTCCCCTCAGCACAGACACAGGAACACACACATGCCACGGACCTCTCCAACAAAAGCCCCACCTCCCTGGCAGTGACCCTTTGCACTGCCCCCTGGCACTGCGTGGGCATTGCCAGCGGCAGTGCCTGGGAAATGCCAAAGAGCTGTGCCATGGGGAATGCCAGGGGGCTGTGGCAGAGAGTTGTGCCAGGGTGCACCTGCAGGGGACAGTGCCTGGGTAGTGCCAGGGTGCTGTGCCATGGGACTATGCCACAGGCAGTACTGGGGCAGTTCCAGGGCAGTGCCAGGGTGCTATGCCATGGGACTATGCCACAGGCAGTACTGGGGCAGTTCCAGGGCAGTGCCAGGGTGCTGTGCCATGGGACTATGCCACAGGCAGTACTGGGGCAGTGCCAGGGCAGTGCCAGGGTGCTGTGCCATGGGACTATGCCACAGGCAGTACTGGGGCAGTTCCAGGGCAGTGCCAGGGGGCTTTGCTCTGGGCATTGCCCAGGTAGATTCAGGGTACTGTCTGGGCCCGACCATCTTCTCCCCGGGGACTGTGCTGACCTGTGCAACCCCGGTGGGGACCATTCGCCAGGCGTCCTGTTTGGCAAAAACTGTGAACCCCAGGGGGGAAACATCACGTTGGCGGGGTGGGGCTGGGGGAACCGTAACATGGTGGGGAGGGATCAGTACAGCAGGGATGCCTGCTATTGATGTGATGACGTACGGCAATGGGGGCCCTAACCTTTCATGGCGGGAACCCCATTACGTCATTGGTGGAGGGGGCGGGGGCAATCGGAACAGGAAATCCCGCCGGCGTAAAGGCCGTTTGGGGAGTTCCGTTGGATTCTCCTCCCCCCACCAGGTGTCCCGCCTGCCGAAAAGAGGGAATCACGGAATTGGGAATACCATTCCCTGGAGGTTGCCCTCCGAGTCACTCACCATCCTGACCTGGAAGTATATCGGCCGCTCCTTCACTGTCGCCAGGTCAAATTCCTGGAACTCCCTCCCTAACAGCACTGTGGGTGTACCTACACCACATGGACTGCAGCGGTTCAATAAGACGGCTCACTGCCACCTTCCAAGGGGCAATTAGGGATGGGCAATAAATGCTGGCCTAGCCAGCGACGCCCACATCCTGTCAATGAATAATAAAAAGTCCAATATGTTATATATCTGGCTGGGACTTAAAGACCCAATTTCATTGCGAACCTCTGGCCTAAACTGGGCAGTCAAAATGGCCGCCACGGCGTACTCTGCTCGTCATGTTGGAATTTAACCTTTCTTGAGCCTTCGAGTGCGTCGTCCTTCAGAAGGCGATTGGGGGGTTGGGGGGGGGGGGGGGGGTTGGGGGGGGGGGGGGGGTTGGGGGGGGGGGGGGGTGATCCCTCAGTGTCCCGCCCAATATTTGACCAATGTCACTGAGAAAAGAGCATCCGCTTATTTGTCGTTGCTGCTTGCGGGAACTTGCTGTGTGCAAATGGGCTGCCATGTTTCGTGCATTACAACAGAGAGTGTGAGGCGCCCTGAGGGTGTCCCCCGACGGCAGTCAATAAATGCAAGGCTGCCTGGGCCCAGGGGACAGGCCACCCCGAGTGACCCGGTGACGGGGCCTGGCCGGCTTTGCTTGGTGTGGGTATAAACTGCGGAAGTTGCGATTCACCTTTCCTTCTGCTTTTGGGACGCAGGAAGGAGGCAGTCTGTACTTGGTGTGGTTCAAATCGGAGCTTAAATCCCATCAGGTTCATCAAGTGCGTGTTCAATCACGAACGCCCTCGGGCAGGCTAGCAACTGGTAAGAGATGGTTTCTACTTGCCCTTTCCTGCATCCTGTGATTAATCTCTCGGTGCAGTTGCTGCACTGGAGTGGGTGGAACGACTGGGCAGCCAGCCAACCATCTCCCCTGGATAAAGAGCAGTCGTTCACCTTGACTCCCAGTGATGTCCTGTTGATTAATTCGATGAATGGCACAGTCCTGATTCAGAGTTACTCACACATTCCTTCCCCATCCTGTCAGCCGTGCTGTATTTTTTCCCCTCAGCCGCCTCAGGACTCGAACCTGTGACGGAGCGAAACCTGCTCCAATTGGGCGAGGCCCTGAAATGGGCGCGTCACGCCACGCGGCGCAGAGCACCAGGCCTCACCCACTGTCCAGCCGCTCGCTGGCTCCTCGTGGAGACAGTGGGGCCTGGTTGTGATGCCTTCCAGTGCCGAATAGCCCAGGCGCATTCACTGCCTGGGCACGCGGGTGAGAAATGGGCACGCAGGTGAGGCCGTACAAGCCCCCTCATACATGCACACGCACATGCTACAAACATACATAGAACATACAGTGCAGAAGGAGGCCATTCAGCCCATCGAGTCTGCACCGACCCACTTAAGCCCTCTCTTCCACCCTATCCCCGTAACCCAATAACCCCTCCTAACCTTTTTGGACACTAAGGGCAATTGATCAACGCCAATCCACCTAACCTGCACGTCTTTGAACTGCGGAAGGAAACCGGAGCACCCGGAGGAAACCCACGCAGACACGGGGAGAACGTGCAGACCCCGCACAGACAATGACACAGAGGGGAATCAAACCTGGGACCCTGGCGCTGTGAAACCACAGTGCTATCCACTTGTGCTACCGTGCTGCCCTAAATTAAAAACATACAAATCAGGAGCAGCAGTAGGACATTCCTCCCCTCGGGTCTGCTCCCGCTATTCAATAAGAACATGACCGTCCTGATTGTGACGTCAACTCCACGTCCTGCCTGACCCCCATGATCACAGACTCAATTGTAGATAAAAAAAATCTGACTAATTGGGCCTTGAATGCTCCACTGCTCCTTGGGGAAGAGGCTTTCAAATTCCTATTTATACTCACTCAAATTCCAGTCAGTGGAGTCTTTATCAAAAAACAATGCTTCACCTGAATTAAGATTAACAATGAGACAGGGAGGATCCTCCAAAGGGTATGTGAAAGGCCAAGAGAATAGATAGACATGAAGAAAGCAGTCAGGGCTCCACGCTCTCACAGTCAAAAATATAAAGGTTTAAGGAGTCCCAGCGAAACTATTGTCGATGGGAATCAGAGGAAAAGGTCTTCGCTGGCTGGAGTCATACCTGGCACAAAGGAAGATGGTTGTGGTTATTGAACGTCAAATATCTCAGCTCCAGGACATCACTGCAGGAGTTCCTCAGGGTCGTGTCCTAGGCCCCAACCATCTTCAGCTGCTTCACAATGAGCTGCCCCCCCCATTATAAGGGCAGAAGTGGGGATGTTCGCTGATGTCTGCACCATGTTCAGCATCATTCGCGACTCCTCAGATAATGAAGCAGCCCGTGTCCAAATGCAGCAAGGCCTGAAAGACGTGCTCGTTAGGTGAACTGGACATTCTGAATTCTCCCCCCAGTGTACCCGAACAGACGCCGGAATGTGGCGACTAGGGGCTTTTCACAGTAACTTCATTGAAGCCTACTCGTGACAGTAAGCGATTTTCATTGCATTCACCTAACCATCGCCCCTTGACATTCAATGGCATTACCATCGCTGGATCCCCCACAATCAACATCCCTGGGGGTTACTGAACTGGACTAGCCATAAAAATACTGTGGTCAAAGGTTAGGAATCCTGCGGTGAGTAACTCACCTCCTGACACCCCAAAGCCTGTCCACCATCTACAAGACACAAGTCCGGAGTGTGATGGAACACTCTCCCCTTGCCTGGATGAGTGCAGCTCCACCAACACTCATGCAATTTAGCACCATCCAGGACAAAGCAGCCCCGCTCGATTACTCCTCCTTCCACAAACATTCATCCCTCCACCACCGACACACAAGATGCACTGTAGCATCTCCTCAGGCAGCACCTTCCAAACATGCGACTGCTCACCAAGAAGGGCAGCAGGGGCAGCAGGAACACCACCACCTGGAGGTTCCCCTCCAAGTCACTCACCACCCTGACTTGGAAATATATCGGCCGCTCCTTCTCTGTCGCTGGGTCAAAATCCTGGAACTCCCTCCCTAACAGCACTGTGGATGTACCTACAGGCCTGGTTAATATTTAAACCTTAATCAACAAATATAAAAAAAACAGTTGTTTGAGATTCACGAAAAAGAGGAAACGGAATGACCCATCAGTCAAGAGGGGGTTACGGAGGGAGTGAAAATCTCACAGGACACTTTGGGCTAGAATTTAAGTTTTACTGCTCAGGTGTTGAAGTCTCACCTAGGGCGAGCATAACGAGGAATGTCTGATGTAAATGTGCACACGGCCTTTACCAAATTCTCACTCCACTGCAGGAACGTTGCCTTGTGCTGTATGCAAGGGTAAACAAATCAATTAGAACATAGAACATCGAACGATACAGCGCAGTACAGGCCCTTCGGCCCACGATGTTGCACCGAAACAAAAGCCATCTAACCTACACTATGCCATTATCATCCATATGTTTATCCAATAAACTCTTAAATGCCCTCAATGTTGGCGAGTTCACTACTGTTGCAGGTAGGGCATTCCACGGCCTCACTACTCTTTGCGTAAAGAACCTACCTCTGACCTCTGCCCTATATCTATTACCCCTCAGTTTTCAGCTATGTCCCCTTGTGCCAGCCATTTCCATCCGCGGGAGAAGGCTCTCACTGTCCACCCTATCTAACCCCCTGATCATTTTGTATGCCTCTATTAAGTCTCCTCTTAACCTTCTTCTCTCCAACGAAAACAACCTCAAGTCCATCAGCCTTTCCTCATAAGATTTTCCCTCCATACCAGGCAACATCCTGGTAAATCTCCTCTGCACCCTCTCCAAAGCCTCCACGTCCTTCCTATAATGCGGTGACCAGAACTGTACGCAATACTCCAAATGCGGCCGTACCAGAGTTCTGTACAGCTGCAACATGACCTCCTGACTCCGGAACTCAATCCCTCTACCAATAAAGGCCAACACTCCATAGGCCTTCTTCACTACCCTATCAACCTAGGTGGCAACTTTCAGGGATCTATGTACATGGACACCTAGATCCCTCTGCTCATCCACCCTTCCAAGAACTTTACCATTCGCCAAATATTCCGCATTCCTGTTATTCCTTCCAAAGTGAATCACCTCACACTTCTCTACATTAAACTCCATTTGCCACCTCTCAGCCCAGCTCTGCAGCTTAGCTATATCCCTCTGTAACCTGCTACATCCTTCCACACTATCGACAACACCACCGACTTTAGTATCGTCTGCAAATTTACTCACCCACCCTTCTGCGCCTTCCTCTAGGTCATTGATAAAAATGACAAACAGCAACGGCCCCAGAACAGATCCTTGTGGTACTCCACTTGTAACTGAACTCCATTCTGAACATTTCCCATCAACCACCACCCTCTGTCTTCTTTCAGCTAGCCAATTTCTGATCCACATCTCTAAATCACCCTCAATCCCCAGCCTCCGTATTTTCTGCAGTAGCCTACCGTGGGGAAGCTTATCAAACACTTTGCTGAAATCCATATACACCACATCAACTGCTCTACCCTCGTCTACCTGTTCGGTCACCTTCTCAAAGAACTCGATAAGGTTTGTGAGGCATGACCTACCCTTCACAAAGCCATGCTGACTATCCTTGATCATATTATTCCTCTCTAGATGATTATAAATCTTGTCTCTTATAATCCCCTCCAAGACTTTACCCACAACAGACGTGAGGCTCACCGGTCTATAGTTGCCGGGGTTGTCTCTGCTCCCCTTTTTGAACAAAGGGACCACATTTGCTATCCTCCAGTCCTCTGGCACTATTCCTGTAGCCAATGATGACATAAAAATCAAAGCCAAAGGTCCAGCGATCTCTTCCCTGGCCTCCCAGAGAATCCTAGGATAAATCCCATCAGGACCCGGGGACTTATCTATTTTCAGCCTGTCCAGAATTGCCAACACCTCTTCCCTACGTACCTCAATGCCATCTATTCTATTAGCCTGGGTCTCAGCATTCTCCTCCACAACATTATCTTTTTCCTGAGTGAATACTGACGAAAAATATTCATTTAGTATCTCGCCTATCTCTTCAGACTCCACACACAACTTCCCATCCCTGTCCTTGACTGGTCCTACTCTTTCCCTAGTCATTCGCTTATTCCTGACATACCTATAGAAAGCTTTTGGGTTTTCCTTGATCCTACCTGCCAAATACTTCTCATGTCCCCTCCTTGCTCGTCTTAGCTCTCTCTTTAGATCCTTCCTCGCTACCTTGTAACTATCCATCGCCCCAACTGAAACTTCACACCTCATCTTCACATAGGCCTCCTTCTTCCTCTTAACAAGAGATTCCACTTCTTTGGTAAACCACGGTTCCCTCGCTCGACGCCTTCCTCTCTGCCTGACCGGTACATACTTATCAAGAACACGCAGTAGCTGATCCTTGAACAAGCTCCACTTATCCAGTGTGCCCAACACTTGCAGCCTACTTCTCCACCTTATCCCCCCCAAGTCACGTCTAATGGCATCATAATTGCCCTTCCCCCAGCTATAACTCTTGCCCTGCGGTGTATACTTATCCCTTTCCATCATTAACGTAAACGTCACCGAATTGTGGTCACTGTCCCCAAAGTGCTCTCCTACCTCCAAATCCAACACCTGGCCTGGTTCATTACCCAAAACCAAATCCAACGTGGCCTCGCCTCTTGTTGGCCTGTCAACATATTGTGTCAGGAAACCCTCCTGCACACACTGTACAAAAAATGACCCATCTAATGTACTCGAACTATATCTTTTCCAGTCAATATTTGGAAAGTTAAAGTCTCCCATAATAACTACCCTGTTACTTTCGCTCTTATCCAGGAGCATCCTCACCATCCTTTCCTCTACATCCCTAGAACTATTTGGAGGCCTATAGAAGACTCCCAACAGTGTGACCTCTCCTTTCATGTTTCTAACCTCAGCCCATACTACCTCGGAAGATGAGTCCCCATCTAGCATCCTCTCCGCCACCGTAATACTGCTCTTGACTAGCAGTGCCACACCTCCCCCTCTTTTGCCTCCTTCTCTGAGCTTACTAAAACACCTAAACCCCGGAACCTGCAACATCCATTCCTGTCCCTGCTCTATCAATGTCTCCGAAATGGCCACAACATCGAAGTCCCAGGTACCAACCCATGCTGCCAGTTCCCCTACCTTATTTCGTATACTCCTGGCATTGAAGTAGACACACTTCAAACCACCTACCTGAACACTGGCCCCCTCCTGCGACGTCAAATCTGTGCTCCTGACCTCTATACTCTCATTCTCCCTTACCCTAAAACTACAATCCAGGTTCCCATGCCCCTGCTGCATTAGTTTGAACCCCCCCAAAGAGCACTAACAAATCTCCCCCCCAGGATATTTGTGCCCCTCAGGTTCAGATGTAGACCATCCTGTCTGTAGAGGTCCCACCTTCCCCAGAAAGAGCCCCAGTTATCCAGAAATCTGAATCCCTCCCGCCTGCACCATCCCTGTAGCCACGTGTTTAATTGCTCTCTCTCTCCCTATTCCTCATCTCACTATCACGTGGCACGGGCAACAACCCAGAGATAACAACTCTGATTGTTCTCGTTCTGAGCTTCCATCCGAGCTCCTTGAAAGCCTGCCTGACATCCTTGTCCCCTTTCCTACCTATGCTGTTAGTGCCAATGTGGACCACGACTTGGGGCTGCTCCCCCTCCCCCCTAAGGACCCGGAAAACACGATCCGAGACATCACGTACCCTTGCACCTGGGAGGCAACATACCAAACGTGAGTCTCTCACGCTCCCACAAAATCTCCTATCTGTGCCCCTGACTATCGAGTCCCCAATTACTAATGCTCTGCTCCTCTCCCCCCTTCCCTTCTGAGCAACAGGGACAGACTCCGTGCCAGAGGCCCGTACCCCATGGCTTACCCCTGGTAAGTCCCCCCCCCCACAAGTATCCAAAGCGATATACTTGTTTCTCAGGGGAACGACCGCAGGGGATCCCTGCACTGACTGCTTCTTCCCAGTCCCTCTTACAGTTACCCATCTATCTCCAATCTTTGGTGTAACTAATTCCCTGAAGCTGCTATCTATGACCCCCTCTGCCTCCCGAATGATCCGAAGTTCTTCCAACTCCAGCTCCAGTTCCCTAACTCGGTCTTGGAGGAGCTGGAGATGGCAGCACTTCCTGCAGGTAAAATCAGCAGGGACACTAACGGCATCCCTCACCTCAAACATCCTGAAGGAGGAACATTGCACTCCCTTCCCTGCCATTCCTCTAACTTTCTACCAAGATCTGGCTAACAACTAAATTAAATTTAAAAAAAATAAAATAATAATAATAAAATATGGCACTTACCTCACACCAAAGGGTTTTATTATTAGGTTAGAGGAGGAGGGCGGGTGGGAGACACTACACGTGTAGTGTCTCGGGTTTCCTCTCCACCAGAATTTATTGGTGAGGGTCTTCCCAGAAGTCCGCGGGTCGAACTTCCTGTTCCCGCCTTAAACACTAAAATTAAATTTAAAAAAAACAGCAAAGAGGGACCGAAAACGGGACCAGGTAAGTGTTTACTGCTGAAATTGACTAGCCTGCTCCTGTGAAGGTCTCCCAGAAATCACTAACGCACCGCTCCCGCTGAAATCGACTGGCCTGCTCCTGCAAAGACAAGTGTTTTTAAAGGAGAGACTTACCTCCCAGAAATCACTTGCGCACTGCTCCCGCTGAAATTGACTAGCCTGCTCCGCTCCCGCTGAAATCCCCAAGCACACCAGACATGATACATTTGAGGAGTTATCGGACGCGTGATGAATATTTGACAGGTGCAGATAGACCCAGGCTGAGATGTGAGTGAATTATTCCCAATCATTAATGTCCGACATTGAGGTAACCTGGGGACATCAGGCGGGATCTTGTGGAGGTGTTGGAGGTCTTGGCAGCTACCTGTTGAGCTAGTGGGAACCGCTCTGGGTGGTCTCCCATACCCTGTTCCACTCAGCAACATTATGATGGGCTTTTGCCCGGGGTTCAAGGACCCCACAGGGGCAGGAGCCTCGCCCATCAAGAGCTGTCAGCCAATCAGGATCGCGTTCCTCAGGGTGAGTGTCTTAGGCCCGACCATATTCAGCTGCTTCAATTGGCAGTGGGGCAGATAAGGCTGACCACAAGCCTTCCTGTCGCACAATTAATCGGGGTGGAGGTCCCCACCCATCACCTTCCTGCCTGATTAAATGCCCGCTTACCACCTTGCCACAAGCGCGAGTATAAGAATAATCATCGTGACTCTAAACCGAGGAGGGGAAGCACGGCGAAATTTGGACTTCCATTTTATTTCCCTGTTGGGAATTTGAACCATTTTCCTTCAAATGGCAAGTGCTGATCCCGCGATCAGTAAAATGGGCACTCAGTGGCTGCCATGTTGCCAAGGATCAACAGTGGGTAACTCAGGTTGATTCGGTAGAGTGTGGCTCTCCTGGGACGCTGATGCGTTGGGAACAGGAGGAGGCCATTCAGCCCATTGAGGCTGCTCTGTAATTCAATGAGATCAATACTGATCAGTATTGGAACTTGTTATCTTCCCGAAAGACATCTATCAACATCCATTTTTAAAGCCTCAACAGCTTGTTGGGGAGGAGTGATCGGTGGAGCTTCTTGCTAAACCCTGGCCAAACTGGATTCTTGCCACACATCATTAACTGCGCTGAAAGTCTGTCGAGGAGGATTTCTCATTTCCCAAACTAGTAAACAAGTCCGGCTCAGTAACCAGCCAGTTGAGTAAACGCCCCACATTTGTCGACACCTTGAATATCCAGCACTTTGAAAACTTTGGCGAAGTTTCAGGTCATATCTTAACGACCTGCGACACTTCATGGCCTGAGGGTGATTTGACTGCAACTTGCTGGCACTGAATTTCAGTCAGGAAGAATCGTTGACCTCAGCCCAGTGTCACGGGACCCAGCCTCACAGCCCCGCCCTGTTCACTTGCAGGTAGAAATAAGAGAATCTGAGCAAACTGGGGACTACGCTGTCATAATGTCCACCAGTATATCATGGTGCAGACACACACACACTGATAGACACACAGCAAGACCAATCAACACACACAACACCGCAGCCAATCACCAGTTAGAGCACACTCACTATAAAGACAGAGGGCATCAGAGTTCCCGCTCATTCGGGATGCAGCCTCCTAGAAGGACAGAGCTTACAGCTTACAGCACAGATCTTCACCATGTGCTGAGTGCATAGACTGGTTAGGGCATGCATAGGTCTTTAGTTTAATCTAACATCGTGTTAACCCACAGTGAAAGTATGTTCAACAGTTTCTAACTTAATAAAATAGTGTTGCACTATTTTAAGTGTTGGTGGCCTGTATGTGTTCCACGGATCCAGAGCACCCAACACATCATACGCTATTCTTAAAAGTTTACAATTGTCCCTCGTGCACTATTACTGATGAAAAAGGACATGCTGTCAAAGCTTTACATCTTGCACTCATCAGGGCAGATTCTCAAGAGCACCAATTGTAAAAGGAAAAAACAATTTATACTTTGTGAGAAGAGTGCTGATCAGTTGGCAAGTGGATTCTGATTGGTAAAGACGTTGCCACGGAGAATGAACCAGCCAGGCTTCTATTTGAATTCAAACCAGGCTGATTGACTCTGATTGGTCTGGCATTGCTATGGGGAAGGAACCAGGGAATGGCTGCCCGCAAGATTTTGTTTAGTCGAAAAAGGCACAATGTGTGGACATGCTCCATCTGTCTGCAAAGGGCTGTTTACTTTGGAGAAAAGTGAATCCAAAGTAAAGTAGCTGCACTGGTAAAGATCAAACTTTAGGGTTAAGGTGGAATAATTGGCAGATACAGCAGAAGGTGAGCTATAAAATGTCAACCACATTGCTGTGGGTTTGGAGTCACATGTAGACCAGACCAGGTAAGGACGGTAGATTTCCTTCCCTAAAGGAGCATTAATAATAATAATCTTTATTATTGTCACAAGTAGGCTTACATTAACACTGCAATGAAGTTACTGTGAAAAGCCCCTAGTCACCACATTCTGGCGCCTGTTCGGGTACACAGAGGGAGAATTCAGAATGTCCAATTCACCCAACAAGCACGTCTTTCGAGACTTGTGGGAGGAAACCGGAGCGCCCGGAGGAAACCCACGCAGACAAACAAAGAACAAAGAAAGGTACAGCACAGGAACAGGCCCTTCGACCCTCCACGGGGAGAACGCGCAGACTGTACATAGACAGTGACCCAAGCCAGGAATCGAACCCGGGTCCCTGGTGCTGTGCAGCAACAGTGCGAACCACTGTGCTACCATTAGTGAACCAGATGGGGTTTTTACAACAATTGGTGATAGCTTCATGGTCACCATTACTGAGACTAGTTTTGCAATTCCAGATTTTATTGATTTGAATTTAAATTCCACCAGCTGCCATGGTGGGATTCGAACTCCTGTCCCCAGAGCCTAGGCCTCTGGATTACTAGTCCAGTGACATTACCATTCTGCCACCATCTGCCTTAAATTCCATAAAATAAATTTGGAATTTGAAAGGCTCGTCTCACTAATAGTGGCCATCAAACTACAGGATGGTCATTAAAACCCACCTGGTTCAGCAATGGGAGGATATCTGGTCTTCACATGACTCCACCAATTTGGCTGATACTGAAATGGTTGCTCATGTTCTTGGCAGTAAGGAAAGGTTCGGAAAACTAGAAAACAAGAAATGCAATGGTTCAAGAATGCATTGCCCTGGTCCTGTCGGTAATGCCTTCATCTGATCAATATATAAAAAGGTAGGAAACACCCATCCCTCCCCCCCTCTCCACCATCCCTGCGGTGACCATACCTTTAAAGGGCAACACAGCAGAGTAAGGGTCACATGGTCTGGGCGACCAATCGAGATTCAGAGTGTGGAATCACCCCTGTTGCTAACTTTCTCCTTGGTTCAATTGCTCTGTTTTATTACCTTTGCTCTCGAGTCGCCAGGTATCTTTATGATACCGCCACGAGGTTCAAGTCCGAGTAATGATCAATAACCCAATACACCAATTAGTAAGATTCAAATCAAAGCACATTTATTATACACAGTAATCGCTACTCATGCACAAATTCTATGTCTGAGCTACTTCTACAACTAACAGGCCTATACTTAACTTCGGACTGGCCCACCAGGTCAGGGGAACAAATGGCCTTTCGTTCGGGTTCTGAGTCTGCGGGATTCGAAGTTGGTAAGGATTGGTAGCTAGGAGCGCCTATCTCATAGCGAGCGTTGAATTAAGACTTACTTTGTTCGGGGGTCACTGCACCGGTCACAGTCAATGTTGGTTTGTGTTGCTGGGTGACCCGGGCAGGACGCAGAGGTGAAGAGAGAGCGATTTGAACTTGGGGCTTAACTCTTATAGTCCCCAGGGGCTTCCCGCCTTTCGGGGCGGACCCTGTACCTGGTCCCAAGTGATTGGACTTTGTCCCAATCGCTTGGTTCGATTTTCTCCAATACTGGAGCGGTTCCCTGATCGATGGGCGGTCTTGAGGTGCTCGTTCACCTCCTTTGTGTTGGCTCCTGCTGGCGCCGGGGAGTCTGGCTTTGCTTTGTGTGTCCAAAATGTTACTTATTGTTCCCGGGGATTGCTCATCAGTATGCAGATGGCTGCTACTTTGTTATGCTGATGGTCGCTGCTAGCGATGTTGTCTGGCCTTTGCAGAGGTAAATACACAGCAAACCTGCAGCTGCTGGTTTCTGTCTATATTGGCTGACTTTCCCATCAGCCTTTGCCGTTCGCCATTTTAAATCGGGAGGTGGCCAATTTAGGTGGCTACCCCCCAGAGTGAGGGAGGCTCCTCGGCTTTGCCCCATATCCCTTAATACCTAGAATTAGGGGCTGGTTTAGCACAGTGGGCTAAACAGCTGGCTTGTAATGCAGAACAAGGCAGCAGCACGGGTTCAATTCCCGTACCGGCCTCCCCGAACAGGCGCCGGAGTGTGGCGACTAGGGGCTTTTCACAGTAACTTCATTGAAGCTGACTTGTGACAATAAGCAATTATTATTATTATTTTTAAAAATCTATCTCAGATTGAAAATTAACAACTGTTCCAGCTTCAACTGCTGTTTGTGGGAGAGATTTCCAAACCTCTCCCACCCATTGAATGACAAAGTTCTTCCAAACATCTCGCCTGAACATTTAGACCATGCCCCCTAGTTTTAGAATCTCCGACCAGTGGAAACCGTCTATCTACCCAGTCCTTCCCTACGATGGGATGAGTGAGTGGAAATTTAATTTTTGGAATTCAAACACAGAGCTGGACACGGGAGGCAATATGGTCACGGGCTATGAAGGGGAAAAGGGACATTGGAGAGGGTGAGCCATTCGCTGCTCAAGAATCTGGTAAAACGGCACGTTGGTGGCAACCGACGCCCGGGGGCCCAAAAGCAGCAGGCCCCCGTACCTGAACACGGGCTCCTTTTCTTGAATGTATAAAGGTTTGTCCTTCATTATCCCCTTTTCGGAAAGTCACTTTGTAGATTCCCGCTTTCTCCTCTTCCTCTTTTATCGTTGTGGGTAAATGTTCCTGTAAATAATTGTAAAACCAATAAAAACATTATTAAAAAAAAGAGAATCTGGTTTGAAGTGGGGCAAGAGGGGTTGTTCCAGAAGAAACGTTGGAGGGCAGCTCCGGCGAATAGAGATCCACTATCCATGGTCGGCAGTTGAATGGGAATGGGAGTGGAGAACCTCATGTTGTAGGTAGCCACTCCCTTTCTCCGATCGCCTGTCCCTATTTACCTGTATAAGTGACCAGGAGATGTATTATCGAGAGAGGATAATGCTGACTGGGTTTGGGTGAGTACACTACCCTCCAGGAGGAACCTCTTGGTAAACAAGCTGAGGATGGGCTGGTTGGAATGTGTACTGCTCTTTCTCTCTTCTCTATTATGAGGACCCAAGGGCACTGGTGGAATTTCAATCCCTTGTAGATTGAAGTTGGAGACCTGGTGATACACAAGAGCCAAGAACAAATCAATTAACATCACCATAAACAACTGCTCCCAATTAATTTATCTTCTCTTTCCGTCAACAGCAGAATACAACGATTATCTTTTTGTTCAAAAATAATTCTTATTCCTCCTTGGGTTGTGAGTGTCCTTGGAAAGGCCTTTGAGAAAGTGATGTCAACAATGGCAAGACAAATCCTTTCCCCATCTGAGGAAAGTGACTTGTGACAGGAGAGAGGGATGGCAACGTTCTTCAGCAATTCGCTTAGTGATGGCGGGAATATGTTCAGAAGTAAGGAGAATGTCTCCATCACCGACCCGGACTTGGGGCTGTGATGTCCCACCTCCCAAATCCTTCCCGGTCTCGCTCCCCGGAATTGGTGGGGTTCATTCCTCATTTCCAACCCGTCCATGGCGTAAGGAAACAACCCAAGCAGCTTCACGTTGGAGATGGTGTCATGTGAGAGTACCTTTAAGAAATGGGTGTTTAAGAAATGTACCTTTAAGAAATGGGTGTTTATCAGTGATGTCAGAGTGTGGGTAGAGCTGGGCTGTCTGTCAGCTTTTTACTTTGGTTTTAGGCTGTTGGCTGCAGGGTGTGTTTTAGTTTCATTTTCAGTGTTGGAGCTGAAGCCAGACAGAGCAGTGTACGGCTGTTCTCTCTGCCATCAAAAGACTATCTCTTGATCATTTGGTGAATTCAGAATTATAAATGTTCTCAGTAGTGAATGTAAACCTGATGTGCTTCTGTTAAAAGGTGTTTCTTTTGTCCTCTGGATGTTATTTGGGAAGTTATTAAGGATTACTTAGTGTTGTATTCTTTGGGGGTTGTATTTGAATTGATGGTTGCTAAGATGTTCACTCTTTGTTTTACAAAGATTAACTTGAGTTCATAGAATAAACATTGTTTTGCTTTAAAAATACTTTTCCATTTCTGCTGTACCACACCTGTAGAGTGGGCCGTGTGCTCCCCATACCACAATCTAGTAAAAGTTGTGGGTCAGGTGAACTCCATGATACACTTTGGGGTTCTCTAAACCCTGGCCCATAACAAATTGGGGGCTCGAGAGGGATAAATGTCTATCTATTGGATTGGCTTAGTGAACTTAAAGACAGTGAGAGGTGAGCATATTGTGGTTGCTTTTCAGGTGTGGTATTTTAGTTTAAGTAGGGAGTGTGTTGTGGATAATGGCTCTTTCAGAGGCTCTGAAGTTTTTGGGGGTGGAAATGGTCACACGCAGTACCTTACGGACAGAGACTAAAAGCAGACTGTTAGATTTGGCAAAAACATTGCAGTTAACATTACCTGACAAAATGCAAAAAGATGAGGTAATCATGGCGGTGGCCAAGCATTTAAAGTTGCCTGAGATACAGTTTGACGCATTAGAAATGGCAAAAATGAAGTTACAAACTAAACAAATGGAACATGAGAAAGAATTAAAGCAGCTTGAATACAAAAGAGAGAGAGGGGAAAACGAAAAGGAGAGCGAAGAAAGGATAAAAGAAAGAATAGCCCTAGCAGAACAAAAAGAAAGAGAAAGAGATACAAATCAGGGAAAAAGATAAAGAGAGAGAGTTTGAACTTCAGAAAATGGCCATGAAACAAGACAGTCAGTTAAAATTGGCAGACGTAAAGGGAAACGTACAGTTGGATGATAGTGATGAGGATAGTGAGAAAGAGTGTCATAGTCTTTCACTGCTGAACGTGGATGCGAAAATACTCTCAAAGGTCCTGGCCAAAAGGCTGGAGAGCTGCGTACCAGAGGTTATCGCAGAGGACCAAACGGGCTTTGTCAAGGCAACTCACAGCGAACATCAGGCGGCTGCTGAATGTGATAATGACCACCCGCCCGCCGGGGAGAGAACAGCAGAGGTGATCGTCTCCCTGGGTGCAGAAAAGGCCTTTGACAGAATCAAATGGAGCAACCTCCTCGAGGTACTGGAACGGTTTGGGCTAGGAGCGGGATTCGCCGCCTGGGTGAGGCTCCTGTACAACACTCCCAAAGCGAGTGGCCGAACTAACACCATTAGCTCTGAATACTTCCAGCTACAGATTGGAACAAGACAGGGCTGCCCCCTGTCCCCACTCTTGTTCGCGCTGGCGATCGAACCCCTGGCAATAGCCCTGCGGGACGCAAAAAGCTGGAAGGGAATCCGGAGAGGAGACAGAGAGCACAGAGTCTCACTTTATGCAGATGACCTGCTCCTCTATGTCTCGACGCCACAGGAGGGACTGAAGGCAATACTGCAAATACTGAAAGAGTTTGGAACCTTCTCGGGCTACAAACTTAACCTGGGGGTGGGGGGGAGGACCCGAGAATTCCCAAACCGACACTGCAAAGAGGGAAAGTCAGAGGGGTCCTGGCTCTACGAACCTACAATACTACCATTGGGCAGCAACGACAGAAAGAGTGAGGGGATGGGTACAAGAACCCGACACAGATTGGGTACAAATGGAGGAGGCATCCTGTAAAAGAATGACCCTCCGGGCTCTGGCCACAGCAGCACTCCCGTCCTCCTCAACAAGATACACAACGAGCCCAGTGGTAGCGGCCACACTGAGAACATGGACCCAGCTGAGACAACACTTCGGGACAACCAAAATGTCCCTTATGGCCCCCATCTGCGGCAATCACAGATTCCCCCCAGCCATGCTAGATACCACCTTCAAAAGATGGAGGTGGGACGGGGCCACACTGACGGTCGGGGACTTCCACGTAGGGCACAGACTGGCAACACAAGACAAACTGGCGAGTAAGTGGAAACTAGCAAAAGGACAGGAAATGAGACACCTCCAAATAAAACACTTCCTCCGCAAAGAGACAGTAGGGTACCCCGGGGCCCCAGAAACCACACTATTAGAGGACCTGATAGGCACAAGCAGCGAGAAGGGGGGTCTATGCGGGAAAATATACGGACAGCTACTGGACAGAGCCCGGACTCCACTGGACGGGACCAGACAAAAATGGGAGGACGAACTGAGGACAGAGGTAGGGTGGGGACTCTGGAGCGAAGTACTGAGCAGTGCTAACTCCACCTCCTCCTGCGCAAGGCTAAGCCTAATGCAGCTCAAAGTGGTGAACAGAGAGCACCTGACCAGAACCCGAATGAGCAAGTTGTTCCCGGAGGTGTAGGACAAATGTGAGCGGTGCCAGAGGGGCCCGGCCAACCATATCCACATGTTCTGGGCTTGACCCAGACTTGCTGGATTCTGGGCAACCTTTTCCGAGGCAATGTCCAAGGTTGTGGGGGTGAGGGTGAAGCCATGCCCGAGAGAGTCAATCTTTGGGGTATCGCAGCAGCCAGAGTTACACATGGGGAAGGGGGCCAACGCCCTAGTTTTCGCTTCCCTAATCGCACGCCGGAGAATCCTGCTCGGCTGGCGATCAGCAGCACCACCGCGGCTGCAGACTGGCTCGCTGACCTCTCGGAATTTCTCCACCTGGAGAAGATTAAGTACGCCATCCGAGGGTCAGAGGAAGGCTTCCTGGACACTTGGGGGCAGTTCGTCGGCCTGTTCCAAAACCTGTTCGAGGCCAGCAACGAGGAGTAAGCCAGGGGGGAAAAAAAAAGATGAAGAACCAAAGGACTGCGCAACCTTGGGGGGGGGGGGGGGAGAATGGGGAAACCACAAGAGAAGAGGAAGGGTGCTGAAACCAATGGGGGGCGGGGAGGAGGACGGGGGAATATCATAGACCGATCCAGAGGGCAGCAAGATGTACAGAGTTAGTCAAATGAAGGACAAAACAAACTTCTCTGTAAAATAAAGCAAATTAGCGCGGGCAAGAAAAATGTAATGTATATAAGTAACAACTGTTTATAAATACGAGAAAAGCCAATAAATAGTCGAAGGCTTGGTGGGGATCTATTTAAATATGTCCAAGCATTGCCAAGGTTTGACGAGAAGGAGGTGGAAGCCTTTTTAATTTCATTTGAGAAGGTAGCTAAACAAATGAAATGGCCACAGGACATGTGGGTATTACTGATTCAAACAAAGCTGATAGGTAGGGCTAGTGAAGTGTTCACATCACTACCGGAGGAGGTATCTGGAACGTATGAGGAGGTGAAGAAATCCATCTTAGGTGCATATGAGCTAGTGCCTGAAGCTTACAGACAAAGGTTTAGAAATTTAAGGAACGAATTTGGTCAAACATGCATGGAGTTTGAAAGGCTCAAACAGAGTAATTTTGATAGGTGGATAAGAGCTTTGAAAATAGACCTCAGAGAAATTATACTTTTGGAGGAGTTTGAAAATTCAATTCCTGATGTAGTGAGAACTCACGTGGAAGGTCAGAGGGTTAAAACTGCGAGATTAGCAGCGGAAATGGCAGATGATTATGAATTAGTTCATAAATCAAAGATTGGTTTCCGACATCAATTTCAGCCGGTGAGGGCTACAAACTGGGGACATGAGAAATACTCAAGTGGTAAAGTTAAAGTGTTGGTGGTTGAAGAAAAGCACTGGGAAGACTGATGTGGTAAAACAGGATAAGACAGTGGGGTTTGTTAAAGTGGTAAAGGAAAGCCCAATTGAAGCGTAGGAGGTGCAAACGATTGTACAGCCTGATCAAGAGGTGATTGATGAGAAGGTGCCAGATATCTTTAAAGAATTTATTTGTGTGGGTAGGGTTTACTCATGTGTATCAGGAGGAGCAGGTAAAGAAGTCACAATTTTAAGAGTTACGGGAGCTAGTCACTCTTTAATGGTAAGAGATGAGGAGTTGTGTAGTCTGGGAAGAATGTTGCCAGAAAAGGTGGTAATATGTGGAATTCAGGGTGAGAGGAGTAGCGTTCCATTATATAAGGTAAGGTTGGAAAGTCCAGTAAAGAGTGGTGAAGTGGTAATAGGAGTAATAGAGAAACTATCTTGTCCAGGAATACAGTTTATCTTGGGTAATGATATAGCTGGATCTACAGTGGTTGAAAAGCCAGTGAAAAATCAGACAACTGAAGTGTTGAAGGACGAATATCCTGGAATTTTTCCGGATTGTGTAGTAACAAGGTCGTAAAGTCACAGGTTAAGACAAGAGGAGAAATCAAAGAGTGAAGATGAAGTTGAAGTGCAATTATCAGAAACGATTTTTGATCAGATGGTTGAAAAAGGACAAGACCAGGTGGAGGATGAGGCGGATATTTTTAGTTCAGGAAAATTGACGGAGTTACAACAAAAGGATATAGAAATAAAACAGATGTATCAGAAAGCATATACGGAGGAGGAATCTGAGTGTATACCAGACTGTTATTACCGTAAAAGTGATGTCTTGATGAGGAAATGGAGACCTTTACATATGCAGGCGAATGAAAAGTGGGCAGAAGTTCATCAATTAGTATTGCCGATAGGGTATACAACGGAGGTGTTGCGAGTTGCACATGAGGTACCAGTGGGAGGTCATTTGGGAATGAGGAAAACTCAAGCTAAAATCCAGAAACATTTTTATTGGCCTGGACTACATAAAGATGGAGTTAAATGTTCATGTCAAGTGATAGGGAAACCTCAAGCAGTGATAAAACCAGCACCCTTAATACCCATTCCAGCATTTGAGGAACCTTTTTCCAAGGGTCCTAATTGATTGCGTAGGACCGCTTCCTAAAACAAAAATGGGAATCAATATCTTTTGGCGATAATGGATGTGTCTACTAGGTTTCCAGAGGCCATTCCAGTGTTGAGGGCTTATTGTCAAGATTATCCAGAGGAGGACTTCCGGGTGCGGCGATGACCAGCTGAGTCGCACGTTTCGGCAGCTCCCGGTGGAACGGACTTTAGGGCTCTTGATAGGAGCCCCAACGGCAATTTTAACGGCTAAAAACACCGTGCGGTAAACCAGAAGGGTGTTCCCCCTGGACACGGATGGAAAAAGGAGAGGAAAGTGGCCGGATTGCAGCGGATCCTTTGGAACAACGGCAAGGAAGGCAAGCAGAAACCAAGATGGCGTCGGAAGGTGGCAGTCTCATATGGGGCCCTGAACAACAAGAGTTCTTGAAACGCTGCGTGGAGGAGATAAAAAAGGAAATGAAGAAAGAGTTGTTGGCCCCGATATTACAGGCGATTGAAGGGCTGAGAGAGGAACAAAAGACCCAGGAGCAGGAGCTTCGGGTCGTGAAGGCGAAAGCAGCAGAGAATGAGAACGATATACAGGGCCTGGTGGTGAAGTCGGAGATACAGGAGGCACACCAGAAACGATCTGTGGAGAGGTTGGAGGCACTGGAAAATAACGCAAGGAGGAACAACTTGAGGATTCTTGGCCTTCCTGAAGGTGTGGAGGGGGCGGACGTCGGGGCATATGTGAGCACGATGCTGCACTCGTTAATGGGAGCGGAGGCCCTGACGGGTCCGTTGGAGGTGGAGGGAGCATACCGAGTTATGGTGCGAGGATCGAGAGCAGGAGAAACTCCCAGAGCCATAGTGGTGAGATTCCTCCGTTTTAAGGATAGAGAAATGGTCCTTAGATGGGCGAAGAAAACTCGGTGTAGTAAATGGGAGAACGCGGTGATCCGCGTTTATCAAGATTGGAGTGCGGAGGTGGCGAGAAGGAGGGCGAGCTTTAATCGGGCCAAAGCGGTACTTCACAAAAAGAAGATAAAATTTGGAATGCTGCAACCGGCAAGACTGTGGGTCACATATCAAGGGAGGCACCACTACTTTGAGACGGCGGATGAAGCGTGGACTTTTATTGTAGAAGAAAAATTGGAATGAGTGGATTATGAAAATGAACGTTTGGACAAAGTGGTGGGGCGAATGGGGGGGGGCGAAGAGGGGTTTTATGTTTTAATCCTGCGGTATGGTAACTTTTCTCTCTCCCACAGGTGGTGATGGGGGGAGGTGGGGAGGGAGAGGAGATGGGGCGTTGGCCATGGGAGGCGGGGCCGAGGGAGAGGCGCGGGCTTGGTTCCCGCGCTATGATAATTATGGCGGGAACAGAGAAGCAGGAAGGAGGGGGCGTCGCACGGTGCGAGCCGTGATCACGGGGGAAAGCCGAGGTCAGCCAGAGTTTGCTGACTTCTGGGAGCAACATGGGGGGAGTAATTACGCTAGCGGGGGGTCTAGCGGGGAGGGGGGGAGGGGGGAATTACTGGGTTGCTGCTGCTGGGGAAAGGGGGGAGTGGGTACGGGAAAGGATGGGCACCGTCTGGGAGAGATACAGCTGCGTGGGAACTGGGTGAGAAGCTGGAAAAAGATGATGGCTAACCGGCAAGGGGTGGGGGTGGGAAGCCCCCCAACTCGGCTGATCACGTGGAACGTGAGGGGGCTTAACGGGCCGATAAAGAGGGCACGAGTACTCGCACACCTTAAGAAACTTAAAGCAGATGTGGTTATGTTACAGGAAACGCACCTGAAACTGATAGACCAGGTTAGGTTGCGCAAAGGATGGGTGGGGCAGGTGTTCCATTCGGGGCTGGATGCGAAAAACAGGGGGGTGGCTATATTAGTGGGGAAGCGGGTAATGTTCGAGGCAAAGACTATAGTGGCGGATAACGGGGGCAGATACGTGATGGTGAGTGGCAAATTACAGGGAGAGATGGTGGTTTTGGTAAACGTGTATGCCCCGAACTGGGACGATGCCAACTTTATGAGGCGAATGCTAGGACGCATCCCAGACCTAGAGACGGGAAAGCTGATAATGGGGGGAGATTTTAACACGGTGTTGGAACCAAGGCTGGATAGGTCGAAGTCCAGGACTGGTAGGAGGCCGGCAGCAGCCAAGGTGCTTAAGGATTTTATGGAGCAGATGGGAGGGGTGGACCCGTGGAGATTCAGTAGACCTAGGAGTAAGGAGTTCTCGTTTTTCTCCTATGTCCATAAAGTCTATTCACGCATAGACTTTTTCGTGTTGGGTAGGGCATTGATCCCGAGGGTGAGGGGAACGGAATATACGGCTATAGCCATTTCGGATCATGCCCCACACTGGGTAGACTTGGAGATAGGGGAGGAAACAAGAGGGCGCCCACCCTGGAGAATGGACATGGGACTAATGGCAGATGAGGGGGTGTGCCTAAGGGTGAGGGGATGCATCGAAAAGTACTTGGAACTCAATGACAATGGGGAGGTTCAGGTGGGAGTGGTCTGGGAGGCGTTGAAGGCGGTGGTGAGGGGGGAGCTGATATCAATAAGGACACATAAAGGGAAGCAGGAGAGTAAGGAACGGGAGCGGTTGCTGCAAGAACTTTTAAGGGTGGACAGACAATATGTGGAAGCACCGGAGGAGGGACTGTACAGGGAAAGGCAAAGGCTGCATGTGGAATTTGACTTGCTGACCACAGGCACTGCAGAGGCACAATGGAGGAAGGCGCAGGGTGTACAGTATGAATATGGAGAGAAGGCGAGCAGATTGCTGGCACACCAATTGAGGAAAAGGGGAGCAGCGAGGGAAATAGGGGGGGTGAGGGACGAGGAAGGAGAGACGGAGCGGGGAGCGGAGAGAGTGAATGAAGTGTTCAAGACATTTTATAAAAAATTGTATGAAGCTCAACCCCCGGATGGGAGGGAGAGAATGATGGATTTTTTGGATCGGCTGGAAATTCCCAAGGTGGAAGAGCAGGAAAGGGCGGGACTGGGAGCACAGATCACGGTAGAAGAAGTGGTGAAAGGAATTAGGAACATGCAGACGGGAAAGGCCCCGGGACCGGACGGATTCCCAGTTGAATTTTACAGAAAATATTTGGACTTGCTCGCCCCGCTACTGACGAGGACCTTTAATGAGGCAAAGGAAAGGGGACAACTGCCCCCGACTATGTCAGAAGCAACGATATCGCTTCTCTTAAAGAAGGAAAAGGATCCGCTACAATGCGGGTCCTACAGACCAATTTCCCTCCTAAATGTGGATGCCAAGGTCCTGGCCAAGGTAATGGCAATGAGAATAGAGGAATGTGTCCCGGGGGTGGTTCATGAGGACCAAACGGGGTTTGTGAAGGGGAGACAGCTGAACACGAATATACGGAGGCTGTTAGGGGTAATGATGATGGCCCCACCAGAGGGTGAAACGGAGATAGTAGTGGCGATGGATGCCGAGAAAGCATTTGATAGAGTGGAATGGGATTATCTGTGGGAGGTGTTGAGGAGATTCGGGTTTGGAGAGGGGTATGTTAGATGGGTGCAGCTGTTGTATAGGGCCCCAGTGGCGAGTGTGGTCACGAATGTACGGGGATCGGCATATTTTCGGCTCCATAGAGGGACAAGGCAGGGATGTCCTCTGTCCCCATTACTGTTTGCACTGGCGATTGAGCCCCTGGCGATAGCGCTGAGAGGTTCCAGGAGGTGGAGGGGAATACTTAGGGGAGGAGAAGAACACCGGGTATCTTTATATGCGGATGATCTGCTACTATATGTGGCGGATCCAGCGGAGGGGATGCCAGAAATAATGCGGATACTTGGGGAGTTTGGGGATTTTTCAGGGTATAAATTGAACATGGGGAAGAGTGAGCTGTTTGTGGTGCATCCAGGGGAGCAGAGTAGAGAAATAGAAGACCTACCGTTGAGGAAGGTAACAAGAGACTTTCGTTACCTGGGGATCCAGATAGCGAAGAATTGGGGCACATTGCACAGGCTAAATTTGACGCGGTTGGTGGAACAGATGGAGGAAGATTTCAAGAGATGGGATATGGTAGCATTGTCAATGGCAGGGAGGGTGCAGGCGGTTAAGATGGTGGTCCTCCCGAGATTCCTCTTTGTGTTTCAGTGCCTCCCGGTGGTGATCACGAAGGCTTTTTTCAAAAGGATAGAAAAGAGTATCATGGGTTTTGTTTGGGCCGGGAAGACTCCGAGAGTGAGGAAGGGATTCTTACAGCGTAGTAGGGATAGGGGGGGGCTGGCACTACCGAGCCTAAGTGAGTATTATTGGGCCGCTAATATTTCAATGGTGAGTAAGTGGATGGGAGAGGAGGAAGGAGCGGCGTGGAAGAGATTAGAGATGGCGTCCTGTAGGGGGACCAGCCTGCAGGCTATGGTGACAGCCCCATTGCCATTCTCACCAAGGAACTATACCACGAGTCCGGTGGTGGTAGCTACACTGAAGATTTGGGGACAGTGGAGACGACATAGGGGAAAGACCGGAGCATTGGGGGGGTCCCCGATAAGAAACAACCATAGGTTTGCCCCGGGGGGAATGGATGGGGGATATGGAATGTGGCAAAGAGCAGGAATAACGCAATTGAAAGATCTATTTGTGGATGGGAAGTTTGCGAGTCTGGGAGCGCTGACTGAGAAATATGGGTTGCCCCAAGGGAATGCATTTAGGTACATGCAATTGCGGGCTTTTGCGAGGCAACAGGTGAGGGAATTCCCGCAGCTCCCGACACAAGAGGTGCAGGACAGAGTCATCTCAAAGAAATGGGTGGGGGATGGTAAGGTGTCGGATATATATAGGGAAATGAGGGACGAAGGGGAGACTATGGTGGACGAACTAAAAGGGAAATGGGAAGAAGAGCTAGGGGAGGAGATTGAGGAGGGGCTGTGGGCAGATGCCCTAAACAGGGTAAACTCGTCGTCCTCGTGCGCCAGGCTAAGCCTGATTCAGTTTAAGGTATTACACAGGGCACATATGACTGGAACACGGCTCAATAAATTTTTTGGGGTGGAGGATAGGTGTGCGAGGTGCTCGAGAAGCCCAGCGAATCATACCCATATGTTCTGGTCATGCCCGGCACTACAGGGGTTTTGGATGGGGGTGACAAAGGTGCTTTCGAAAGTAGTAGGAGTCCGGGTCGAACCAAGCTGGGGGTTGGCTATATTTGGGGTTGCACAAGAGCCGGGAGTGCAGGAGGCGAGAGAGGCCGATGTTTTGGCCTTTGCGTCCCTAGTAGCCCGGCGCAGGATATTGCTAATGTGGAAAGAAGCCAAGCCCCCGGGGGCGGAGACCTGGATAAATGATATGGCGGGGTTCATAAAGTTAGAGCGGATTAAGTTCGTCCTAAGGGGGTCGGCTCAAGGGTTCACCAGGCGGTGGCAACCGTTCGTCGAATAACTTGCGGAAAGATAGATGGGGGAAAAAAGAAGGCAGCAGCAGCAGCCCAGGACTTGGGGGGGGGGGGGGGGGGAGGGATGGGGGGGGGGTATAGCCTGTGACAAGGCAGTTGCCAATTAGGGCTAGTTTTCATTTTTGTTATTTAATATTTATTTATTTGTTGTTTTTTGTTTATATAAAAAAGGTCATTATTATCTGTATTGTTATAATGTTGTGTAAAGGATGCACAATGTACTGTGTTGGTTGACCAAAAATTTTCAATAAAATATTTATTAAAAAAAAAGATTATCCAGAGGATTGGGATAAAGAAATTCTATTCGTACTGTTTGCAATTAGGGATGCACCAAATGAATCAACCAAATTCAGTAATATTACAGCTAAAAAGATTGTGGAGGAGTGTGGTAGTAGAGGTATTACGGTACCTGGTAATGCTGGAACACCATTGGTAGAAATTGTACGCTTCCTATTGGTCAAGCTATATGGTAGCTCCACCCTGCTAGGCAGGGTATAAGAGTTTGTGCTGCCCCAGCAGCCTTCATTCTGTACCTGAGCTGCTGGGGGAAACATCTAGCTTATTAAAGCCTTCAGTTGGACTACAACCTCGCTTTAGTGGTAATTGATTGTGCATCAATTTAATAAGCTAGATTTAAAAGGATGGAGCTCCGAATCAAGCCGGAGTGTCTGCAACTCAGCCCCCACGCGGCAAACTCAGCGGCAATCTTCAAGCACCGGCTGGCGTGTTTCAAAGGATATCTCGGAACAACCGAAAACACACCCACGGGAGAACAGAAAATGCTAGTCCTACACTCGAGAGTGAGCCCGGAGATTTACACCCTCATCGAGGAAGCGGAAGACTTCGATGCGGCATTAGAGCTGCTAAAAGGACATTATATTCGCCCGGAAAACCAGGTCTATGCCCGATATCTGCTAGCGACAAATCCCTGGGGAATCGCTGGAAGAATTCTACCGTGCACTCTTGGTGTTGGGGAGAAACTGCATCTGCCCGCAAGTTTCGGCGCGCGAACACACTGAACTCTTCGTCCGGGCCGCTTTCGTGGCAGGTATGCTGTCCTCCCAAATCTGCCAGCGATTGCTGGAAAAAGACACTCTAGGTCTCAAGGAGGCACGGGCCCTTGCAGGCTCCCTGGATATGGCCTCCAGAAACGCCCGCGCTTACGTTCCCGACCACGCGGCAGCCTCCTGGGCAGCGTGGAACCCCTCCGCGGCCGACCCCGAGACATCCCCCACCCCCCTACAGGCCTGTGCTGCAAGGCGAGCTGGCAACCCCGGGGGGCCCCGCTGCTACTTTTGCGGGCAGGCCAAGCACCCCCGCCAGCGCTGCCCGGCCCGCGCATCCACCTGCAAGGGATGCGGTAAAAAGGGCCAATTCGTGGTGGTATGCCAGGCCCGTGCGGTTGCCACGGTCTCCGGCGGCGAATGCGGACCACCACCACAAACCTCTCCACGGTCCCCGTGCGGCCAGCGGGCGCCGCCATCTTCCTACTCCAGGGCAATGTGCGGCCCCCGGGCGCCGCCACCTTGTCCCGCGGACGCCACTTTAGATGGATGGGCGCCGCCATTTTGTGCACCCCCAGTCATGTTCGACCAATGGGAGCCGCCATCTTGGATGAACCCCCAGGACCCCAGCTCGGCTGACCACACACTGCCCAACACTCAACTGCTGCGATTAGCCTCGGCGACTCTGGATCAGTCCCTGCCTCGAACACTCTCAACTGCTACAACGACCGTATTTATCAATGGGCACGAGTTTGCACTGAGTGCTGAATTTGGTGCTTTTTGAGTGCGATAGTGAGAGTTTGGTGACTGAGGGAGTATAAGGCTTCATTTTTATCTAAAGTTTAGTCTTTCTTTTATTTAGTTAATTAACTTAAAAGTTGCTGTTTGGTTTAGAAGAAGGTGAATTTTCAATCAGCTTTAAACAGGCTTCTACTTCTAGGCACTTGCAGCTGGAGCTTGTTAATTAGTTAATTGGATTAGGCCAGTTTTTCAGAGGCTAGATTCACAGTATAAAAGTGATCCCCTACAGTGCAGACTTTGTTTGCACTGAGTGCTGAATTTGGTGCTTTTTGAGTGCGATAGTGAGAGTTTGGTGACCGAGGGAGTGCTGAATTTGGTGCTTTTTGAGTGCGATAGTGAGAGTTTGGTGACCGAGGGAGTGCTGAATTTGGTGCTTTTTGAGTGCGATAGTGAGAGTTTGGTGACCGAGGGAGTTAGGTGAGGAGGGAGTAAGGTGCTCCTTTCATTTTGTTTCCGACATTTCCGCAAAGAGTGCGAAGAGAGCCAGGAGTTTACAGGAAGTGTAGCTGACTGGGAGCAGAGTCGGAGGGCGGAGATCTAGTTAGTCCACACAGCAGCTATATTCTGTAAGGTAAGAGGGGATGGAGGCTAGGCCAGTTACATGCTCCTCCTGTAGGATGTGGGTGGTGAGGGATACCACCGGTGTCCCCACTGACTATACCTGCGGGAAGTGCACCCAACTTCAGCTCCTCAAAGGCCGTGTTAGGGAACTGGAGCTGAAGCTGGATGAACTTCGGATCATCCGGGAGGCAGAGGGGGTGATTGGGAAGAGTTACAAGGAGGTAACCACACCCAAGGTACAGGACAAGAATAGCTGGGTTACAGTCAGGGGGAAAAAAACAAACAGGCAGAAAGTGCAGGGATCCCTCGTGGCCGTTCCCCTTCAAAACAAGTATACCGTTTTGGATGCTGTTGGGGGGGATGACCTACCGGGGGAAGGCCCTAGCGGCCAGGTCTCTGGCACTGAGTCTGGCTCTGGGGCTCAGAAGGGAAGGGGGGAGAATAGAAAAGCAATAGTTGTAGGAGATTCAATGGTTAGGGGAATAGATAGGAGATTCTGTGGTCGCGAGCGAGACTCCCGGAAGGTATGTTGCCTCCCGGGTGCCAGGGCCAGGGATGTCTCGGATCATGTCTTCAGGATCCTTAAGGGGGAGGGGGAGCAGCCAGAAGTCGTGGTGCACATTGGTACCAACGACATAGGTAGGAAAAGGGGTGTGGAGGTAATAAACAAGTTTAGGGAGTTAGGCTGGAAGTTGAAAGCCAGGACAGACAGAGTTGTCATCTCTGGTTTGTTGCCGGTGCCACGTGATAGCGAGGCTAGGAATAGGGAGAGAGTGCAGTTGAACACGTGGCTGCAGGAATGGTGTAGGAGGGAGGGCTTCAGGTATTTGGATAATTGGAGCGCATTCTGGGGAAGGTGGGACCTGTACAAGCAGGACGGGTTGCATCTGAACCAGAGGGGCACCAATATCCTGGGAGGGAGGTTTGCTAGTACTCTTCGGGAGGGTTTAAACTAATTTGGCAGGGGAATGGGAACCGGATTTGTAGTCCAGCAACTAAGGCAGCCGATATTCAGGACGCCAAAGCATGTAATGAGGCAGTGGGGAAGGGAACACTGACAAAGGAGAGTATTTGCAGGCACGGAGATGGGTTGAAGTGTGTATACGTCAACGCAAGAAGCATCAGGAATAAGGTGGGTGAACTTAAGGCATGGATCGGTACTTGGGACTACGATGTGGTGGCCATCACGGAAACGTGGATAGAAGAGGGGCAGAAATGGTTGTTGGAGGTCCCTGGTTATAGATGTTTCAATAATATTAGGGAGGGTGGTAAAAGAGGTGGGGGGGTGGCATTATTAATTAGAGATAGTATAACAGCTGCAGAAAGGCAGTTCGAGGAGTATCACCCTATTGAGGTAGTATGGGTTGAAGTCAGAAATAGGAAAGGAGCAGTCACCTTGTTAGGAGTTTTCTATAGGCCCCCCAATAGTAGCAGAGATGTGGAGGAACAGATTGGGAAACAGATTTTGGAAAGGTACAGAAGTCATAGGGTAGTAGTCATGGGCGACTTTAACTTCCCAAATATTGAGTGGAAACTCTTTAGATCAAATAGTTTGGATGGGGTGGTGTTTGTGCAGTGTGTCCAGGAAGCTTTTCTAACACAGTATGTAGATTGTCCGACCAGAGGAGGGGCAATATTGGATTTAGTACTGGGTAATGAACCAGGGCAAGTGGTAGATTTGTTAGTGGGGGAGCATTTTGGAGATAGTGACCACAATTCTGTGACTTTCACTTTAGTAATGGAGAGGGATAGGTACGTGCAACAGGGCAAGGTTTACAATTGGGGGAAGGGTAAATACGATGTTGTCAGACAAGAATTGAAGTGCAGAAGTTGGGAACATAGGCTGGCAGGGAAGGACACTAGTGAAATGTGGAACTTGTTCAAGGAACAGGTGCTACGTGTCCTTGATATGTATGTCCCTGTCAGGCAGGGAAGAGATGGTCGAGTGAGGGAACCATGGTTGACAAGAGAGGTTGAATGTCTTGTTAAGAGGAAAAAGGTGACTTATGTAAGGCTGAGGAAACAAGGTTCAGACAGGGCATTGGAGGGATACAAGATAGCCAGGAGGGAACTGAAGAAAGGGATTAGGAGAGCTAAGAGAGGGCATGAACAATCTTTGGCAGGTAGGATCAAGGAAAACCCCAAGGCCTTTTACACATATGTGAGAAATATGAGAATGACTAGAGCGAGGGTCGGTCCGATCAAGGACAGTAGCGGGAGATTGTGTATTGAGTCTGAAGAGATAGGAGAGGTCTTGAATGAGTACTTTTCTTCTGTATTTACAAATGAGAGGGGCGATATTGTTGGAGAGGACAGTGTGAAACAGATTGGTAAGCTCGAGGAAATACTTGTTAGGAAGGAAGATGTGTTGGGCATTTTGAAAAACTTGAGGATAGACAAGTCCCCCGGGCCTGACGGGATATATCCAAGGATTCTATGGGAAGCAAGAGATGAAATTGCAGAGCCGTTGGCAATTATCTTTTCGTCCTCACTGTCAACAGGGGTGGTACCAGGGGATTGGAGAGTGGCGAATGTCGTGCCCCTGTTCAAAAAAGGAACTAGGGATAACCCTGGGAATTACAAGCCAGTTAGTCTTACTTCGGTGGTAGGCAAAGTAATGGAAAGGGTACTGAAGGATAGGATTTCTGAGCATCTGGAAAGACACTGCTTGATTAGGGATAGTCAGCACGGATTTGTGAGGGGTAGGTCTTGCCTTACAAATCTTATTGAATTCTTTGAGGAGGTGACCAAGCATGTGGATGAAGGTAAAGCAGTGGATGTAGTGTACATGGATTTTAGTAAGGCATTTGATAAAGTTCCCCATGGTAGGCTTCTGCACAAAGTAAGGAGGCATGGGATAGTGGGAAATTTGGCCAGTTGGATAACGAACTGGCTAACCGATAGAAGTCAGAGAGTGGTGGTGGATGGCAAATATTCAGCCTGGATCCCAGTGGTGTACCGCAGGGATCAGTTCTGGGTCCTCTGCTGTTTGTGATTTTCATTAATGACTTGGATGAGGGAGTTGAAGGGTGGGTCAGTAAATTTGCAGACGATACGAAGATTGGTGGAGTTGTGGATAGTAAGGAGGGCTGTTGTCGGCTGCAAAGAGACATAGATAGGATGCAGAGCTGGGCTGAGAAGTGGCAGATGGAGTTTAACCCTGAAAAGTGTGAGGTTGTCCATTTTGGAAGGACAAATATGAATGCGGAATACAGGGTTAACGGTAGAGTTCTTGGCATTGTGGAGGAGCAGAGAGACCTTGGGGTCTATGTTCATACATCTTTGAAAGTTGCCACTCAAGTGGATAGAGCTGTGAAGAAGGCCTATGGTGTGCTCGCGTTCATTAACAGAGGGATTGAATTTAAGAGCCGTGAGGTGATGATGCAGCTGTACAAAACTTTGGTAAGGCCACATTTGGAGTACTGTGTACAGTTCTGGTCGCCTCATTTTAGGAAGGATGTGGAAGCTCTGGAAAAGGTGCAAAGAAGATTTACCAGGATGTTGCCTGGAATGGAGAGTAGGTCTTACGAGGAAAGGTTGAGGGTGCTAGGCCTTTTCTCATTAGAGCGGAGAAGGATGAGGGGCGACTTGATAGAGGTTTATAAGTTGATCAGGGGAATAGATAGAGTAGACAGTCAGAGACTTTTTCCCCAGGTGGAACACACCATTACAAGGGGACATAAATTTAAGGTGAAAGGTGGAAGATATAGGAGGGATATCAGAGGTAGGTTCTTTACCCAGAGAGTAGTGGGGGCATGGAATGCACTGCCTGTGGAAGTAGTTGAGTCGGAAACATTAGGGACCTTCAAGCAGCTGTTGGATAGGTACATGGATTACGGGAAAATGATAGTGTAGATTTATTTGTTCTTAAGGGCAGCACGGTAGCATTGTGGATAGCACAATTGCTTCACAGATCCATGGTCCCAGGTTCGATTCCGGCTTGGGTCATTGTCTGTGCGGAGTCTGCACGTCCTCCCCGTGTCTGCGTGGGTTTCCTCCAGGTGCTCCGGTTTCCTCCCACAGTCCAAAGATGTGCGGGTTAGGTGAATTGGCTAGTGATAAATTGCCCTTAATGTCCAAATTGCCCTTGGTGTTGGGTGGAGGTGTTGGGTTTGGGTGGGGTGCTCTTTCCAGGAGCTGGTGCAGACTCAAAGGGCCGAATGGCCTCCTTCTGCACTGTAAATTCAATGATAATCTATGATTAATCTAGGACAAAGGTTCGGCACAACACCGTGGGCCGAAGGGCCTGTTCTGTGCTGTATTTTCTATGTTCTATGTTCTATGTTCTATGAGACGTCCTGCCGAATCGACTCTGGGAGCACGGAGAGCTTCATACACCCCGACACGGTAAGGCCCTGTTCTCTCCTCGTCCACCCCGTTAATCAAAAACTCTCCCTGGCCTCCGGTTCCCACTCAGTAGAGATAAAGGGGTTTTGTGCAGCAAACCGCACGGTCCAGGGAAGGGAGTTTAAAATTTACCGGCTCTACATCCTTCCCCACTCTGCGCGGCCACACTCCTAGGTTTCGACTTCCAGTGTAATCTCGAAAGTCTAACTTTCAAATACGGCGGCCCTACTGTCCCCCTCACTGTCTGCGGCCTCGCGACCCTCAAGGTCGATCCGCCTTCCCTGTTTGCTAACCTCACCCCGGATTGCAAACCCGTCGCCACCAGGAGCAGACGGTACAGTGCCCAGGACCGGATCTTTATTCGGTCAGAGGTCCTTCATTCTGAGGGAAGGAGTCATTGAAGCCAGTAACAGTCCCTGGAGAGCTCAAGAAGTGGTGGTAAAGACCGGGGAGAGGCATAGGATGGTCATCGACTACAGTCAGACCATCAACAGGTTTACGCAGCTGGACGCGTACCCTCTCCCCCGCATATCTGACCTGGTAAACAGGATCGCACATTATAAGGTCTTCTCCACGGTGGATCTCAAGTCCGCCTACCACCAGCTCCCCATCTGCACTAGTGACCGCAAATACACTGCCTTCGAGGCAGATGGGCAGCTCTATCACTTCCCTTTGGTGTCACTAACGGGGTCTCGGTCTTCCAGCGCGAGATGGACCGAATGGTTGACCGGTACGGTTTACGGGCAACATTCCCGTATCTCGATAATGTCACCATCTGCGGCCACGACCAGCAGGACCACGACACCAAACTCCGACAATTCCTCCAGACCGCAAAGATCCTTAACCTTACATACAACAAGATGAAATGCGTGTTTAGCACCGACCGCCTAGCCATCCTTGGCTACGTAGTGCGAAATGGAGTTATAGGCCCCGACCCGGAACGCATGTGCCCCCTTATGGAGTTCCCCCTCCCTCACTGCTCCAAGGCCCTGAAGCGTTGCCTAGGGTTTTTCAGTTACTACGCCCAGTGGGTCCCCAACTATGCGGACAAAGCCCGTTCCCTGATCCAATCCACAGCTTTTCCCCTGTCGACAGAGGCCCGCCAGGCCTTCAGCTGCATCAAAACGGACATTGCAAAGGCCACGATGCACGCCATCGACGAGTCCCTCCCCTTCCAGGTCGAGAGCGACACGTCTGATGTAGCTCTGGCGGCCACCCTCAACCAAGCGGGCAGATCCGTGGCCGCCTTCTCCCGAACCCTCCATGCGTCCGAAATCCGCCACTCCTCAGTCGAAAAGGAGGCCCAGGCCATAGTAAAAGCTGTGTGACATTGGAGGCATTACCTGGCCGGCAGGAGATTCACTCTCCTCACTGACCAACGGTCGATTGCTTTCATGTTCGATAATGCACAGCGGGGCAAGATAAAAAATGATAAGATCTTGCGGTGGAGGATCAAACTCTCCACCTACAAATACGAGATCTTGTATCGCCCCGGGAAGCTAAACGAGCCTCCTGACGCCCTGTCCCACGGCACATGTGCCACCGCACAAGTGGACCGCCTCCGAGCCCTCCACGAGTACCTCTGCCACCCGGGGGTCACTCCCTTTTCCACTTTATCAAGACCCGCAACCTGCCCTACTCCATCGAGGAGGTCAGGACAGCCACCAGGGACTGCCAAATCTGCGCGGAGTGCAAACCGCACTTCTACCGGCCAGAGAAACTGCACCTGATAAAGGCTTCCCGTCCCTTTGAACACCTCAGCATGGACTTCAAATGCCCCCTCCCCTCCACCGACCGCAACACGTACTTCCTGAACGTGATTGACGAGTACTCCTGGTTCCCATTTGCCATCCCCTGGTGACATGACCGCAACCACCGCCATCAAGGCCCTCCATAGCATCTTTGCACTGTTTGGGTTCCCTGCTTACATACATAGTGATAGGGATCCTCCTTTATGAGTGACGAACAGCGTCAATTCCTTCTCAGCAAGGGCATCGCCTCGAGCAGGATGACCAGTTAAAACCCCCGGGGTAACGGACAGGTAGAGAGGGAGAACGGAACGGTCTGGAAGACCGTCCTACGGCCCAGGAATCTCCCAGTCTCCCGCTGGCAGGAAGTCCTCCTGGATGCTCTCCACTCCATCCGGTCACTGCTTTGTACCACAACCAACCAGGCACCTCACGAACGTCTCCTTGCCTTCCCCAGAAGGTCCTCCTCTGGGACCTCGCTCCCGACCTGGCTGGCAGCTCCCGGACCCATCCTGCTCCGAAAACATGTGCGGGCGCACAAGTCGGACCCGTTGGTTGAGAGGGTCCATCTTCTCCACGCTAACCCCCAGTACGCCTACGTGGCGTACCCCGACGGCCGACAAGATATGGTCTCCCTACGGGACCTGGCGCCCGCCGGAGCCCCACGCACAACCCAGCCACCAGTCCCACCCTCCCCTCCGCCAGGGAACCTTACAGGAGGATCGGTCCTTCCGCCGGCCCCGTCTAGGCCCCCCCAAGGCCCCCCCACCCACCGATGCACCCCGCAGGCGCTCCCTTCCCAGGTCAACCGTTTTCCCTACCAGCGCCGTCTAGGGGTGCCGAAGCTGCCACAGAGATCGAGGCCACGCTCCCGGAGTCACAGACGCCCGAGCCTCCACCGAAGCTCCGACGATCACAGAGGACGACCAGGGCCCCGATCGACTGATTGCTTCATTTTAAATTGTAAATTTAAATCATGAATTGTAAATAGTTACAAAATGCTGTGCGGAGGTATTACGGTACCTCCATAACTAATTCTACCACGTTGCCATGTTTGTAGTATCAGGCCACCACCTCTGCCGGACTCTTTTTTTAACAGGGGGTGAATATGGTAGTAGAGGTATTACGGTACCTAGTAATGCTGGAACACCATTGGTAGAAATTGTACACTTCCTATTGGTCAAGCTGTATGGTAGCTCCGCCCTGCTAGGCGGGGTATAAGAGCCCGTGCCGCCCCAGCAGCCTTCATTCTGTACCTGAGCTGCTGGGGGAAACATCTAGCTTATTAAGGCCTTCAGTTGGACTACAACCTCGCTTTAGTTGTAATTGATCGTGCATCAAGGTGTTACTTGAATTCTTTACTAGATATGGACTACCCACAGAAATTCAGTCGGATCAAGGATCAAATTTTGCCTCAAGATTATTCAAAGAAGTTATGGATAGCTTAGGAATAAAACATTTTAAATCAACTGCGTACCATCCAGAATCGCAGGGAGCGTTAGAAAGGTGGCATCAGGCATTAAAGACAATGTTGAGGGTGCATTGTCAAGATTATCCAGAGGATTGGGATGAAGGAATTCCATTCGTACTGTTTGCAATTAGGGATGCACCAAATGAATCAACCAAATTTAGTCCTTTTGAACTAATTTTTGGTCATGAGGTAAGAGGACCACTTAAATTGATTAAGGAAAAATTGGTGAGTGAGAAATCAGAACTTACATTATTGGATTACGTGTCAAATTTTAGAGAACAATTAAATAGAGCAGGTGAATTGGTGAGACAACATTTAAAAGTTGCACAAAATGTGATGAAACGGATAGCGGACAAGAAATCCAAAGTTCGTAGTTTTGCCAGTGGAGATAAAGTTTTAGTATTGTTACCAGTGGTAGGTGAACCTTTAACCTTTTAAAGCTAGGTTTTGTGGACCTTATCAGATTGAAAGGAAATTAAGTGAGGTGAATTATGTGGTAAAAACACCAGATAGAAGGAAGACTCACCGAGTGTGTCATGTGAATATGCTTAAAAGGTACTTTGAAAGGGAAGGAGAGAAAAAGGAGGTGGTTTTAATGATTCTAACTCAAAGTGATGAACCAAATCCAGATGACTAGAGTTTTTCGAGGAGGTCACTAAGATGATTGATGCAGGTAGGGCAGTAGATGTTGTCTATATGGACTTCAGTAAGGCCTTTGACAAGGTCCCTCATGGTAGACTAGTACAAAAGGTGGAGTCACACGGGATCAGGGGTGAACTGGCAAGGTGGATACAGAACTGGCTAGGCCATAGAAGGCAGAGGGTAGCAATGGAGGGATGCTTTTCTAATTGGAGGGCTGTGACCAGTGGTGTTCCACAGGGATCAGTGCTGGGACCTTTGCTCTTTGTAGTATATATAAATGATTTGGAGGAAAATGTAACTGGTCTGATTAGTAAGTTTGCAGACGACACAAAGGTTGGTGGAATTGCGGATAGCGATGAGGACTGTCTGAGGATACAGCAGGATTTAGATTGTCTGGAGACTTGGGCGGAGAGATGGCAGATGGAGTTTAACCTGGACAAATGTGAGGTAATGCATTTTGGAAGGGCTAATGCAGGTAGGGAATATACGGTGAATGGTAGAACCCTCAAGAGTATTGAAAGTCAAAGAGATCTAGGAGTACAGGTCCACAGATCACTGAAAGGGGCTACACAGGTGGAGAAGGTAGTCAAGAAGGCATACGGCATGCTTGCCTTCATTGGCCGGGGCATTGAGTATAAGAATTGGCAAGTCATGTTGCAGCTGTATAGAACCTTAGTTAGGCCACACTTGGAGTATAGTGTTCAATTCTGGTCGCCACACTACCAGAAGGATGTGGAGGCTTTAGAGAGGGTGCAGAAGAGATTTACCAGAATGTTGCCTGGTATGGAGGGCATAAGCTATGAGGAGCGATTGAATAAACTCGGTTTGTTCTCACTGGAACGAAGGAGGTTGAGGGGCGACCTGATAGAGGTATACAAAATTATGAGGGGCATAGACAGAGTGGATAGTCAGAGGCTTTTCCCCAGGGTAGAGGGGTCAATTACTAGGGGGCATAGGTTTAAGGTGAGAGGGGCAAAGTTTAGAGTAGATGTACGAGGCAAGTTTTTTACGCAGAGGGTAGTGGGTGCCTGGAACTCACTACCGGAGGAGGTAGTGGAGGCAGGGACGATAGGGACATTTAAGGGGCATCTTGACAAATATATGAATAGGATGGGAATAGAAGGATACGGACCCAGGAAGTGTAGAAGATTGTAGTTTAGTCGGGCAGTATGGTCGGCGCGGGCTTGGAGGGCCGAAGGGCCTGTTCCTGTGCTGTACATTTCTTTGTTCTTTGTTCTTTTGTTGACTGTGAATTTGACATACCTCAAATTAAATTGGAAAATGAGGATGTTCTTAAAAATTGGGATAAATTGTTGAGTTACCTTCCAGAGGAAAAAAAAACTGACCTGAAAGAGTTATTGATATCACATGGGCAAGTTTGTGGAGATAAATTGGGAAGTGCTACAATGGCTATACATGATGTAGATGTGGGGAATGCTGTTCCTATCAAACAACATCCATACAGACTTAACCCTTTAAAATTGGCACAGGTTAACAAAGAGATTGAGAGTATGCTTAAAAATGGCATAATTGAAGTGGGTTGCAGCCAATGGAGCTCACTCATAGTGATGGTACCTAAACCAGACAGTACCCATCAGTTGTGTGTGGACTATAGAAAGGTGAATGCAGTTACAAGAACGGACTCTTATCCTACCCCACGTTTGGAGGATTGCATTGAGAAAGTGGGAAAATCAGCTTTTATTTCCAAATTGGATTTACTTGAAGGTTACTGGCAGGTACCTTTATCTGAAAGGGTGAAGGAGATTTCAGCTTTTGTGACTCCAGATGGTATGTACCAAAGTTATGCCATTTGGCATGAAAAACGCCCCAGCCACATTTCAACGGTTAACTAACAAAGTCGTTTCAGGATTACCCAATTGTGGGGTATACATCGACGATCTGGTAATTTTCAGCCAGACATGGACAGAACATTTGAAACATCTGATTGAGTTATTCGATCGACTTCAGGAGGTGCGTTTGGTGATAAACCGAGCCAAAAGTGAATTTGGAAAAGCCCAAGTCACTTTCCTTGGCCATACAAACGGACAGGGTCGAATGGTCACACGGGATGTGAAACCAACAGTTATTGAGGAGTTTCCAATTCCCTCAATACAAAGGGAAATAATGCGATTTCTTGGCATGAGTGGATTTGATTGAACATTTGTGCAAATGTTTTGTAGCTTGATTGCTCCACTGATGGACTTGCTGAAGAAATGCCGAAAATTTCAATGGACAGCGGACTTTCTTTTTTTTCAAATTTTTCCTTTTCTGAGTTACCAAGCCAGGGCTCAGAGTGTGGGTCAGGGGCGAACCCCTAATCCAGCTCCTCGCCTGCTCCAAAAAACGAATTCAAATTGAATCGAATTCATGGTCCCCACAAGAGAGACATACCAGATCTGAACCAAAGGCTCAATCTACAGACACTTGATCTTAGCCAAAAGGCCGAGAAGCGATGACAGCGGACTTTCAACAGGTATTTGACTGCCTGAAAGCTGTGCCAACCAATGCTCCTGTGTTGGAGAATTGCAAGGGACTCTGATCAGATTGAACTAAAGTATCTGACTTTAAAGAGACTTGCCAAGACATAGAGAAATGGATGGATTGTGCAGAGACCACCTTGTTCAAAGAGACTGTCAATCGAGACGGATTTCAGTTAGAGTAAGACGGAAAAACAAAATGGACTGTTATTATACCTGTTTGCGTGTGTTGCTTTTTGAAACGAAAAAGTATATTTATTGTGTGCATTTCTTAAAGGAGAGTGAAAAGGTGGAAAATGAAACCATCTTGAAGTTGATGGGGTTTTTTTTCTTGGGGGGAGGTGTCATGTGAGAGTACCTTTAAGAAATGGGTGTTTAAGGACTTCCGGGTGCGGCGATGACCAGCTAGGTCGCACGTTTCGGCAGCTCCCGGTGGAACGGACTTTTGGGCTCTTGCTAGGAGCTCCAACTGCAATTCTAACGGCAAAAAACACTGTGCTGGAATCCAGAAGGGAACCCCCCCCTGGACAAGGATGGAAAAAAGAGAGGAAAGTGGCCGGATTGCGGTGGATCCTCTAGAGCAGCGGCCAGGAAGGCAGGCACAAAGCAAGATGGCGTCGGAAGGAGGCAGTTTAATATGGGGCCCTGACCAACAAGAGTTCCTGCGGCGTTGCGTGGAAGAACTCAAAAATGAGATGAAGAAGGAGCTGTTGGCCCCGATATTACAAGCGATTGAGGGGCTAAAGGAGGAGCAAAAGACCCAGGAACAGGAGCTTTGGGTCGTGAAGGCAAAGGCTGCTGAGAATGAGGACGACATACAAGGCCTGGTGGTGAAAACGGAGATGCACGAGGCACAGCACAAAAGTTGTGTGGAAAGGCTGGAGGTGCTGGAGAATAATGCGAGGAGGAAGAATTTAAGGATTCTTGGTCTTCCCGAAGGTGTAGAAGGGGCGGACGTCGGGGCATATGTGAGCACGATGCTGCACTCGTTAATGGGATCGGAGGCCCCGACGGGTCCGCTGGAGGTGGAGGGAGCCTATCGAGTTATGGCGCGAAGACCGAGGGCTGGAGAAATTCCTCGAGCCATAGTGGTGAGATTTCTCCGATATAAGGACAGAGAGATGGTCCTCAGATGGGCAAAGAAAACTCGGAGCAGTAGGTGGGAGAACGCGGTGATCCGCGTATATCAAGATTGGAGTACGGAGGTGGCGAGAAGGAGGGCAAGTTTTAATCGGGCCAAGGCGGTGCTGCACAAACGGAAGATTAAATTTGGAATGCTGCAACCGGCAAGACTGTGGGTCACACATCAAGGGAAACACCACTACTTCGAAACGGCAGATGAGGCGTGGACATTTATTGCCGAGGAGAAACTGGAGTGAGCGGGCCATAAAAAGAATGTTTGGGACAAAGTGGGGGGGGGGTGAATATGTGGGATGAAGGGGGGGAAAGAGGGAAGAGGTGACTTCCCAAGTTGTTAATCCTGCGACCCTGTAACTTTTCTCTCTTCCCCATGTCGTGGGGGAGGGGGGAGGGAGGATGAGGAGCTGAGGGCGCTGGCCATTGGGGGCGGGGCCAAAAGGGAAGCGCGGGCTTTGTTCCCGCGCTATGGTAATCATGGCGGGAACAGGGAAGCAGGAAGGAGGGGGCCTCGCACAGTGTGAGCCGAGGTCACGGGGGGAGGCTGAGGTCGGCCAGAGTTTGCTGACTTCTGGGAGCAACATGGGGGTGCAATTACGCTAGTGTGGGATCTAGCGGGGGGGGGGGTTAACTGGGTTGCTGCTGCTGGGGAGAAGAGGGAGCTGGTATGGGGGGGGGTGGTCGGGGCGGGGGGGGGCGCCGCTTGGGGGAGATACGGCTACGTGGGAACCGGGTGAGGAGCTGGATTGAAAAAGGAGATGGCTAGTCGTCAAGGGGGGGGGGGGTAAAGAGCCCCCCAACCCGGTTGATCACGTGGAAAGTGAGAGGGCTGAACGGGCCGATTAAGAGGGCACGGGTACTCGCACACCTAAAGAAACTTAAGGCAGATGTGGTTATGCTTCAGGAGACGCATCTGAAGCTGACAGACCAGGTTAGACTACGCAAAGGATGGGTGGGGCAGGTGTTTCATTCGGGGCTAGACGCAAAAAACAGGGGGGTGGCCATACTAGTGGGGAAGCGGGTAATGTTTGAGGCAAAGACTATAGTGGCGGATAGTGGGGGCAGATACGTGATGGTGAGTGGCAAATTGCAAGGGGAGGCGGTGGTATTAGTGAACGTGTATGCCCCGAACTGGGATGATGCCAACTTTATGAGGCGTAGGCTAGGACGTATCCCGGACCTAGAGGTGGGGAAGTTGGTAATGGGTGGAGATTTTAATACGGTGCTGGACCCAGGGCTGGACAGATCGAGGTCCAGGACCGGAAGGAGGCCGGCTGCAGCTAGGGTGCTTAAGGACTTTATGGAGCAGATGGGAGGAGTAGACCCCTGGAGATTTAGTAGACCTAGGAGTAAGGAGTTTTCGTTTTTCTCCTATGTCCACAAAGTTTATTCACGAATAGATTTTTTTGTTTTGGGAAGGGCACTGATCCCGAAGGTGACGGGGACGGAGTACACGGCTATAGCTATTTCGGACCACGCTCCACATTGGGTGGACCTGGAGATAGGGGAAGAAAAACAACAGCGTCCACCCTGGAGAATGGACATGGGATTATTGGCGGACGAGGGGGTGTGCTTAAGGGTGAGGGGGTGTATTGAAAGGTACTTGGAACTCAATGATAATGGGGAGGTACAGGTGGGAGTGGTCTGGGAGGCGCTGAAGGCAGTGGTTAGAGGGGAGCTGATATCTATTAGGGCACATAAAGGAAAGCAGGAGGGTAGGGAAAGAGTGCGGTTGTTGAAAGAACTTCTGAGGGTGGACAGACAATATGCGGAGGCACCGGAGGAGGGACTGTACAGGGAAAGGCAAAGGCTACATGTAGAATTTGACTTGTTGACTACGGGTAATGCAGAGGCACAATGGAGGAAGGCACAGGGTGTACAGTACAAATACGGGGAGAAGGCAAGCAGGTTGCTGGCCCACCAACTGAGGAAAAGGGGAGCAGCGAGGGAGATAGGGGGGGTGAGAGATGAGGAGGGAGAGATGGAGCGGGGAGTGGAGAGAGTGAATGGAGTGTTCAAGGCATTTTACGAAAGATTATATGAAGCTCAGCCCCCGGATGGGAAGGAGAGAATGATGTGCTTTCTGAATCAGCTGGAATTTCCTAAGGTGGAGGAGCAGGAGAGGGTGGGACTGGGAGCACAGATTGAGACGGAGGAAGTGGTGAAAGGGATTGGGAGCATGCAGGCGGGGAAGGCCCCGGGACCAGACGGATTCCCAGTTGAATTCTATAGGAAATATATGGACTTGCTGGCCCCGCTACTGATGAGAACCTTTAATGAGGCGAGGGAAAGGGGGCAGCTGCCCCCGACTATGTCACAGGCAACGATATCGCTCCTCCTAAAGAAGGAAAAAGACCCGCTGCAATGCGGGTCCTACAGGGCCATTTCCCTCCTGAATGTGGACGCTAAGATTCTGGCCAAGGTAATGGCAATGAGGATAGAGGATTGTGTCCCAAGGGTGGTCCATGAGGACCAAACTGGGTTTGTGAAGGGGAGACAGCTGAATACAAATATACGGAGGCTGCTAGGGGTAATGATGATGCCCCCACCAGAGGGGGAAGCGGAGATAGTGGTGGCGATGGATGCCGAGAAAGCATTTGATAGAGTGGAGTGGGATTATTTGTGGGAGGTGCTGAGGAGATTTGGTTTTGGGGACGGGTATATCAGGTGGGTACAGTTGCTGTATAGGGCCCCGATGGCGAGCGTGGTCACGAATGGACGGGGGTCTGACTATTTTTGGCTCCATAGAGGGACGAGGCAGGGATGTCCTCTGTCCCCGTTATTGTTTGCACTGGCGATTGAACCCCTGGCCATAGCATTGAGGGGTTCCAGGAAGTGGAGGGGAGTACTCAGGGGGGGAGAAGAACACCGGGTATCTCTGTATGCGGATGATTTGTTGCTATATGTGGCGGACCCGGCGGAGGGGATACCAGAGATAATGCGGATACTTGGGGAGTTTGGGGATTTTTCAGGGTATAAACTGAACATGGGGAAAAGTGAGTTGTTTGTGGTGCATCCAGGGGAGCAGAGCAGAGAGATAGAGGATTTACCGTTGAGGAAGGTAACAAGGGACTTCCGGTACTTGGGGATCCAGATAGCCAAGAATTGGGGTACATTACACAGGCTTAATTTAACGCGGTTGGTGGAACAGATGGAGGAGGACTTTAAGAGATGGGACATGGTGTCCCTGTCATTGGCAGGTAGGGTGCAGGCGGTTAAAATGGTGGTCCTCCCGAGATTCCTTTTTGTGTTTCAGTGCCTCCCGGTGGTGGTCACGAAGGCTTTTTTCAAAATAATCGAGAAGAGTATTATGAGTTTTGTGTGGGCCGGGAAGACCCCGAGAGTGAGGAGGGGATTTTTGCAGCGTAGTAGGGACAGGGGGGGGCTGGCACTACCGAGCCTAAGTGAGTACTACTGGGCCGCCAATATTTCAATGGTGTGTAAGTGGATGGGAGAAGAGGAGGGAGCGGCGTGGAAGAGATTGGAGAGGGCGTCCTGCAGGGGGACTAGCCTACAAGCTATGGTGACGGCACCGTTGCCGTTCTCACTGAAGAAATACACCACAAGCCCGGTGGTGGTGGCTTCATTGAAAATTTGGGGGCAGTGGAGACGGCATGGGGGAAAGACGGGAGCCTCGGTGCGGTCCCCGATAAGAAATAACCATAGGTTTGTTCCGGGGAGAATGGATGGGGGATTTGGAGCATGGCAAAGAGCAGGGGTAGCACAATTGAGAGATCTGTTCGTAGATGGGACGTTTGCGAGTCTGGGAGCGCTGACAGAAAAATATGGGTTGCCCCAAGGGAATGCATTTCGGTACATGCAATTGAGGGCTTTTGCAAGGCAACAGGTGAGGGAATTCCCGCAGCTCCCAACGCAGGAGGTGCAGGATAGAGTGATCTCAGAGATATGGGTGGGGGATGGTAAGGTGTCGGACATATACAGGGAAATGAGGGACGAGGGGGAGATCATGGTAGATGAGCTGAAAGGGAAATGGGAAGAAGAACTGGGGGAGGAGATTGAGGAGGGGCTGTGGGCTGATGCCCTACGTAGGGTAAACTCATCGTCCTCGTGTGCCAGGCTAAGCCTGATACAATTTAAGGTGTTACACAGGGCGCATATGACTGGAGCACGGCTTAGTAAATTTTTGGGGGTAGAGGATAGGTGTGCGAGATGCTCGAGAGGCCCAGCGAATCACACCCACATGTTCTGGTCATGCCCGGCACTACAGGGGTTCTGGGTGGGGGCGGCAAAGGTGCTTTCGAAGGTGGTGGGGGTCCGGGTCGAACCAAGCTGGGGGTTGGCTATATTTGGGGTTGCAGAAGAGCCGGGAGTGCAGGAGGCGAGAGAGGCTGATGTTTTGGCCTTTGCGTCCCTAGTAGCCCGGCGCAGGATATTCTTAATGTGGAAGGAAGCCAGACCCCCGGGTGTGGAGACCTGGATAAACGGCCATGGCAGGGTTTATAAAGTTAGAACGGATTAAGTTTGTGTTAAGGGGTTCGGCTCAGGGGTTCACCAGGCGGTGGCAACCGTTCGTCGATTACCTCACAGAAAGATAGAGGGAATGGAAAAGAAGTAGACAACAGCAGCAACCCGAGGAGGGGGGGGGGGGGGGGGGAAGGGGGGGGGGGAGGAAGGGGGGGGAGGAAGGGGGGGAGGAAGGGGGGGGAGGAAGGGGGGGGAGGAATTGAACAGACTCTCAGAGGTGTTATTGTATATGTATAATATGTATAGGTAGTTGTTATAGGTAATTGTATATTGGATTGTTGGATTGTATTTTTGGAGAGTATTTATTTTGGACAAGGCAGTTGCCATTCAGTTTGGTTTTTGTTTTTGTTTATATATTATTTATTTACTTGTTTAAAACTGGCCACTGTTATTTATATTGCTTTATTGTTGTTTAAAAGAAACACTACGTACTGTTATGTTTGGCCAAAAATCTTGAATAAAATATATTTAAAAAAAAAAAGAAATGGGTGTTTAAGAAATGTACCTTTAAAAAATGGGTGTTTATCAGTGATGTCAGAGTGTGGGTGGAGCTGGGCTGTCTGTCAGCTTTTTACTTTTGTTTTAGGCTGTTTGCTGCAGGGTGTGTTTTAGTTTAGTTTTTAGCGTTGGAGCTGAAGCCAGACAAAGCAGGTGTACTGTTGATCTCTCTGCCATGAAAAGACTATCCCTTGATCATTTGGTGAATTTGGAATTACAAATGTTTTTAGTAGTGAATGTAAACCTGATGTGCTTCTGTTAAAAGGTGTTTCTTTTGTCCTCTGGATGTTATTTGGGAAGTTATTAAGGATTACTTAGTGTTGTATTCTTTGGGGGTTGTATTTGAATTAATGGTTGCTAAGACGTTCACTATGTTTTAAAAAGGTTAACTTGAGTTCATAGAATAAACATTATTTTGCTTTAAAAAATACTTTTCCATTTCTGCTGTACCACACCTGTAGAGTGGGCCGTGTGCTCCCCATACCACAATCTATTAAAAGTTGTGGGTCAGGTGAACTCCATGATACACTTTGGGGTTCTCTAAACCCTGGCCCATAACACTGGTCAGACACAAATTGACACTGAGTCAAAGAAGGAGACAGGATCACGGTTGTCTTGGCCGATGAGGTCGGTTTTAACGAGCGGAAGGAAGAAGAGGCGACGGGAAGGTTTAGGAAAGTAATTCTCCAGGTGCGATTACTGGATGAGGTTTGGAATGTCTTCCCCCTCCTGTTTGTAATTGCTCTGCCATTTTGAATGGATTGCAGAGCGGTAGAGTTGAGAGGGCAAAGGGTTTGCCCAGTGTTCGGCCCATACTGAGGCTGGGGAAAGTGTATTGCATTCTGCACAAGATAAACAATCACTTCATTCAAATCACACGAGGATGCAAGTGAAGGAACATTTCCACAAACGGGTTCTTTTATTTCATTTGTCATGTGTCGCTGGTCAGGCCAGCAATTGTTGCCCATCTCTAATTGCCCTTGCGAAGGTGGTGGTGAGCTGCCTTCTTCAAACGACAGGCTTTGGGCAGTCACGTGATGAGTTACACCCCCGCAGGATTCCCAGCCTCTGAACTACTCTCGTAGCCACAGTATTTATCTGCCTGGTCCAGTTACATTCCTGGTCAATGACAACCTCCAGGATGTTGATAGAGGGGGATTCAGCAATGGTACTGCCAATGAATGTCAAGGGAAATTGGGTATATTCTGGCCTGATTCTTATTTCCATTCTTCAGCCCAAGCTTTGATATCGTCCAGGTCTCATTGTTCGTGGACAAGGACTGCTTCAGCGTCTGAAGAGTCGTGAATGTTGCAATCAATCAGTGAACGTTCCCATTCCTGACCTTATGATTGAGGACAGGTCCCAGCTGAAGATGGTTGAGCCGAAGACACTACCCTGAGGAACTCATAGAAACATAGAAGCAGCAGGAGGCCATTCTGCCCTTCGAGCCTGCTCCACCATTCATTATGATCATGGCTGATCATCCAGTTCAATACCCTGATCCTGCCTTCCCCCCCATATCCCTCGATCCCTTTCGCTCCAAGAGCTGTATCTAATTCCTTCTTGAAATTACACAACGGTTTGGCCTCAACTACTTTCTGTGGGAGTGAATTCCACAGATTCACCGCTCTCTGGGTGAAGACATTTCTCCTCACCTCAGTCCTAAAAGGTTTACCCCTTATCCTCAAACTATGACCCCTAGTTCTGGACTCCCCCACCATCTAGAACATTCTTTCTGAATCGATGGGCTGAATGGCCTCCTTCTGCACTGTAAATTCTATGACTCTATGACCCTGTCTAATCCGATTAGAATTTTAAAAGTTTCTATGAGATCCCCTCTCACTCTTCTAAACTCCAATGAATATAATGCTAACCGACTTAGTCTCTTCTCGTATGACAGTCCCGCCATCCCGGGAATCAGCCTGGTAAACCTTCGCTGCACTCCCTCGAGAGCAAGAACACCCTTCCTCAGATCAGGACACCAACACTGCACACAATACTCCAGGTGTGGCCTCACCAAGGCCCTGTACAATTGAAGTATGTACCTCCTGCAGTGATGACCTGGAGATGAGATGATTGACCTCCAACCACCACAACCATCTTCCTCTGTGACAGGTATGACTCCAACCAGTGGAGAGTTTCCCCCCCTGATTTGTTCAGGCTCCTGGATGCCATACTCGGTCAAATGCGGCCTTGATGTCGAGGGCAGTCACTCTCACCTCGCCTCTGGAGTGCAGCTCTTTTGTCCATGTGTGAACCAAGTCTGTAGTGAGGTCTGGAGCTGAGTGTCTGTGAGCAGGTTATTGCTGAGTAAGTGCCGCTTGAAAGCACTGTTGATGACTCCGCCCATCACTTTACTGATGATCAGGAGTAAACTGATGGGCTGGGGTATTAATTGGCCAGGTTGGATTATACTCTTTTATTGTGGACTGGACACACTGGAAACTTTTCACATTGTCGGGTAGATGTCTGTGTTGTAACTGTCCAGGGAATCGGAGTGTTGGATGATTCCAGATTCAGGGTAAACTACCCGGGCCATTGTCACATAGTCTCGGCATGGGGACTCCACGGGGGTCTCCCAGTGCATCATCTGGGGGTACCTCTCGGGTATGACTCCCCCTCCCCCTCACCTCAGGGAACGGAATATCTAGATCAATGACTGTTTTAAGTATTTTAATAATGTTGGATGAGGGATGAATGTGGGTCAGGGAGAGCTCCCTGCTCTTCAAAGTAGTGTCACTGCACCTTTTATGTTCCCGGAAGAGTTCAGAGGGTTTAATATCTCCTCTAAAGGGGCAGCACGGTGGCGCAGTGGTTAGCACTGCTGCCTCACGGCGCCGAGGTCCCAGGTTCGATCCTGGCCCTGGGTCACTGTCCGTGTGGAGTTTGCACATTCTCCCCGTGTTTGCGTGGGTTTTGTCCCCACAACCCAAAGATGTGCAGGGTAGGTGGATTGGCCGCGCTAAATTGCACGTGATTTCCAAAAGAGCTGTTTCTCAATGGGAGGCTCCCTTGTAACAGAGTTTGTGCGGATCGAGACCAGAGCTTGGTGCATTACTTATCGCAACAACGCTGGAGGGGAGATCAATCCTGCCAAATCCTGTTACGCTGAAGTCACGTGTTAGTCATTGAATAAATCCTGTCAGGACAAGGTTTGGGCGTTCCTGTCCCAGGAGGATAACCACCTGGGTGTAATCCTTGCTGCTGCAAAACTGAAGAGAGCTTTGCCTGAGGGAACATCACAGGGTCGCCCTGACTTGAGAGCCACATTGGTTTATTTTGTTGACGTCTATGTAACCCATGCTGCATCACCACAAAAACATTGCTGCCGACAGCTGCCTCATTGCTGGAGATCGTGCTGCTTGATCAGACCTGTCAGTGGTTCAGCTGGAGAAGCTGAGGTAGTTCGCCTTGGGGCAGAGGAGATAGTGAGGAGATACAAATGTACCAATTAGGGACAGGAGTTGGGCCATTCGCTCCCTCAAGCCTGCTCCACCATTCAAGAATCCAGGTGATCTGATTGTGGCCTTCAACTGTAAGGGCGGCACAGTGGCACAGTGGTTAGCGCTGCTGTCTCACAGCGCCAGGGACCCGGGTTCAATTCTCAGCCTCGGTCTGTGTGGAGTTTGCACGTTCTCCCCGTGTCTGCGTGGGTTTCCTCCCACAGTCCAAAGGTGCGCAGGTTAGGTGGATTGGCCACGCTAAATTGCCCTTTAGTGTCCAAAGATGTGTAGGTCAGGTAGGGTTTCAGGGATAGGGTGGGGTGTGGGCCTAGATAGGGTGCTCCTTCAGAGGGTTGGTACAGACTCGAAGGGCCGAAAGGCCTCCTTCGGCACTGTAGAAATTCGATGTTTCCGTGGGTCCACATACCCAGCTATCCCCGATGCACTTTGACCCTCTTGTTACACAAGAATCTGCCTCACAAATAGTCTGTAACGCTGCCTCCACCACTTGAGTTGAGTGAACTTTCTCTGAACTGCCTCTAACCAATTTATATCCTTTCTTGAATAAGGTGATTTGTAGACTGGACGTAGTGCTGGAGATGGTAGAGGTGTACAAGATTACGACAGGTTTGAATAAGGTCGACCGAGGAAAACAGCGCCCATTACAAGAACGATCACAGGTTTAAGGTTTTGGGGAAATCGACACAAGGGCGAAATGTGAGAAAGACCCTTTACAACAGTGTGAGTGGTAATGACCTGAAACCCGTAGTCCACCAGGGTGGTGAAAGCAGAGACAACCAATGATTTGGAAAGGAAGTTGGCTGGACGCTGGAAGGGAATAACCTGGGCAGTGGCATGGTGGCACAATGGTTAGCACTGCTGCCTCAGAGCACCAGGGACCCGGGTTGAAATCCGCCCTTGAGTGACCGTGAATTGGCCATGCTAAATTGCCCCTTCATGATCTCATTGAATGGCGGAGCAGGCTTCAAAGACTAGATGGCCTACTCCTGCTCCTAGTTCTTATGTTCTTGTGTCCAAAAGGTTAGGTGGGGTTACTGGGTTATGGGGATAAAGTGGGGGTTGGGCCTAGGTAGGGCTCGGTGCAGACCCGATGGGCTGAATGGCCTCCTTCAGTGCTGTGATGAATCTATCATGTTGGTGAATGGCCGGGAAGCAGTGCGGCACTGAGACAGTGACAGGGAAAGAGGAGTGGGCTGATGCATAGCTGGGAAATTTTCATTGATGGATCATGCCCTATCGCAGGCAGCACAGAGCTTGAGGGCTAACTGGTTGAATACCATAGACTCATAAAACGGAAGGGCGCAGAAGGCCCCCCCTGTATTTGTGTCAGCCCATTGTGACTTAGCCATGGCCGTGAGGAGAGTGACCTGCGGAACAATTTTAGTCTCTGCTCTGAACACAATGCAGGCAGCCGATTCCTGTGACTTGTTGTGGGGTCACCATGGCTTCCAGTTGCTGCAAAGAGTGAGGCCTGTCTGTGGAAATCAGATCCCATTGAGATCATGGAAGGCAACGCAGCCCGGGGCCAGTATGTTCTTGCCCAGTTGATTGGGTCACTGCACTTTGACGGAACACTTCGCACATGGATGTAAATGTAGATCTGTTCTCCTTTAGATTTTTGGAACCTTGTCAACAAATATCAGTAATTGATCTACTGAAGGACATACCGTTCTGACGATAATTGGCAAGGGTGCTGGGGGCAGATCTTACTCTGTTGTGCACCTGGGGGAACATTTATTCCCCGTGTGTTAACCACAGGGGAAGGCGGGCGAGGAGCCTTCATTACTGAACCCCCGACTCTTACACTTTCCTTCTTCAAGGGGGAGGTTGAATGCCTTCCAATGGGGTGGGCACATGAACGATATGGGAGGAGGTGCTCCCAACCCCCTCACCCTATTTCTCCTACACGTCAATCCAGGTAGGTGGCGGGAGCCTGAAGAATTTGTATCTGGAGTCCGTGTTTGAGGCTATTTGGCATCGCCGGGACGGAGAGGAAGAAGAGGCAGAACGGCGAAGAAAGTGAGAGGCCTTGTTTTGTGGAAGTTCCCATTGGATCCGAAGAGCTGGATTTAAAGCCTTTGGACTTTAGCGACCTTGGCTATTTGGGCCGCCTTTTCCCAAACCCCCAGGCACCGGTGGTAGCCTTTTCCTGGCCGCTCACTGGGTCATTGTGAATGCTGGTGAATCCAGGTAAATTGAAGCGTGGAACATTTTGTGGTGGACCCGTTAACAGGATTCAAACCAGCCAGTGGAGCTGAACCAGCGAACGTTACTTCATCGAGAATGTTAATTGATTTGTTCAGTCTCACAACTCTCCCCCCCCATACAGTGCCCCAGCTGTCCCCATCTACATGTGCGCAAAGACATATAATACCTATAATCCGTTTCTCTTAACCTTAACAAACCGTAACAATGTAACTGACATTAACAAACCATAACCATGTAATTAATAATGCATTGACCTAGTGTTGATATTTTTGTCCCCCTCTTTTCCTCAAGGGTCCACAATTGACACGTTACACAATTGACTCTTTTATCACACAGACTGTTTAACTCCTTAATGTCACACAAACTCTTTAACTCAACCAATGTCACTTAACTGTTTAACTCAATGAATGTCACACAAACTCTTGAACTCAATATAGTCATGAACGTTCCTCAACTCACGAATCACATTCAATATCACGGGGCAGCACAGTAGCATTGTGGATAGCACAGTTGCTTCACAGCTCCAGGGTCCCAGGTTCGATTCCGGCTTGGGTCACTGTCTGTGCGGAGTCTGCACATCCTCCCCGTGTGTGCGTGGGTTTCCTCCGGGTGCTCCGGTTTCTTCCCACAGTCCAAAGATGTGCAGGTTAGTTGGATTGGCCATGATAAATTGCCCTTAGTGTCCAAAATTACCCTTAGTGTTGGGTGGGGTTACTGGGTTATGGGGATAGGGTGGAGGTGTTGACCTCCAAAGGGTAGGGTGCTTTTTCCAAGAGCCGGTGCAGACTCGATGGGCCGAATGGCCTCCTGCACTGTAAATTCTATGAAAACTATCACCCTAGCAGATCAGCTGGCTACTCAGGGGTTACTTCTCTGGTCTCCAAGTACCTGACTCGGGGTCATCTTCTGCGATAGTTGTTCCCAGGGTTTTCACTCCTGAGGCTCCAATCCCTCAGGCAGAGTCTGGAAAGCAGGACAAATCTGTTTCATGTTCCCTATGCAGTTTCCCACTTTAACAGCCCTTTGCAACCACAAAAGTCAGATGACCCTCTTGCTGAGCGTCTGCAAATGTCTGTGGTTGCCTGGTTTCAACGACCCTTCCTCCTCTTCACTACAAAGTTGCTACTTTTTGCTTATGACCTTTCTTGGGGGTCACTATGGAAGGGCTTTGTGTGTTTGGACACAAACCTGTTGTTTTTAGCTTGAGTCCAAATATTTCTTCACTTGACCAAATTTCCCATCATGCAATTTGGTTCCGCTACAGTACATGCGAGATACTTGTGAGGGATAGCATTTTTGACCCCCTGCCAAGGCACGCATCCACATCAAAAGGGATGTGGGTAGGGGAAACTGGTGTCCCTCAATTCGCCAGCTCTCACTTCGGACTCCAAGTAACTGGCTGTAGAAACCAATGACTATAGGCCCCGGGATCTCAACTCGCCAGTCATGCTAAACTAAATGAGGGACCCGTCAGCTTCAGCTGGTGTTGTGCATGAAGTCTGGGGATGGCGTAAGAGGCAGAATGTTCCTACAATTTATAGGACAATGGCTCAAGGTGGAGACCAGCAAGGTGTGTGACACACCCAAGGCACAGTCAAAATGCTGAGTAAAGACCATGTGGCCAGGCACCGCTGAACAGTCTGGGACTTAACACGGTATAAACCCCATAGCTAACCACCTAAATACTGCGGCTACAAGAGGAGGTCAGAGGCTAGGAATCCTGCATCGAGTAACTCACCGCCTGACTCCCCCCAAAGCCTGTCCATCATCTGTAGGGCCCAAGTCAGGAGTGTAATGGAATACTCTCCACTTGCCTGGGTGAGAGCAGCTCCAACAAAACTCGAGAAGCTCAACACCTTCCAGGACAAAGCAGCCCACTTAATTGGTGCACATTAAACATTCACTCCCTCCACCACCGATTATCAGTGGCAGCCGTGTGTACCAACTACAAGATGCACTGCAGCAACTCACCAAAGCCCCTTAGACTGCACCTTCCAAACCCATGACCTCTACCATCCAGAAAGACAAGGGACAGCAGACACATAGGAACACCACCGCATGGAAGTTCCCCATCACACACCACCCTGACTTGGATGTGTCTGGTCGTTCCTTCACTGTCGTTGGGTCGAAAGCCTGGTACTCCCTCCCTAACAGCACTACTGCTGTACCTACACCACATGAACTGCAATGGTTCACAAAGACAGCTCATCACCACCTTCTCAAGGGCAATTAGAGATGGGCAATGATGTTTGCCCAGGCGGCAAAGCTCACATCCAATAAATGAGCAAAGATGTCTTGGAAAGTCACAGTCAAAGAATAGTCAATTCTGTTATAAATAGAGACGGGAATAGCCCGATGAAGTGACCAACAAATTAATGGCGAGGTTGAGCAAAGCTCACAAGAGACAATTAAGGGGCAATTTAGCGTGGCCAATCCACCTACCCTGCACATCTTTGGGTTGTGGGGGTGAAACCCACACAAACACGGGGAGAATGTGCAAACTCCACACGGACAGTGACCCGGAGCCGGGATCGAACCTGGGACCTCGGCGCCGTGAGGCAGCAATGCTAACCACTGTCCCACCGTGCTGCCCCTCTCCTCTCTACCTGTTCCCTATTGTCTTGTTGAAGGCATCAGAAAAAAAACTACACAATCCGAGAAAACCAGGCGATGTGAATAGAAATCAAATAGATTGTGTGATGGCGAAATAACATTTTAGAAACCGCATAAAGAACATTCATATGTAGCCCAGCTTGGCTATAAATTGATGTCACTGTCTCCCCTTGGCAAAAATGAAGGTGCAGCTGAAAATATCCACAAAATTGAAGGAATTGTGTGACCATTTAGAGCTCAGCGTGTTGAAAGATGGGAACAGAGAGGCATTCACTCAGAGTGGAAAATGAAGATGACTAGCTCAGGAATAAAGGAAACAGAACAAACGGAGATGTCACAACCAGGAATAGAGAGCAAAATGGGGAAAAAGAAACACGTGAGAGAGAGAGTGAAACTGCACGTTGCAAAGGAGATATTGCCTAAACTGAAAAGAACATGAGATAAGGAGTGGGTGGCAGGTGAGACACTGGCAGTGACCATAACAAGAGGAAACCAAGTATGATGAAATTGAAAAGCAAAGAAAGCAGTCGGATGAAAGAGAAGCAATGTCATGAGATGTGTGATGAAGCATTAACGCTGGAACGAAATTGTGAAATCAGAATTGCACAACCTGAAAATGATATCTTTGGCAGATAGAAAGCGATCACTGATAATGGGTGCAGAAAAGACAAAGAAAGAAATGTAGTAGAAAAGAAATGGACAGACTATACGAATTGCACAATTATCCAAATCGATGGGTTCTTCAAGACACTGGGGTGAATGAAAGACCAGGGGCTGGGTTCTGCCAGCAGCGCACGCCTGGGGACTTCCCGCCGGCGTGGGGCTGCCCACAAATGGAAACCCCATTGGCCGACGGTGGCATCTCCCGGTCCTGCCTCGGTCGACAGGCTTCCCCGTTGTCTGCGCCCTCCATCGCCATCGGCAGGGCCAGAAGATCCCACCAGAGGGAGCAGCTGGAAAAATTCGACCCAACTATTATGATATCAGAGTGGAAGAATGCTTTGAAATTGAGGAGCGTAGGGGAAAACTCAGGTCAGACTTCAGTTTTTCACGCTTTGAGATTCTGGATTCCTTCTCTAGCTTCTCTGGGATTTCGGGATCCCTCCTTCGCTGCCGCCATGTTGGGAGGTTGTTTAGTGCCGCATTAAGAGGTCTGGTTGAACGTGGACCATTCATTAGAACCATCCCCAAAGTGGATGGATGCTGCCTCCATTTTGGCTCCTTCCAGGCTTTACCTCACACCGTCTACCATCTTGTGACCCTCTACGCGTACTGTGGGTGGGGTACCCTTCTCTTGCCCCACACTAAATCTTGCTCTGCGCTAACGCATTTGACATTGAGGTGCCCCTGTGGAACGATATGCAGATCCAATAACTAGCTAAACCTTAGAGAATTTCGAAATGTTGTCCATTGATGATTTCCTGCCCGTTTCCCTAGCCAGTGCTGCAAAGGCTGTAGAGATGGTCCGGGCGTCCGCTCTGCGACACAAACACACACATCCGAAAACATCACGCTAATTAGAAAAAGATACACACATCCGAAAACATCACGCTAATTAGAAAAAGATGACAGAGTTTTTCCAGAGCTACAACCCGATATATTTATAAACCAACCCGAGGGGCTGTTTAGCACAGGGCTAAATCGCTGGCTTTGAAAGCAGACCAAGCAGGCCAGCAGCCCGGTTCAATTCCCGTACCAGCCTCCCCGAACAGGCGCCGGAATGTGGCGACTAGGGGCTTTTCATTTGAAGCCTACTTGTGACAATAAGCGATTTCTTCTTCTATATTTAAGTGCCAGGCTCTGGGCCTTTACAATGTCAGGCCATTGTACAGTGTGAACAAATTGAATAAAGACCTTTTCACACATTTACTGTGTTACTCTGTTTTCATTTGGCATTCAAATCTGGTTTTTTTTTTAAACAAAGACTGTGCTTGGGGGCATATCGGGCTACATAGAGACGCATTCCTGTGTGAATGAGACCTCCTCGGTTATCATGGATTCGGAGATGGATTCCCTGGAATTCGCGTCCTCGGGAGGTTACGGTACATTATTTCACAAAATCATAGAATACCTACGGTACAGAAAGATGTCAATCGGCCCATCGACCCTCTGAAAGATCACCCTATGTAGGCCTTATCCCCCCCCGCCCTGCAACCGCACCCGAAGGGGAAATTTAGCATGTCTAATCCACCTAACCTGCACATCTTTGGACTGTGGGAGGAAACCGGAGCACCCGGAGGAAACCCACGCACACACGGGGAGAACGTGCAAACTCCACACAGACAGGCACCCGAGGCTGGGATCGAACAAGCTGTGAAGCAGCAGTGCTAACCACTGCACCACCGTGCCGCAGCAGAAATTGGCGAAATGCAGTCTGGATTTAAGGCTGGAGCAGGAACAAGAGAAAGGATATTTAGCCCAAGAACAATCTTTGAGAAATGTCTTGGAGTAAACAAGAATATAAGCTTCTCACAGACTATGAAAATGCTTTTGATCGTGTTTATCACCAAAAGCTAATAGACGTGATGTTAGACTGTGACATTGACAGTAAAGATGTAAGATTTATCCAGAGCTTATATTGGGACCAAATAGTGAGCATCAGGCTAGAAGGGGCACAATCAGGTATGTTTCACTTGAAGGAGGGAGTACAACAAGATTACTGTCACCAAAATTATTCAATCTGTATACAGAACCAATATTCAGAGATATTGGATGCACTTCCGAGAATTGAAAATTGGAGGGCGAACACAGCAAATTAGGAGTACGCTGATGACACAGTGCTACCCGCAGAATCAGAAGAAGCTCTAAAAAATATAATCGATCAAGCAAACTCCAGAAGTTTAGAATATGGATTGAGTGCAAACACCAAAAAGACAAAACAATGATAGTTAGATAAATATCATAGAATCATAGAATTTTCAGTGCAGAAGGAGGCCATTCGGCCCATCGAGTCTGCACCGGCCCTTACAAAGAGCACCGTACTGAACCCCACATACCTGCCCTATCCCCGTAACCCAGTGACCCCCACTTAATATTTTTTGGACACGAAGGGCAATTTAGCATGTCCAATCCACCTAGTCCACACATCTTTGGACTGTGGGAGGAAACCGGAGCACCCGGAGGAAACCCACGCACACACGGGGAGAGCGTGCAGACTCCGCACAGACAGTGAGCCAGCCGGGAATCGAACCTGGGACCCTGGCGCTGTGAAGCAACTGTGCTAACCGCTGTGCTACCGTGCTGCCCAATAAATGAGAAGAAACGCGAGTGAAGATTGAAGTAGATGGCGTTGCACTGGAACAAGTAGATACGTTTCTCTACTTAGGTCAAATGAGAACTGAAATAATCCTCTTTTGTTCTAGACTCCACCCCCTCTTCCAAAGAAAGTGTTCGCCGTCTACTCTCTCAAATCTCATAGACATCAGTCCAATCATCCCAAAATCTTCTAAAATCAAGGGAAAGATATCGGAATAAGATTTGCGCAGCCTGTCAACTTATCTTCATCAATTCTGCCGTTAAGGTTTGTTAATGTCAATTGCATTGTTAAGATGATGAGAAACAGATGGTGGGCATTAATTGTCCTTGAGTACATATAAATAGGGGACATGTTCGTGGCTGGAGCACGGCACCCGATGTGACCAGCATCTTCAGGCCTTCCGTGACTGGTGGGCACTGCGGGCGGGGGGGAGAGAGAGGGTTGCTGGGGTTGCTGGGGTGCATCATCACCACCAGGAATGATATTTTGATTTAATTAGTGAAGTTTCCTTTTGACATTTTAATTTGGTTACTATTCCCCACAGGGGCTGCCACTTCTATCGATGTTGTTGAATGTATTGATTTTTTTTGTTGTTCAATTTATTGTTGTTTTTTTTTTTGTTCACTTTAAAAGGAGAATAAATGAGGGACTCACCCCTCCCCCCCGGGGAATGCTGAGCAAGGAGTAAGGCTCCATTCCAGATTCACGGTTTGGCGAAAACTGGTGGAACAGGAAAGGGTGGCGAACACGAAAGAATTCAGAAGGACTTATTCAGACTTCAGCAATCCTCCAGTATCAGGCAACATCCTAGAAATGAGTCCTTTTCCCTCGCTCTTTCCAGGAAGGAGTGGCGGGAGATTTTCCACTGTTGGGCCTAAATGATGACATGTCACACCTGCCTACCGCTGGGTAAACGGAGCAGCTGTCAACAGGCCCCTGCGAGCAGTCAAACCACAGAGGGTTAAAACAACATTTACCATTGCCTCAGTGTATGGAGGAGGGGTTCTGGTGTGAGGTGCTCCGGAGGGTGAACACCTCCACCTCTGTGCGAGGTTGGGACCGATACAACTGAAGGTGGTGTATCGAGCACACTTTACAAGAGCGAGGATGAGCCGGCTCTTCGACGGGGTAGAAGATATGTGTGAACATTGCGGTGGGGGCCCCGCAAACCACGTTCATATGTTTTGGTCCTGTCTTTCATAGAACTTTCATAGAATTTACAGCGCAGAAGGAGGCCATTCGGCCCATCGAGTCTGCACCGGCTCTTGGAAAGAGCACCCTACCCAAGCCCACTCCTCCACCCTACCCACATAACCCAGTAACCCCACCCAACACTAAGGGCAATTTTGGACACAATGGGCAATTTAGCATGGCTAATCCACCTAACCTGCACGTCTTTGGACTGTGGGAGGAAACCGGAGCACCCGGAGGAAACCCACGCACACACGGGGAGAACGTGCAGACTCCGCACAGACAGTGACCCAAGCCGGGAATCGAACCTGGGACCCTGGAGCTGTGAAGCAATTGTGCTAACCACAATGCTGCCGTGCTGTCCAAAGCTGGAGGATTACCGGAAAGAGGTGTTTAGGGTAATCTCTAAAGTGGTGCACGTGAAACTGGACCCCGGCCCCCAAGAGGCCATATTCGGGGTGTCGGACCAGCCGGGGTTGGAAACGGGGGCGGAGGCAGATGTTGTAGCCTTCGTCTCGTTGATCGCCCGAAGGCGGATCCTGTTGGGATGGAGCGCAACCTCTCCACCCTGTGCCCTGGCGTGGCGGGGGGAATTGCTGGAATTCTTGACACTTGAAAAGTTCAAATTTGAACTGAGGGGAAGGATGGAGGGATTCTACAATTCATGGGCGTTATTCATTATGCACTTTCGAGAATTGGATCACATCGAACATTAGGAGGGAGGTTTGGGAGGTGTGGGGGGAGGGGGGGCTGTGTGTGTTAATGGTGACTATGGGTGATTCCTGATTCCTCTTTGTCATTTGTTTACGTGAACATGCGGGCTGATGTTTGGGGTTTGGTGATGGGATCGTTGTTATTGATATGGGGATTGACATATTCGTTACTGATTATTGTTTATTGTTGGGTGTAAATTTGGGAGAAAATGTGAAAAAGGAGGAGAATAAAAAATATTTTTAAAGATTGCCTCAGTATAGCAGTCTCGGCAAGTCTGCGGATTAACCTCCCCTCGGTGATACGTCAATGTAGCACAGCTGTGTGACTGCAAACTGAAGTGTTAACATTGGCGTAGGAGTATGCCAGGGGGACTGATGGCATTCAGCGTTGACTGGGCAACAGTGGCAGCACAATCTCAGCATCACGTCTGCCTAACGCAAAGGCTGCCAATGACAAGAGGAACCCCACAAAGGAATGTCGCCCTGTTTTAAAAGAATCAGTGCCCTTTATAAAGAGAAGGTGCCAGCCCTCAATGTTTTGAAGGAAATATCCGGGGGGGGGGGGGATCTCTGGTCCGGCAGCTGCGTTTACCCGCGGGCGCACTGCCGGCAGAGCGGAGGATCCTGCCAACGGAGAATTCCGCGCTGCGTCTTTGGAGAGGAAGACGTGCGTCTATCTAGCGCCTCTCACAACCTCCCGATGTGACAAGGTGCTTCCAGCCAATGGAGTACTTTTTTGAAGTGCTGTCTCTGTCGTAATGTCATGAGGTCAACAAAAGGGCCAATTAGCAAGAGGGGGTCTAACCTGGGGCTGCACGGTGGCGCAGTGGTTAGCACTGCACCCTCACGGCGCCGAGGGCCCAGGTTCGATCCCAGCTCTGGGTCACTGTCCGTGTGGAGTTTGCACATTCTCCCCATGTTTGCGTGGGTTTCGCCCCCACAACCCAAAGATGTGCAGGCTAGGTGGATTGGCCACGCTAAATTGCCCCTTAATTGGAAAAAATGAATTGGGTACTCTAAATTTTTTTTTTTTAAAAAGGGGTTCTAACCATCTGATGCAGGGGTCAACAAAAGAGCCAATTAGCAAGAGGAGGTCTAACCATTTGATGCGGGGGTCAACGAAAGAGCCAATTAGCAAGAGGAGGTCTAACCATCTGATGCGGGGGTCAACGAAAGAGCCAATTAGCAAGAGGGGGTCTAACCATCTGATGCAGGGGTCAACGAAAGAGCCAATTAGCAGGAGGGGTGATGCACGATCAATAACTCCCGAAGCGAGATTGTAGGACAATTGAAGGCTTTATTCAACTAGATGTTTCCCCCAGCAGCGCAGGTACAGAATGCAGCAGCACGGGAAACACAGACTCTTATACTCCGCCTTTCTGGGCGGAACCAGCAGGCAGGCTCCACCAATGATCTTACAGTATCAGGTACCTCCAACACCAATGATCTTACAGTATCAGGTACCTCCAACCTAGGTGCCATAATACCCTTAATACAGACTACCACATTCACCCCCTGTTAGAAAAGAGTCCGGCAGGGGTGGTGGTCTTGCATTTTACAGTGGTGGAGGTTATGGCGGTACCCGTCGGTGGTACAGTGTTTTGCCTTTTTATATGTCACACAAATTATTTACAAGTATTTATTTTTAGATACATAAAATAATGAAGCTATTAGTCGATTGGGGGCCCTTGTCGTCCTCTGTGATCGTCGCAGTCTCGGCGGTGATTCAGGCGCCGGCTCGGGCATCCGTGACTCCGGGAGCGTGGCGTCTTCAGCTTCATCGCCCCTAGGTGGGACCACTGGAAGGACCGATCCCCCTGGGAAGGGGGCAGCCGAGGGGTGCACCGGTGGGAGGGTGGGTGGGGTTGGTGAGGGGGGTGTGGGTGGGGATCCAGCGGGCGCCAGGTCCCGGAGGGAGACCGTATCTTGTCTGCCGTTGGGGAACGCCACATAGGCGTACTGAGGGTTAGCATGAAGGAGGTGTACCCTCTCGACCAACGGGTCTAACTTGTGCGCCTGCACGTGTTTGTGGAGCAGAATGGGGCCAGGAGCTGCCAGCCAGGTTGGGAGCGAGATCCCAGAGGAGGACTTCCTAGGGAAGACAAGGAGACGTTCGTGGAGTGTTTGGTTGGTTGTGGTACACAGTAGTGATCGAATGTAGTGGAGTGCATCGGGGAGGACCTCCTGCCAGCGGGAGACTGGGAGATTCTTGGACCGTAGGGCCAGCTGGACGACCCTCCAGACCGTTCCGTTCTCCCTCTCCACCTGCCCGTTTCCCCGGGAGTTGTAGCTGGTCGTCCTGTGTGAGGCAATGCCCTTGCTGAGCAGGAATTGACGTAGTTCATCGCTCATGAAGGAGGGCCCCCTATCGCTGTGGGCGTAGGCGGGGAAACCGAACATGGTAAAGATGCTGTGGAGGGCTTTAATGACGGTGGTGGCGGTCATGTCGGGACAGGGGATGGCGAACGGGAACCGGGAGTACTCATCAATCACGTTCAAGCAGTACATGTTGCAGTCGGTGGAGGGGAGGGGGCCTTTGAAGCCCACGCTGAGGCGTTCAAAGGGACGGGAAGCCTTTATCAGGTGCGCCTTCTCTGGCCGGTAGAAGTGCGGCTTGCATTCCGCGCAGATTTGGCAGTCTCTGGTGACGGTCCTGACCTCCTCGATGGAATAGGGCAGGTTGCCGGTTTTGATAAAATGGAAGAAACGAGTGATCACCGGGTTCTACTATGGCTTGGGCCTCCTTTTCAACAGAGGAATGACGACAGGGGGAAAGCCGTGGATTGGATTAGTGGGCGGGCCTTGTCCACATAATTGGGGACCCACTGGGCGTAATATGAGAAAAACCCCAGGCAACGTTTCAGGGCCTTGGAGCAGTGGGGGAGGGGAAACTCCATGAGGGGGCGCATGCGTTCGGGATCGGGGCCTATGACTCCATTGTGCACTACGTAGCCAAGGATGGCTAGACAATTGGTGCTGAATACGCATTTCTCTTTCTTATAGGTCAGGTTAAGGAGACTGGTGGGATGGAGGAATTTGCGGAGATTGGTGTCGTGGTCCTGTTGTTCATGGCTGCAGATGGTGACGTGTCGAGGTATGGAAACGTGGCCCACAAACCGTACCGGTCAACCATTTGGTCCATCTCCCTTTGGAAGACCGAGACCCCATTTGTGACACCGAAGGGAACCCTTGGGAAGTGGTAGAGCCGTTCATCTGCTTCGAATGCAGTGTATTTGCGGTCGCTGGGGTGGATGGGGAGCTGGTGATAGGTGGGGTTGAGGTCCACCGTGGAAAATACCTTGTATTGTGCAATCTGATTGACCAAATCAGATATACGGGGGACAGGGTACACGTCGAGCTGCGTATACCTGTTGATGGTCTGGCTGTAATCAATGACCATCCTGTGCTTCTCCCCGGTCTTTACAACCACCACTTGAGCTCTCCAGGAGCTGTTGCTAGCCTGGATAATACCTTCCTTCAGTCACCGCTGGACTTCCGACCTGATGAAGGTCCGGTCCTGGGCACTGTACCGTCTGCTCCTGGTGGCGACGGGTTTGCAATCGGGGGTCAGGTTTGCAAACAGGGAAGGTGGGTCGACCTTGAGGGTCACGAGGCTGCAGACAGTGAGAGGGGGTATAGAGCCACCGAATTTAAAAGTTAAGCTCTAGAGGTTACATTGGAAGTCCAATCCCAGGAGTGCGGCAGCGCAGAGGTGAGGGAGGATGTAGAGTTGGAAATTGTTAAACTCTCTTCCCTGGACTGTGAGGTTAGCTATGCACTACCCCTTGACCTCCACAGAGTGAGACCCGGAAGCCAGGAAGATTTTCTGGTTAACTGGGTATATAGAGAGGGAGCAGCGCCTTACCGTATTGGGGTGGATAAAGTTCTCCGTGCTCCCGGAGTCGATCAGGCAGGACTGGTCCAGTGTCACTGAAGCGAGTCGTAGCAGAAGCTGATGGATCTCCTCGGGCGATGTGCGGTCATCCGAATCGGGGTCTTGAGACTCCAGCCAAGATGGCGGTGCCCACGGGTCGCACATGGCTGTGGCTGGGCAAGATGGCGGTGCCCGTGAATTACACGTGGCCTCTGGGGGACAAGATGGCGGCACCCGGGGTCCACACATGGCTCGCGGGACCAAAGATGGCGGCGACCACGGGCCGCACGTGGCCTGCGAGGAGGGGAATGGCGGCGGCCCCAGTTCGCCTGCGGAGACAGCGGTGACCGACCGGGCCTGGCATACCGCTACGAAATGCCCCTTCTTCGAACAGCACTTGCAAGTTGCGGAGCGGACCGGGCAGCGTTGTCGGGGGTGCTTGGCTTGACCCCAAAAATAGCATCGGGGCCCCTTGGGGTTGCCTGGCAGCCGCGCGGCACAAACTTATGGGAGGTTGGGGGATGCGGCGGGATCGGCTGTGGGTGGAGTCCAAGCTGCCCATGGGGATGCCGCGCGGTCGGGGACGTACGCTCGGGCGTTGCGGGAGGCTACGTCTAAGGAGCTTGCGAGTGTCCGTGCCTCCTTTTCCAGCAGCCGCTGGCGGATCTGCGAGGACAGCATACCTGCAACGAAGGCGTCCCGGATTAAAAGTTCGGTGTGATTGTTGGCTGAAACTTGCGGACAGTCATAGTTCCTACCTAGTACTAGCAATGCGCGGTAGAATTCGTCTAGCGATTCCCCTGGAATTTGTCGTCTGGTAGCTCGGAGATGTCGGGCGTAAACCTGATTTACTGGGCGAATGTAGTGTCCTTTTAACAGAGTCATCGCGGCCTCGAAACCGTTCGCGTCCTCAATGAGCGTGTAGATTTCTGGGCTCACCCTTGAATGGAGAACTTGCAGTTTCTGGTCCTCCGTGGGTGTAGTCGTGGCCGTCTTGATGTATCCGTTGAAACACGTCAGCCAGTGTTTAAAGGTCGCCGCTGAGTTTGCCGCATGGGGGCTAAGTTGTAGACACGCCGGCTTGATGCGGAGCTCCATTCTTCAAATCTAGTTTAATAAATTGATGCTCGATCAATAACTCCCGAAGCGAGATTGTAGGACAATCGAAGGCTTTATTGAACTAGATGTTTTGCCCAGCAGCACAGGTACAGAATTTAACAGCTAGGGAAACACAGGCTCTTATACTCCGCCTTTCTGGGCGGAACCAGCAGGCAGGCTCCACCAATGATCAGTATCAGGTACCTCCAACACCAATGATCTTACAGTATCAGGTACCTCCAACCTAGGTGTCGTAATACCCCTAATACAGACTACCACAAGGGGGTCTAACCATCTGATGTAGGGGTCAACGAAAGAGCCAATTAGCAAGAGGGGGTCTAACCATCTGATGTAGGGGTCAACGAAAGAGCCAATTAGCAAGAGGGGGTCTAACCATCTGGTGTAGGGGTCAACGAAAGAGCCAATTAGCAAGAGGGGGTCTAACCATCTGATGGAGGGGTCGACACCAGGGCCAAGTAGCAAGAGCGGGGAGGGGGGAGGGGGGGGGGAAGAGTCTCACCATGAGGAGCCTTTCTGTTTGTGCCCCGTTTTTCCCTCTGTTTTTTCTGCCAAGTGCCCAGTCTCAGCCTGATCCAGCCACGGGCAGTTACGAGTGGGCAAAGCCAAGTGTGAGAGTGGGCAGGATGTGCAAACAGGAGTACTCGTTCAGTTTGATTACCCCCCCCACCGCCCAGCTCCCTCGCTCAGTGCCACCGAGGCAATTAGGCTGGCTCCCTCGCCGAGACTGTGCTGCGGGCTCTTCCTGTGATCCTCTTCCCCAGCTGGGCTTGATCCCGCAGGACACTCTTTGATTAGAGGAAGCGCCTTCCACTGGCACCCGTCTGCTGGAGAACGATTTTGTCCTCTTCCCTCCCTTCCTTGTTAACTTCACCAACTCTCGGTGACTGGGGCTTTGAAATTTGAGACCAAAGCCTTTGCGAAACCTTCATCCAAAAGGTGCACAGGCTGTTGCTATGGGAGACCAGGTGGGATGCAGATATTTTGTGCTGAGGTATTTTATGTTTCCATTTTGAGTGTGTGTGGCGGGGGGGGGGGGGGGGGGGGGAGGTACTTTTAGCTGACTGAAATGTGTCTGAATATTTTCTCTAACCACACCCAGATCCAATTTCCTACAATCTTCCTCCAGCTCTTGGTGACACATCAGGCTGTAGCCGTACTGCCTGGGTCGGTGCAAGGTGCTGTTGTTTGGAGCATGGAATGGCTACTCTGAGAAGCAGGGACAGGATGAGCAGTCGCAGGTGAGTGCCAGATGGAGCCTGACTCGCGTCTCTTCCCCCCTCGCACCGTGCTGCCAGGAGAGGGGGGTGTGGGGCCTGGGCGTCTGCCTTCTTTCCTGCGGGTCTCACTGTGACAATGTGCTTTACAGTCAGCGACCTGTGAACATTTACAGCTGCCAGCGATCAAAAGCAGGGTCTATTCAGCAACCTTGTGGGAACCGAGGAGAAGTTCAGCTCCTGTTTTGAAAACAATCCCCAAATAATGCAAACTGTTTAAGCAGGACTATTCTTGGCCCCCTAACTCCCTCCCTCTTTTTAAATAAACAGACCCCCCCCCTGAGTTGAGCCTGATCTGCTTTTTCTGGCCCCATGTGGGTCAGACTGTTTGAAGATGATCTTGTCAGAATGTTAATTTAATGTAACCATGCATGAATGCTCCTCCCCCCACCCCCCCCCCGCCCCACACACACACCCATTGCTTTCAGTGAGTGTCCCAGGGACATTTGCATTCCAGAACATTCCCTGGTGTGTGGTGGTAGAGGTGGGGAGCGTCTGGCCAGCACAAACTGACCACGAGTGTCCTAGTAAATCCCCCCAAATCTACAGACAGGGGCCCTTTAAGAGGCACTTTAGTCAACAGACTTCTGACAGCCAGGAGCAGCTGCGTGAGATGGCATCATGTGATTATGTACAGTGCGAACGGTAAACAAGGAGAGCAAACACTGACCTTCAACAGGTATTGAAGGAGACCTGGCCACGCCACAGACAGACACTGTGGGACATGGGAACCCTGGCAACTGGAGGATAGAGGCGAAGGGGTATCATCTGTCAATCCCCGGGTGAGAACGCTTTCTGTGAGACTGACAGGAGCCAGTAATGGAGTCTGAGTGACTGGATTGGCGCCTTGGCCTGCATGGAGGTTGTATTGCTGGGTTTGGAGCAGAGCTGTGAATCATAACACCTAAACCTTGGATCAGATTTATAAAATCCTGGGACGTGAGGCTAGGCCGCCGTTTGTTGCCCATCTGTCGTGAACGGTTACTGTATTACTGTACCCACATCATCATGTAAGGTGATGTCCCCTTTAAGACCGGGCTTGGAACCCTGGGGGACTCCGCCTCCAGCTCCGCCCACCTGGGAGTCGTATATAAGAGGCAGCCTTGGAGGCGGCATCCAGTAAGCACCCGTCTCGGCTCCAGGCTAGTTCCTAGCTTCTCGGCCTTTTGGCTAAGATCAAGTGTCTGTAGATTGAGCCTCTGGTTCAGATCTGGTATGTCTCTCTTGTGGGGACCATGAATTCGATTCAATTTGAATTAGTTTTTTGGAGCAGGCGAGGAGCTGGATTAGGGGTTCGCCCCTGACCCACACTCTGAGCCCTGGCTTGGTAACTCAGAAAAGGAAAAATAAATAAATAAATAAAAATTAAAGCCTTCTTTACCGTTTTACTCTCTAGCGTCGTTATTGAGGGTACAACACCATCCCTAATTGCCCCCCGAGAAGGTGGTGGTGAGCCGCCTTCTTGAGCCGCTGCAGTCCCTGAGGCGTAGGTACACCCACAGTGCTGTTAGGGAGGGAGTTCCAGGATTTTGGACTGCACGGTAGCTCAGTTGCTTCCCAGCTCTAGGGCCCCAGGTTCGATTCCCGGCTTGGGTCACTGTCCGGTCTGCACGTCCTCCCCGTGTCTGCGTGGGTTTCCTCCGGCTGCTCCGGTTTCCTCCCACAGTCTAAAGTTGTGCAGGTTAGGTGGGTTGGATTTAACTGCGATTTGGTTATCTCTCTTGACCATTCAGCCCTTCCTGGTTATGTTCTGCTGTCTCGCTGGTCAGTCAAAGATTCGGGCCTATTCTGGTCTTGCCACCTTCTGGATTTCCTACTGTCGCTCCTGTTGCCCTAATCTCTTTAAGTTCCTCTTGCCTGACCACTCACTGGGGTACTGGCCACCACTCCTCAGGAATGATGTATTGAGGGTGCAGTACAAATTCCCCAGAATAATACTGGGGGTTTAAAGGGTTAAAATAGGAACTTGACTTGTATTGCCTTGAGTTTCAAAGGTGCTCTAACTCGAGATTCCATAGCTTGACAAAAAAAGTTGGCAGAATAGTTTGTGGCTATGCGTGAGAATTTATTAAGTATGAAAACGGAGACTGGATTCTCTGCTATGCGATGCTGGAAGAGTGAATCATGATCGGTCAGAGCATTGTGCAAAAATGAAAACATCCGGATTGTGCCCAGGGCTGAATCTGACGCCATGCTCTGGTACCTCGCTGGTGGCGAACTCAATGTTTATGCCCTGCGCCGGGAGCCATGCAAAACAGTCGATGGATTTTAATAGCTTTAAAAAAAACATTTTTTCCAATGAAGGGGCAATTTAGTGTGGCCAATCCACCTGCCCTGCACATCAATGGATTGTGGGGGTGAGACCCACGCAGTCACGGGGAGAATGTGCAAATTCCGCACGGACAGTGATCCAGGGCCAGGATCGAACCCGGTTCCTCAACGCCATGAAACAACAGTGCTAACCACTGCGCCACATGCCACCCCATATTTTAATATAATTGAAATGGCAGCACAGTAGCACAAGTGGCTAGCACTGTGGCTTCACAGCGCCAGGAACCCGGGTTCGATTCCCTGCTGGGTCACCAATTTTGGCCTCGGGTGATTGTGCGGAGTCTGCACGTTCTCCCCGTGACTGCGTGGGTTTCCTCCGGGTGCTCCGGTTTTCTCCCACAGTCCAAAGACGTGCAGGTTAGGTGGATTGGCCGTGCTAAATTGCCCTTAGTGCCAAAAAGTTTAGGAGGGGTTATTGGGTTACGGGGATAGGGTGGAAGTGAGGGCTTAAGTGGGTCGGTGCAGACTTGATGGGCCGAATGGCCTCCTTTTGCACTGTATGTTCTATGTTCTTAACGGCTTGGACACTTCACACTTCACCCCTCCGCGTTGTTCTGCCCCACTTAGGCAGCAGTCTCACAGGTGCGAACTGGGGAAAGTATTCACCGGCAGGGCCTGGGTGTCATGGGTACGGAGGGGGAACAGGAGGTTAAAAAAACTCTTAAAAAGCCTCAAAGCTGTCACGCTTGCTGCGTGATGGTGGGAGGGGGGGGCGGGTTGGGTGTTGGTGGTGGGGTAGGGGTTGCGGGTAGAGGCTGCCTGGGCCAGGGGGCAGTGGTGGGAACAACTTGGTGTTAGCTCCATGGACGTGGGATTGGGGTGGGCTGGCTCAGACTGGCGTTTCTGCGATATGTGTTAAACGCACCCTCCTGGTGCCATGTACAGGCTCCTGGATGCTCGCACTGCTGACTGCTCTGTGCCCTTTGAATGCTCAGAAAGCCTCTGGTTATCTGGGAGCTCACCCAGGCCACCACCCTGGGCACATCCATACCCCAGCTGTTTCACCAAGGGGATGGGCATGGCTGGGCTCAATCAAGGGTTCACCAGGTGTTGGCACTCCTCAGAAGCGCTGCCCCATTGCAGAGGAAGTGAGAGATTAGCAGAGCTCACCCCAACCAGAGGACACCTGCACCATGGCCTTTACAACTCTCCCTCGATCTCTGCCCCTCTCAGGGCAGAGGCCTCACCAGTGACACCCGTCACTCCAGATTACCAGCTGTCTCCTGCTGGTGAGGCTGGCAGTGCTGACTGCTTCTGTCACCACCCCCTCCCCCGCTCCGCTCCTCACTGGCATGGAGCTGTGAGTCCACCCCATACTCCCGAACTCCTGGTAGATGGGTCTTCTCTGAACCATCTTGCTGGCTGCAGCGAGTGCGTGGTCAGTGGAGCGCTTAAAAAACAGCTCCAGCTAACAGGGTCTTTGGCGCTAACTCCGGCCCCTGCGGTTAGAACGCCCGCTGGGCCGGGAATTACTCCCTCCTACTTGGCAAGTAGGATTAAGGTGAATCACAAAGCTTTTTATTCATTATGTAAAAAGCAAGAGGGTAGCCAGGGAAAGGGTTGGACCATTTAAGGACAGTGTTAACATAGAAAAGGAGGATGTATTGGGTCTTTTAAAAGATATTAAGGTAGATAAGTCTCCTGGGCTCGATGGGATTTACCCCAGAATACTGAGGGAAGCAAGGGAGCAAATTGCTGGGGCCTTGACTGACATCTTTGTATCCTCGTTGGCTACAGGTGAGATCCCAGAGGACTGGAGAATAACTAATGTGGTACCACTGTTTAAGAAAGGTAGCAGGCATAATCCAGGAAACTATAGGCAAGTGAGCCTCACGTTGGGAGTAGGTAAATTATTTGAGAAAATTTTCAGGGACAGGATTTATACCCATTTGGAAACAAACGGACTCATTCGCGAGAGACAGCATGGTTTTGAGAAGGGGAGGTCGTGCCTCACTAACTTAATCGAGGTTTTTGAGGTGGTGACAAAGGTGACTGATGTGGAGAGGGTGGTGGATGTTGTTTACATGGACTTCAGTAAATCCTTTGACAAGGTGCCTCATGGCAGACTGGTACAAAAGGTGACGTCACACGGGATCAGAGGTGAGCTGGTAAGATGGATACAGAACTGGCTCGGTCACAGAAGACAAAGGGTAGCAGTAGAAGGGTATTTTTCTGAATGGAGGGTTGTGACTAGTGGTGTCTGCATAAGATAAAGATGCATGGCATTAAGGGGAAAGTAGTAGCATGGATAGAGGATTGGTTAATTAATAGAAAGCAAAGAGTGGGGATTAATGGGTGGTTCTCTGGTTGGCAATCTGTAGCTACTGGTGTCCCTCAGGGATCAGTGTTGGGCCCACAATTGTTCACAATTTACATAGATGATTTGGAGTTGGGGACCAAGGGCAATGTGTCCAAGTTTGCAGACGACACTAAGATGAGTGGTAAAGCAAAAAGTGCAGAGGATACTGGAAGTCTGCAGAGGGATTTGGATAGGCTAAGTGAATGGGCTAGGGTCTGGCAGATGGAATACAATGTTGACAAATATGAGGTTATCCATTTTGGTAGGAATAACAGCAAAAGGGATTATTATTTAAATGATAAAATATTAAAACATGCTGCTGTGCAGAGAGACCTGGGTGTGCTAGTGCATGAGTTGCAAAAAGTTGGTTTACAGGTGCGACAGGTGATTAAGGAGGCAAATGGAATTTTGTCCTTCATTGCTACTAGAGGGATGGAGTTTAAGACTAGGGAGGTTATGCTGCAATTGTATAAGGTGTTAGTGAGGCTACACCTGGAGTATTGTGTTCAGTTTTGGTCTCCTTACTTGAGAAATGACGTACTGGTACTGGAGGGTGTACAGAGGAGATTCACAAGGTTAATCCCAGAGCTGAAGGGGTTGGATTACGAGGAGAGGTTGAGCAGACTGGGACTGTACTCGTTGGAATTTAGAAGGATGAGGGGGGATCTTATAGATACATATAAAATTATGAATGGAATAGATAGGATAGATGCGGGCAGGTTGTTTCCACTGGTGGGTGAAAGCAGAACTAGGGGGCATAGCCTCAAAATAAGGGGAAGTAGATTTAGGACTGCGTTTAGGAGGAACTTCTTCACCCAAAGGGTTGTGAATCTATGGAATTCCTTGCCCAGTGAAGCAGTTGAGGCTCCTTCATTAAATGTTTTTAAGATAAAGATAGATAGTTTTTTGAAGAATAAAGGGATTAAGGGTTATGGTGTTCGGGCCGGAAAGTGGAGCTGAGTCCACAAAAGATCAGCCATGATCTCATTGAAGGGTGGAGCAGGCTTGAGGGACCAGATGGCCTACTCCTGCTCCTAGTTCTTATGTTCTTATGTTTTTATGTTCCACAGGGATCTGTGCTGGGCCTCTGTTGTTTGTGGTGTACATAAAGGATTTGGAGAAAAATGTAGCCGGTCTGATTAGTAAGTTCGCGAATGACACCAAGGTTGGTGGAGTGGCAGATAGTGTTGAGGATTGTCAGAAGATACAGCAGGACATAGACAGGTTGGAGACTTGGGCAGAGAAATGGCAAATAGAGTTTAATCTGGACAAATCTGTGGTAATGCATTTTGGTAGGTCTAACATAGATGGGAAATATACCGTAAATGGCAAAACTCTGAGGAATATAGAAGCTCAGCTCCAGCCTCTGACAGTTCTCAGCTCTTCGGAAATGTATGAATATTGGGCGGCACGGTGGCGCAGTGGTTACCACTACTGCATCACGGCGCTGGGACCCAGGTTCAATTCGGGTCACTGTCCGAGTTTGCACATTCTCCCTGTGTCTGTGTGGATCTGACCCCCACAAACCCAAAGATGTGCAGGGTAGATGGATTGGCCACGCTAAATTGCCCCTTAATTGGAAAATTTTAAAAATGGAAATGTATAAATATGAGGGTACAATGTCCCAGTCGTAACCTGCGAACAGGGAGGAGAGGAAATCTAGACAGAAAGGGACATGTGTCTGAGTTTGTTGCCCATTTAAATCAATAGAAATGTAATTCAACTACAAACGACAGACAACATAGCTCACCCTGTGGCGAGATCCATTCAAAGTGCCCAGCCTGGGGACCAGGGAGGCCTAACCCTCTTGTATTTTACCACAGCACACCACAATATAGTCAGCTCCATTTTTCTCCTCTTCCCTTTGCATTTTCAAAGCAGGCTAAGTGACATATTAGAATGTACGACTTATCGTTAAGATTACATGGAAGTGTCAATCAGGTCTTTGCAGATTGCACCACTCCTGGAGCTCAGATCATCTCTGATGCCACCCAATGGTAAAATATTAAAAAGTTCACAATTAGTGGAAGTAATTAATGTTTATCGTTAACATCGCCAGTAAAAGTAATTACGAAATAGAAAGATACATGTTTTTCAAATGCATGGTGGGCTGTATTTTCCTCTCTTATCCTGCTCACTGCCACCCTCCTGTTCACAGTTCAATTGCCACCCGAGCTGTAACTGACCACTCACACCCTTACCCCCCACAACCTGCTGGGAAAGTGGGCAGAGTCCGACACCCTTCCCATTAATCGCCCATCTGCTGCTCCCATGGGCTATCCAGTAGGAAGGAGGAATAAGCCTGGACAGTGATGTTCATGACCGTGGTCAGTCATGGCATCCCCCCCCCCCCCCCCCGCCTCCCCCCCCCCCCCCTACAAACTCAACGAATTGGGAAAGTAGTGGAATAGTGTATTGTCACTGATCTAGTAATCCAGGGACCTAGGACAATGCTCAGGGGACCTGGGTTTGAATCCCACCAGGGAAAATGGTGAAGTTTGAATTCACGAATGAAATATGCAATTGAAAGTCTAATGATGACATGAAATTAGGGTTAGGGTTGTCGATTGCCATAAAAACCCATCTGGTTCACTAATGTCCTCAAGGGAAGAACCTACACGTGACTCCAGACTCACAGCAAAGTGGTTGACTCTGAATTGCCCTGGCAAGAACTCAGTTTAAGGGCAATTAAGAGCAGGCAGTAAATACTGGCCCAGCCAGCGATGGCACATCCCGTGAATGAATAATAAAAGAAATTGACCAATCTCCCCCTTCCCGGCTCAATGTTCCATGGCCCAGTTAACCGTCTTCCATCTTGTCAAGCGGTCCTGCGATGGCATCGCCTGCGTTGGCACAACTCACCATGGATCCATAATGGCACCTAACCTCAGAAAGCCCTGCCCAGTCTCGCCCCATCCTGACACTCTCTCTGAATTGTTTGAATATTGCTAATAGGTTGTGTTACAACCCTTCCGAGTACCATCGGGGAATCACTGATTGATCTCCCCGTGGATTTCGTAGAATATGAGTTCCTGTGTTGTGCAGGCGGAGGCCCGCCCAATGGGGGCTCACCAGCGGAACTTTAAATATCGACCCCCAGACCCAGACCGGCAGTTCCCGATAGTCTCGGGAATTACACTTTGTACAATTGTGCACAGTGACTGCGCCTTTTTTGTGTTAATTTGTCTTGGAGAATAAACCTACTTTGCCTTTTAGCCTGAGCCTCCCCATTGGCCTATTAAAGCCTATTACATTGGCGACGAGGATCAAACACGGGATTCTGAGCCACTGATTCAGAAAACAACTCCCCTAAGCCAAAAAAACAAACCGGAAATGCCTTCCTTTGGAAGATTTGAGCCACAGGCTCAAATGTAGAGGACTGGGCCCAATATGCCGAGCGCATGCGCAATTTTCTTCGTGCCCACGTATCCTAACAGCATACGGGGCCCTGACGTTGAGCATTATCAATAGCTTAACCTATCCAGTGGCCCTTGTCACTCAAATGCTTGATGAACTGGTGGACATGATAAGAAATCAATACAACCCAAACCTGTCCATAATCCTCCAGCGCTACCACAGCTGGGAGGACCCCGGGGGGAACCCGTTACGGAATTTCTTGCTAGATTGCGGGAGTTGGCAGAGCATTGTGAATTTGGCCCATCCCTAACCAAGATGCCACACAATAGGCCAGTGCGTGGGGTACCAGCCTCCCCGAACAGGCGCCGGAATGTGGCGACTAGGGGCTTTTCACAGTAACTTCATTTGAAGCCTACTTGTGACAATAAGCGATTTTCATTTCATTTCATTAACTATGTTACCACCCAGTACAATGACTAGTGGAGCCCAACCTCAGAAAGGCCACAGAAATAGCTTTGTCCCTGGAGAATGCTGAGAAAGGGGCGGAAGAACTCCAAGGGATGACCAGATGGTAGCATCCTCAGGTTGGGGGGGGTGGGTCTTCGCGTAGAGAAGACAGCCTCTCCGGGGAAGGCACCCACATGCCTTGCCCACCATCAACCCGACATTCCAAAAGGGCATCCTGGCGTTTTACAAAATGGCCGGGTAATCCCAGAATTTCCGGGGACACCTCTTCGGAGGATCTCGAGTGTCGGCCGCAGGGTTGCTGTAGGTTCCGTCGAAGAGCATGACCCAGGCAAGACCGCCAAATTCAACAGTACGTGTGCCGCCCAGGCTGGAGGTCAAAGCCACCTCGGTCTGGGCCTTGTGGGAATACCAGCCCTCAGATGACTGCATCATCACTATCGCGTCGGCCCCGATAAGGATAAGGCTGTTTGTCAATGGTCATTCCTTAGAGATGGAGGTGGCTACAGCAGCTGCCATTTCCGTCATTGGGCAACAGACATTTCAGCATCTCCGAATGGGTATTCTGCCCTTAAACTTAAGGGACACCAGGGCCAGACTCGCCACATACACGGGAGAACCTTTGAAGATTATGGGGCGCACCATGACCTCGCTAACGTATGAACAGAGGTCTGCCCCACTCCCACTCATAATCGTGTGATGATCAGGACCTAGTCCCATGAGCAGGGATTGGTTCCTGAAGATCTTACAGACAGGACGGTTTGCACCTGAACCAGAGGGGCACCAATATCCTGGGAGGGAAATTTGCTACGGCTCTTCAGGGGGGTTTAAACTAATTTGTCAGGGGGCTGGGAAAACGAGCTGTAGTCCAGAAGCCAGTGTCGAGAGTAGTGAGGTACTGAGGAGGGTATCAAGGTCGCAGGAGTGTACCGGCAGACAGAAAGGTGGGTTGAAGTGTGTCTACTTCAATGCAAGGAGCATCCGGAATAAGGGAGGTGAACTTGGAGCGTGGATTGGTACTTGGGACTACGATGTTGTGGCCATTACGGAGACATGGTTAGAACAGGGACAGGAATGGTTGTTGGAAGTTCCGGGGTATAGATGTTTCAGTAAGAGTAGGGAAGGTGGTAAAAGAGGTGGAGGAGTAGCATTGTTAACCAAGGATAGTTTAATGGCTGCAGAAAGGCAGTTTGAAGGGGATCTGCCTACTGAGGTAATATGGGCCGAAGTTAGAAATAGGAAAGGAGAGGTCACATTGTTAGGAGTTTTCTATCGGCCCCCAAAGAGTAATAGAGATGTGGAGGAAGAAATTGCAAAACAGATTATGGATAGGTGTGGAGGTCTCAGGGTAGTTATCATGGGTGACTTTAACTTTCCAAATATTGATTGGAACCTCTATAGTTCGAACAGTTCGAATGGGGCAGTTTTTGTACAGAGTGTGCAGGAGGGTTTCCTGACACAATATGTGGATAGGCCGACAAGAGGGGGAGGGGCCACATTGGATTTGGTACTGGGTAATGAACCGGGCCAAGTGTTAGATTTGTTTGTGGGAGAGCACTTTGGAGATAGTGACCACAATTCGGTGTCTTTCACTATTGCAATGGAGCGGGATAGGGCCATACGGCAGGGCAAGGTTTATAATTGGGGGAGGGGTAATTATGATGCGATTAGGCAAGAGTTAGGGAGCATAAGATGGGAACAGAAACTGTCAGGGAAAGGCATAAATGAAAAGTGGAGCTTGTTCAAGGAACAAATACTGCGTATCCTTGATAGGTATGTCCCTGTCAGGCAGGGAGGAAATGGCCGTGTGAGGGAACCATGGTTCACAAAAGAGGTTGAATGTCTTGTCAAGAGGAAAAAGGAAGTGTATGTAAGGATGAGAAAACAAGGTTCTGTTGGGCCGCTTGAGGGTTACAAGGTAGCAAGGAATGAGCTGGAAAAGAGGCTTAGGAGAGCTAGGAGGGGGCATGAGAAAACCTTGGCAGGTCGGATCAAGGAAAACCCCAAGGCGTTTTATTCTTATGTGAGAAATAAAAGAATGACCAGGGTGAGGGTAGGGCCAGTCAAGGATAGTAGTGGGAACTTGTGCATGGAGTCAGAAGAAATAGGAGAGGCTTTGAATGAATACTTTTCTTCAGTGTTCACAAAGGAGAGGGGCCATGTTTTGAGGATGAGAGTGTGTTTCAGGCGGGTAGGCTGGAGGAAGTAGATGTTCTGAGGAAAGATGTATTAGCAATTTTGAAAAACCTGAGGGTCGACAAGTCCCCTGGGCCAGATGGAATATATCTAAGGATTGTTTGGGAGGCAAGGGGTGAGATTGCAGAGCCTTTGGCTTTGATCTTTGGGTCCTCGCTGTCCACGGGGATAGTGCCAGAGGACTGGAGAGTGGCGAATGTTGTTCCTCTGTTCAAGAAAGGGAATAGGAATGATCCTGGTAATATAGGCCAGTTAGTCTTACTTCGGTGGTTGGTAAGATATTGGAAAAGGTCCTGAAGGATAGGATTTATGACCATTTGGAAAGATGCAGCTTAATCCGGGATAGTCAACACGGATTCATGAAGGGTAGGTCTTGCCTCACAAATCTGATTGAATTCTTTGAGGAGGTAACTAAGTGTGTAGATGAAGGTAGAGCAGTTGATGTCGTATACATGGATTTTAGTAAGGCGTTTGATAAGGTTCCCCATGGTCGGCTCATGAAGAAAGTAAGGAGGTGTGGGATAGAGGAAAATTTGGCCAATTGGATAAGTAACTGGCTATCACATAGAAGACCGAGGGTGGTGGTGGATGGAAAATTTTCAGACTGGAGACCAGTTACCAGCGGTGTACCACAGGGATCAGTGCTGGGTCCTCTGCTATTTGTGATTTTTATCAATGACTTGGAGGAGGAGGCTGAAGGGTGGGTCAGTAAATTTGCTGATGACACCAAGATTGGTGGAGTAGTGGACGAGGTGGAGGGCTGTTGTAGGCTGCAAAGAGACATTGATAGGATGCAGAGCTGGGCCGAAAAATGGCAGATGGATTTTAACACTGATAAGTGCGAGGTGATTCATTTTGGTAGAAAAAATTTGAATGCGGATTACAGGATCAACGGCAGGGTTCTGAGGAATGTGGAGGAACAGAGAGATCTTGGGGTTCATGTCCACAGATCTCTGAAGGTTGCCACTCAAGTGGATAGAGCCGTGAAGAAGGCTTATAGTGTGTTAGCGTTTATTAACAGGGGGCTTGAGTATAAGAGCCGCGGGGCTATGCTGCAACTATACATGACCCTGGTGAGACCACATTTGGAGTATTGTGTGCAGTTCTGGTCACCTCATTATAGGAAGGATGTGGAAGCATTGGAAAGGGTGCAAAGGAGATTTACCAGGCTGCTGCCTGGTTTGCAGGATCGGTCTTATGAGGAAAGGTTGAGGGAGCAAGGGCTTTTCTCTTTGGAGCGGAGGAGGATGAGAGGCGACTTAATAGAGGTTTATAAGATAATGAGGGGGATAGATAGAGTGGACGTTCAGAGACTATTTCCTCGGGTGGATGTAACTGTTACAAGGGGGCATAACTATAAGATTCAGGGTGGGAGATACAGGAGGGATGTCCGAGGTAGGTTCTTTACTCAGAGAGTGATTAGGGTGTGGAATGGACTGCCTGCTGTGATAGTAGAGTCGGACACTTTAGGAACTTTCAAGCGGTTATTGGATAGGCACATGGAGCACACCAGAATGACAGGGAGTGGGATAGCTTGATCTTGGTTTCGGACAATGCTCGGCACAACATCGAGGGCCGAAGGGCCTGTTCTGTGCTGTACGGTTCTATGTTCTATCTGACTGGCTAGAAATGTTTAACTTAGGGACTGGTGGATTGTACGAGGTTATTAACAAATACCCCAAAGTATTCCAAGAGTGCATGGGTAAAATTAAAGGAGTGAGGGCCAAGATCTATGTGGATCCCGACCCCATGCCAAAATATTTCAGTAACACACTCTTTGCCGGTGAAAGTAGAAACGGAAATTGAGCTGTTGGAAAACCTCGGGATAATACGGACAGGATAGTTTGCGGAGTGGGCTACGCCAGTGGTCCCCGTCCTCAAGCCCGACAGGCCATCCGTCTTTGCGGAGAGCACATACTCACAGTCAACAAAGCCATATGATTGGATCGGTACCCCATGCCACGTGTGCCAAATTGGCAGGTGGGCAAACCTTCTCGAAACTGGATGTGAGCCATGCCTACCTTTAACTCAAACTAGATGGAACATCCAGAAAGTACATCACAATGAACATCCGTAAGTGCCTGTACGAATATACATGCCTATCCTTTGGAATCCCTCGAGAGGCGCCATCTTCCAGCGTGTCATGGAAAATATTCTCCGAGGACTGTCTCGGGTGGCAGTACACTCGACGATGTATTAATCACGGGGGCCACTGAACAAGAGCATCCAGCGAAGTTGGAGGAGGTCTCGAGGCGATTTTCCAACACACGCGTAGATTTAGATTTAGATTTATTGTCACGTGTGCTGAGGTACAGTGAAAAGTATTGTTCTGTGTAAAGTCCAGGCAGATCCTTCTGTACATGAAAACATAGAACATACGATAAGTAGACGATGTAGATATATAAACATCGGGTGGTGCAGCATGAGGAACATACTGTTACAACTGTGGAGAAGATGAGGAGAAAGATTAGTTCAGTCCATAAGAGGGCCATTCAGGGGTCTGGTAATAACGGAAAGAAACGGCTTTTGAATAGCGCAGCCCGGTAGCATTATGGATAGCACAATTGCTTCACAGCTCCAGGGTCCCAGGTTCGATTCCGGCTTGAGTCACTGTCTGTGCTGAGTCTGCATGTTCTCCCCGTGTGTGCGTGGGTTTCCTCCGGGTGCTCCGGTTTCCTCCCCACAGTCCAAAGATGTGCAGGTTAGGTGGATTGGCCATGATAAATTGCCCTGAGTCCAAAATTGCCCTTAGTGTTGGATGGGGTTACTGGGTTATGGGTGGAGGTGTGGGCTTGGGTAGGGTGCTCTTTCCAAGAGCCAGCGCAGACTCGATGGGGCGAATGGCCTCCTTCTGCACTGTAAATTCTATGAAATCTATGAATCTATTGGTCTGTGTTCTCAAACTTTGCCAGAAGAGATAGAAATGTGTATTCCAGGCAGACGAAGTTATCCACCTTGGGTACCGGGTGGATGATAAAGGCCTACAACCTGAGGAGGATAAAGTCAAGTCCATCAAGGGGGCATCGACCCTGCTAAATACAACAGAGTTTTTTCTTAAATCCACCAAACACGCTCATCTTTGGGTTTGTGGGGGCGAGACCCACGCAGACACGGGGAGAATGTGCAAACTCCACAAGGACAGTGACCCAGGGCTGGGATCGAACCCGGGTCCTTGTCGCTGTGAAGCAGCAGTGCTAACCACTGCGCCACCATGCCACCCTTAAATACAACCAAGTTGAAACATTTAAAATAGGCGACCCCCTATACGTTTGTGACTTCAGGGATGGCTCCTGCTGAAGCCATGTTGGGGAAGACCGGACCTGTCTCTTGTAAAGTCAAGGTCCAAGGAAAGTTTGTGAAGTAGCACCTGGACCACTTGAGGAGTAGGGAGCTCACCCCGGTGGAAACGGCATCCCCAATGCCAGTCACGCCCACCTCCGGCAGAGGGTCTCTGCCAGTGGGAGCCCGAGGGTCGTTCTCCCTGATTAATGAAGACTCGGGACCTGAGATGGAGGCTGAGGAGACTTGGTTTGCCTCCGGAGGCCAACACTGAGAACACGAGCCCCTTCTGTATCCCTGGGGCGCTTGTCGAGGAAGCGGAGGTTCTCCCCCCTCCCCCTCCCCCACCCCCATCCCCTCCCCTCCCCCCTCCCCTCCCCCTTCCCCCCATCCCCTCCCTCCCGCCCTCCCTCCCCCCCTCCCTCCCCCTCCCTCCCTCCCTCCCTCCCTCCCCCCTCCCTCCCTCCCCCCTCCCTCCCCCCTCCCCCTCCACCCCTCCCCCTCCCTCCCTTCCCCCCTCCCCCTCCACCCCTCCCCTCCCTCCCCCTCCCTTCCCCCTCCCCCCTCCCTCCCCCCTCCCTCCCCCCTCCCTCCCTCCCCCCTCCCTCACCCTCCCCCCTCCCCCCTCCCTCCCCCTCCCCCTCCCCCTCCCCCCCTCCCCCCCTCCTTCCCCCCCTCCCTCCCTCCCTCCCTCCCCCTCCCTCCCTCCCCCCTCCCCCTCCCTCCCCCCTATCCCCCCTCCCCCTCCACCCCTCCCCCTCCCTTCCCCCCTCCCTCACCCTCCCCCTCCCCCCCCTCCCTCCCCCTCCCCCCTCCCTTCCCCGGGTCCTCAGCGCCGCAGTCCCAGTGCTATCCACTGCGCCACACGCCGCCCTACCCATCAGTTTTTTATCCTCAAAACTACTGGATTCCCTGGTTGGGATTGGGCTGCGTACAGTAAAAGAAAAGAGGGACCCATAGAAAGATAAGGAGGACCCCATTCAGCCCCTTCAACCTGCTCCCTCAATGAAATCACGGGTGGTCTCCATTTTAACTCCATCTACCCTTCCTGGTTTTGTAACCTTTAACAGCGTTGCCTATCAATAAACACCAGAGAGACCTGGCAAAGACTTTAAAGTCGATTTGACACTTTATAAAGAAGCCAACTCGTGCACACTCCGCTCCAACAAACACAAACGTGATAATGAACTGATAAATCTGCTTCTTGGAATATGGTTGAGGGATAAATATTGGCCAGCGTGCGCTGGATAAGCTCCCTACTCCTCTTCAAAATATTAGATGCTTCAATTTGTATCTGCGACGGCAGATAGGACCAGGCTTAACATCTTTTACTGTCAAAGACAGCACCTCTGACTGAGCAGCACTCCGACCAACACTGCGTTGAGTGTCAGCTGAGGTGACGAACAGTAGGATTCAATTTTAGTTGGTAACATTGAGAAATTCCCCCGTTTTGATCAGGCACCATCTTGGACAGTCCCCCCACCCCCTGCCCTCTGATTTTCGGGACCTTAAGCTGACGCCCAGCTCTGAGTACCATCTGAAGGATGTAAATGACAGTGTTTTTTAAAAAAATATGTTTATTAAGAATTTTTAAAACAAAATTTTCAACCATACAAACAAACCCCCCACCCCGCCCCGTAACAAAAGCAAAAGAAAACTCGCATAGCAAGACATAAACATGGCAAATCAATATGATACAGAACTTTGCACATTGGATTCCTCCCGTACATATCAGTTTTCCGGATCGTTTATGTATTTTCTTGCTCAGATGCCCCCCCGAAAACCCCACTTCCCCGTCCCTCCATCTCCCCCCCCCGCCCAGAAAGATATGTCCCCCCCTCCCCCCCCCCGGGTTGCTGCTGCCGTCGACCGAACTCCATCTAACGCTCCGCGAGATAGTCTAGGAACGGTTGCCACTGCCTGTAGAACTCCTGCGCAGACCCTCTCAAGGCGAACTTAATCCTCTCCAACTTGAGAAACCCTGCCATGTCATTTATCCAGGCTTCCACACTGGGGGGCTTCGCATCTTTCCACACTAACAAGAAGGAACAATTTAGCATGGTGGGGGGCGAGCAGGGACCTGGGGGTATGTGGACCTAAGTTAGTAAAGGCGGTTGTGCAGATTGAGAAAGTGGCTAATAAAGCCTGCAGGATGGCAGGTTTTATACATTGAGCTAACAGGATCCTGGGCTTTATAAATAGAGCTGTCAAGGAAGGAACAGGAATGTTATGATAAACCTTGTACAAAATACTGGCTCAGCGTCAGCCAGAGAGCAGCGTCCAGCTCTGGCTCCACACTTCAGCAAAGATGTGAAGGCATTCACGAGAATGCAGAAAAGATTCACGATAATGGTTCCGGGGCTGAGGGACTTCAGTTCCGTAGGCAGATTGGAGAGGTCGGGACTGGAACAAGGATTGAGAGGCGATTTGATGGAGGGGTCTGGACAGAGTCGACCTGAGGGGAGTGGAGGGCTGATCTTTTCTCATTGGTGGAAGGATCGAGAATCAGACAGGGCACAAACATGCAGTCATTGTCGAAAGGAGCAATGGCAACACAAGGGAAAATGTTTTCTCACAGCAAGTGGTTAGGATCTGGATTGCGCCGCCTCGGAGTGTGGTAGGTTCACGGCGTCTGGACTTTGGCCGGTCGGGGGCGGAGAGTAGCGGGGTGGGCCTCTGGCAATGGCCACCGGTGGGGGATATGCGGCGCGGCGTACTCCCCGAGTACGCCGCTTTTCAGGGACCGGAGAATCGAGGAACTGGCGCCAGTTCCGAATCCATCCGCGAACCTGGATTATCCGCCCCGCCGCGGAACCACGATTTCGGTGTCGGGCTGCAGAGAATCCAGCCCCTGACATTCCCGGAAGATTTAGCGTTAAGCTGATTTTGAATATTAAAATGTATGGTAATCAGGTTCACACCCTCGCTGGGCAGGAGCCAGATTATGTCGTCAGTGGGAGGGGGGGGGGGGGGGGGGGGGGGGGGTGGAAGATCCCATCTGAGACCTCCCCTTCGTAAATCTCGCTGTGCATGGGGATGTGTGCCGGGGTGTAACTGGATTGGGAACGCGCTGCCATCATTTGACATTCCTTCCTGAATCATCCAATCCCTTTTCCCTGTTCCCCCCCCCCCCCAACCCTTTTGTCATTTAATCTCTCATGTCTTCAACAAGATGACAGACCTTTCAATTTGTTCTTCTGCACAGCTGATTATTCTCAAAGATGTGGGCATCACAGTAGCACAGTGGTTAGCACGGTGGCTTCACAGCACCAGGGTCCCAGGTTCGATTCCGGCTTGGGTCACTGTCTGTGCGGAGTCTGCACGTTCTCCCCGTGTCTGCGTGGGTTTCCTCCGGGCGCTCCGGTTTCCTCCCACAAGTCCCGAAGGACGTGCTGTTAGGTAATTTGGACATTCTGAATTCTCCCTCTGTGTACCCGAACAGGCGCCGGAATGTGGCGACTAGGGGCTTTCCGCAGTAACTTCATTGCAGTGTTGATGTAAGCCTACTTGGGACAATAAAGATGATTATTATTAGATTAGTGATCGTTGGTGATAGTAATAGGCTAACCCCCCCCCCCCCCCCCCCACCCCGGCAAGGAGCCTCGCTTACTGGGAGAGTGGGTCGGACATAGGTTGACAACAGGGTGTGACCGATACTCCAACATTCAGGTGCAGTTTGCATCCTTCACACCTTTTCAGTCAGAATGTCCAGGTACCTAATTTTCAAGGTTGGCTCTTCAGTACAGTACTGAGGAAGGTGTGTGCAATGTCAGAGCTGCCCTCTTCGGTGAATATAAGCGATCACATTACTTTGAAGAAGAGCAAGGGAGTTCTCCCCGGTGACCTGGCCAATATTAATCCCTCAAGTCAACATCATAAAAATAAACTATCTGGTCCATATTACATTACTGTTTGTGGGAGCTTGCTGTGCACAAATTGGCCCCCACACTTCCTACGTTACAACAGTGACCACACAAGAACAACAAAGAACAAAGAAATGTACAGCACAGGAACAGGCCCTTCAGCCCTCCAAGCCCGTGCCAACCATACTGCCCGACTAAACTACAATCTTCTACATTTCCTGGGTCCGTATCCCTCTATTCCCATCCTATTCATGTATTTGTCAAGATGCCACTTAAATGTCACTATCGTCCCTGCTTCCACCACCACCTCCGGTAGCGAGTTCCAGGCACCCACTACCCTCTGTAAAAAACTTGCCTCGTACATCTCCTCTAAACCTTGCCCCTCGCACCTTAAACCTATGCCCCCGAGTAATTGACCCCTCTAACCTGGGGAAAAGCCTCTGACTATCCATTCTGTCTATGCCCCTCATAATTTTGTAGACCTCTATCAGGTCGCCCCTCAACCTCCATCGTTCCAGTGAGAACAAACCGAGTTTATTCAACCGCTCCTCATAGCTAATGCCCTCCATACCAGGCAACATTCTGGTAAATCTCTGCACCCTCTCTAAAGCCTCCACATCCTTCTGGTAGTGTGGCGGCCAGAATTGAACACTATACTCCCAAGTGTGGCCTAACTAAGGTTCTATACAGCTGCAACATGACTTGCCAATTCTTATACTCAATGCCCCGGCCAATGAAGGCAAGCATGCCATATGCCTTCTTGACTACCTTCTCCACCTGTGTTGCCCCTTTCAGTGACCTGTGGACCTGTCCACCTAGATCTCTCTGACTTTCAATACTCTTGAGGGTTCTACCATTCACTGTATATTCCCTACCTGCATTAGACCTTCCAAAATGCATTACCTCACATTTGTCCGGATTAAACTCCCATCTGCCATCTCTCCTCCCAAGTCTCCAAACAATCTAAATCCTGCTGTATCCTCTGACAGTCCTCATCGCGATCCGCAATTCCACCAACCTTTGTGTCGTCTGCAAACTTACTAATCAGACCAGTTACATTTTCCTCCAAATCATTTATATATACTACAAACAGCAAAGGTCCCAGCACTGATCCCTGTGGAACACCACTGGTCACAGCCCTCCAATTAGAAATGCATCCTTCCATTGCTACTCTCTGCCTTCTATGACCTAGCCAGTTCTGTATCCACCTTGCCAGCTCACCCCTGATCCCGTGTGACTTCACCTTTTGTACATGTCTACCATGAGGGACCTTGTCAAAGGCCTTACTGAAGTCCATATAGACAACATCCACTGCCCTACCTACATCAATCATCTTAGTGACCTCCTCGAAAAACTCTATCAAGTTAGTGAGACACGACCTCCCCTTCACAAAACCATGCTGCCTCTCACTAATACGTCCAGTTGCTTCCAAATGGGAGTAGATCCTGTCTCGAAGAATTCTCTCCAGTAATTTCCCTACCACTGAAGTAAGGCGCACCGGCCTGTAGTTCCCTGGATTACCCTTGCTATCCTTCTTAAACAGAGGAACAACATTGGCTATTCTCCAGTCCTCCGGGACATCACCTGAAGACAGTGAGGATCCAAAGATGTCTGTCAAGGCCTCAGCAATTTCCTCTCCAGCCTCCTTCAGTATTCTGGGGTAGATCCCATCAGGCCCTGGGGACTTATCTACCTTAATATTTTTTAAGACGCCAAACACCTCGTCTTTTTGGATCTCAATGTGACCCACGCTATCTACACACCCTTCTCCAGACTCAACGTCTACCAATTCCTTCTCTTTGGTGAATACTGATGCAAAGTATTCATTTAGTACCTCGCCCATTTCCTCTTGCTCCACACATAGATTCCCTTGCCTATCCTTCAGTGGGCCAACCTTTTCCCTGGCTACCCTTGTGCTTTTTATGTGCGTGTAAAAAGCTTTGGGATTTTCCTTAACCCTATTTGCCAATGACTTTTCGTGACCCCTTCTAGCCCTCTTGACTCCTTGCTTAAGTTCCTTCCTACTTTCCTTATATTCCACATAGGCTTCATCTGTTCCCAGCCTTTTAGCCCTGACAAATGCCTCCTTTTTCTTTTTGACGAGGCCTACAATATCTCTCGTTATCCATGGTTCCCGAAAATTGCCGTATTTATCCTTCTTCCTCACGGGAACATACCGGTCCTGAATTCCTTTCAACTGACACTTGAAAGCCTCCCACATGTCAGATGTTGATTTGCCCTCAAACATCCGCCCCCAATCTATGTTCTTCAGTTCCCGCCTAATATAGTTATAATTAGCCTTCCCCCAATTTAGCACATTCATCCTAGGACCACTCTTATCCTTGTCCACCAGTACTTTAAAACTTACTGAATTGTGGTCACTGTTCCTGAAATGCTCCCCTACTGAAACTTCTACCACCTGGCCTGGCTCATATCCTAATCCCAGGTCCAGTACCGCCCCTGCTATAGTTGGACTGTCTACATATTGTTTTAAGAAGCCCTCCTGGATGCTCCTTACAAACTCTGCCCCGTCTAAGCCCCTGGCACTAAGTGAGTCCCAGTCAATATTGGGGAAGTTGAAGTCTCCCATCACCACAACCATGTTGTTTTTACTCTTTTCCAAAATCTGCTCCTCTATCTCCTGCTGGCTGTTGGGAGGCCTGTAGTAAACCCCCAACATTGTGACTGTACCCTTCTTATTCCTGATCTGTACCCATATAGCCTCACTGCCCTCTGAGGTGTCCTCCCGTAGTACAGCTGTGATATCCTCCCTAACCTGTAGCGCAACTCCGCCACCCCTTTTACATCCCCCTCTATCCCGCCTGAAACATCTAAATCCTGGAACGTTTAGCTGCCGATCCTGCCCTTCCCTCAACCAGGTCTCTGTAATGGCAACAACATCATAGTTCCAAGTACTAATCCAAGCTCTAAGTTCATCTGCCTTACCCATAATACTTCTTGCATTAAAACATATGCACTTCAGGCCACCAGACCCGCTGTGTTCAGCAACTTCTCCCTGTCTGCTCTGCCTCAGAGCCACACTGTCCCTATTCCCTAGTTCTCCCTCAATGCTCTCACCTTCTGACCTATTGCTCCCGTGCCCACCCCCCTGCCATACTAGTTTAAACCCTCCCGTGTGACACTAGCAAACCTCGCGGCCAGGATATTTATGCCTCTCCAGTTTAGATGCAACCCGTCCTTCTTATATAGGTCACACCTGCCCCGGAAGAGCTCCCAGTGGTCCAGATAACGGAAACCCTCCCTCCTACACCAGCTGTTTAGCCATGTGTTTAGCTGCTCTATCTTCCTATTTCTAGCCTCACTGGCACGTGGCACAGGGAGTAATCCCGAGATTACAACCCTAGAGGTCCTGTCTTTTAACTTTCTGCCTAGCTCCCTGAACTCCTGCTGCAGGACCTCATGCCCCTTCCTGTCTCTGTCGTTAGTACCAATATGTACAATGACCTCTGCCTGTTTACCCTCCCCTTCAGGATGCCCTCTACCCATTCGGAGACATACTGGACCCTGGCACCAGGGAGGCAACATACCATCCTGGAGTCTCTTTCACGTCCACAGAAGCGCCTATCTGTGCCCCTGACTATCGAGTCCCTATTACTATTGCTCTTCTGCGCTTTGACCCTCCCTTCTGAACATCAGAGCCAGCCGTGGTGCCACTGCTCTGGCTGCTGCTGTTTTCCCCTGATAGGCTATCCCCCCCGACAGTATCCAAAGGGGTATACCTGTTCGAGAGGGGGACAACCACAGGGGATTCCTGCACTGACTGCCTGCCCTTTCTGGTGGTCACCCATTTCTCTGCCTGCACCTTGGGTGTGACCACATTTATATAAATGCTATCTATGACGCTTTTCGCCACCTGCATGCTCCTAAGTGCATCCAGTTGCTGCTCCAATCGAACCATGCGGTCTGTGAGGAGCTCCAGTTGGATGCACTATCTGCAGATGAAGCCATCCGGGACGCTGGAAGCCTCCCAGACCTGCCACATCTCACAGTCAGAGCACTGCACCCCTCTAATTGACATTGCGTCAATTAATTAGTAAATTAAAGTTAAAAGTTTTTTTAAAATTAAAAAAGTTACTGTTAACTATCTGTTTCCTAGCACTAGATTTCTACTATAAATGTGAAAGCTAAATATAGTACTCTCCGATCTCTGGCTTAGATACCCCTCTAAATTATAATTAAGTAATTATGTTTAATTAGTTACCAATGCTTAATTTTTTAAATTTAGTGTAGAATCCCAACAAGCCACTCACAGCTTTTCTGTGATGTCACTTCAGTTTCCCCCCCTCCACACACACAATTTGAAAAGGTAATAAAAGTAAAAATGAGTAAAAATCACTCACTTACCTTCTGAGGGTCTCCGATGTTCTCAGGTTCTCCCCCTGCTGATTACACCTCTAAAGTTTTGCTGGGAAGAAAAGACAGACACGCTGTGGAGGTTTTTCATTTTGCACTCATCAGGACAAATACAAGGATAGCAAATTTCAAAGGGAGCAACAATTTATACCCCATGAGAAAAGGGCTGCCGATTGGTTGGCAGGTCAGCTCTGATTGGTCGACATATTGCCATGGCAAATTCGCCAGACATTATACAAACTCTGTTCCCTCACCCTGTCGACAGTCTAAATTGTGCCGTCAAATACCGTTATCTTTTTTCTTATTATTGATCATTATTTAAAGCTATTGTTAATAATCTTTATTAGTGTCACACGTAGGCTTACATTAACACTGCAATGAAGTTACTGTGAAAAGTCCCTAGTTGCCACACTCCGGCGCCTGTTCGGGTACACAGAGGGAGAATTCAGAATGCCCAATTCACCTCACAAGCATGTCTTTCGGGACTTGTGGGAGGAAATTGGAGCACACGGAGGAAGCCCACGCAGACATGGGGAGAACGTGCAGACTCCGCACAGACAGTGACCCAAGCCGGGAATCGAACCGGAATCCATAGCGCTGTGAAGCAACAGTGCTACCATGCCGCCCTTTTGTTCGAAGAGATTTTGCTCATTACAAACTCCGTTTCGCATCATTTTTCACATTAAATTGTTTAACGTGTCATTGCAGACTTCAATCTATTCTGGAATGGGCTCAGTTCTGAATTGTCTACTCGTTTGTTTGCTCCTAAACAAATAGATTCATAGTGTAATGAGATAATGAGAGATCTTGTATTTATTTACCATGTCTCATAATACCAAATTGCTTTCTAATGCTTCCTAAAGCATGTCATAGTTAATAAATGACTTCTGAGGTGTATTCACTGTAGTAAACTGGAAAAACAAGACAAACAATTTAACATTCAATGCCATTACCATCGCTGAATCCTTATTGTTAACACACAATTATCCCCACTATTAACATTCTGAGAGCTACCATTGACTAGAAACTAAACTGGACCAGCCATATATGAACTAACAAGAACAGATCAGAGGCTGGGAATTCTGCGGCGAGTAACTCACTTCCTGTCTCCCCAAAGACTGACCACCATCTACAAGGCACAAGTCCGGAGTGTGATGGAATATTCACTTGACACCATCCAGGGCAAAGCACGTCCACTTGATCAGCTCTCTATCCACCAACTCAAACATTCAAAACCACACACTCCCAATGCACTTCAGCAACTTGCCAAGACTCCTTTGACAGCACCTTCCAAACTTGCGACCTCTACCACTTAGAAGGACTAGGGCAGCAGACACATGGGAACCCCACCACCTGGAGGTTCCCCTCCAAGTCACTCACCACCCTGACATGGAAATATATCGACCGTTCCTTCTCTGTCGCAGGGGTCAAACTCCTGGAACTCCCTCCCTAACAGCACTGCGGGTGTACCTACACCACATAGATTGCGGCAGCTCATCACCAGCTCCTCAAGTGGCAACTGGGGATGAGCAATATATGCAGGTTCAGCCAGCAACACCCACATCCCGTACAAATAGAAAAAGACAGGTCCCATAAAGATCTGTGATTTGAATCAGCAGTCAGTCCTGTGTTGAGAGCATTGGTTGAGGGATGGAAATCAGTCAGGATTCCGGGGGGAGTAGGGCTGGCTTCCTTCACTCATCATTTTGGATCTCTTCATGTGAAAATCAAAGTTAGGCCCATTGATTGAGGGTTGAGATTGGATTGGATTGGATTTGTTTATTGTCACGTGTACCGAGGTACAGTGAAAAGTATTTTTCTGCGAGCAGCTCAACAGATCATTAAGTACATGGGAAGAAAAGGGAATGAAAGAAAATATATAATAGGGCAACACAAGGTACACAATGTAACTACATAACACCGGCATTGTGTGAAGCATACAGGGTGTAGTGTTAATGAGCTCAATCCATAAGAGGGTTATTTAGGAGTCTGGTAACAGCGGGGAAGAAGCTGTTTTTGAGTCTGTTCGTGCGTGTTCTCAGACTTCTGTATCTCCTGCCCGATGGAAGAAGTTGGAAGAGTGAGTAAGCCGGGTGGGAGGGGTCTTTGATTATGCTGCCCGCTTTCCCCAGGCAGCGGGAGGTGTAGATGGAGTCAATGGACGGGAGGCAGGTTCGTGTGATGGACTGGGCTGTGTTCACGACTCTCTGAAGTTTCTTGCGGTCCTGGGCCGAGCAGTTGCCATATCAGGCTGTGATGCAGCCCGATAGGATGCTTTCTATGGTGCATCTGTAAACGTTGGTAAGGGTTAATGTGGACATGCCAAATTTCCTTAGTTTCCTGAGGAAGTATAGGCGCTATTGTGCTTTCTTGGTGGTAGCGTCGACGTGGGTGGACCAGGACAGATTTTTGGAGATGTGCACCCCTAGGAATTTGAAACTGCTAACCATCTCCACCTCGGCCCCGTTGATGCTGATAGGAGTGTGTACAGTACTTTGCTTCCTGAAGTCAATGACCAGCTCTTCAGTTTTGCTGGCATTGAGGGATAGATTGTTGTCGCTACACCACTCCACTAGTTTCTCTATCTCCCGCCTGTATTCTGCCTCGTCGTTATTCGAGATCCGGCCCACTATGGTCGTATCGTAGCAAGCTTGTAGATGGAGTTGGAATCAGGTTTTGGCACGCATTCGTGTGTGTACAGGGAGTAGAGTAGGGGGCTAAGATTGGTAAATGGGTGGAAGTATTTCATAGTTGCTGCTAGATTTAGATTGAATATGGCTGCGGCTAAATATTATGAGGGGAATAAGAAAAGATTAGTGGGATATTATGCTCCCAAACATACATTTGGAGCACAGAGAGTGGCAAGTGATAAAGGTGGCTTTATGGAGACATGTAGATGGTGTAGGAGATGTTGTATTATTTGGAAGAAACTAGGACACTCGTGTAATATTAAATGCATGTACTTATAAAGTGGCACAGCAGGCAGTGTCCCTGTCTCCAGGTTCGAGTTCCACCCCAGGGCCTGATGGCCAAGGAAGGCATGTTCATAACGCAGCCAAACAGGTTGCTACCAACCTGAAAATGTCACCAACACATGCCAGAGATTCCTGATTTAGCCGTGTGATGGAAACTACAGCACACCGGTTGTCACGGCAACTCGGACCTCCTCTTAGAGTGAACTATAACACTCCGCACGCCACCACGCATCGAAGGAAACAGCACAGCAGAAGGCCATTCGGTTCATCTTGACCATAGAACATAGAACATAGAACAATACAGCGCAGTACAGGCCCTTCGGCCCACGATGTTGCACCGAAACAAAAGCCATCTAACCTACACTATGCCATTATCATCCATATGTATAGATCTTAACCTTCTTCTCTCTAACGAAAACAGCCTCAAGTCCCTCAGCCTTTCCTCATAAGATCTTCCCTCCATACCAGGCAACATTCTGGTAAATCTCCTCTGCACCCTTTCCAATGCTTCCACATCCTTCCTATAATGTGGCGACCAGAATTGCACGCAATACTCCAAATACGGCCGCACCAGAGTTTTGTACAGCTGCAACATGACCTCATGGCTCCTTATCTCAATCCCTCTACCAATAAAAGCTAACACACCGTACGCCTTCTTAACAACCCTCTCAACCTGGGTGGCAACTTTCAGGGATCTATGTACATGGACACCGAGATCTCTCTGTTCATCCACACTGCCAAGAATCTTACCATTAGCCCAGTACTCAGTCTTCCTGTTATCCTTGCAAAATGAATCACCTCACACTTTTCTGCATTAAATTTCATTTGCCACCTCTCAGCCCAGTGCTGCAGCTTACCTATGTCCCTCTGTAACTTGTAACATCCTTCCACACTGTCCACAACTCCACCGACTTTAGTGTCATCTGCAAATTTACTCACCCATCCTTCTCCAGGTCATTTATAAAAATGACAAACAGCAGTGGCCCCAAAACAGATCCTTGTGGTACACCACTAGTAACTGGACTCCAGTCTGAACATTTCCCATCAACCATCACCCTTTGTCTTCTTCCAGCTAGCCAATTTCTGATCCAAACTGCTAAATCACCCTGAATCCCATGCCTCCATATTTTCTGCAGTAGCCTACCATGGGGAACCTTATCAAACGCTTTACTGAAATCCACATACACCACATCAACTGCTTTACCCTCATCAACCTGTTGCTGGCCCTTTTTTGAAAGGGCGCTCTCCGGCTATTGTCATTCCCTCTGTTCTGGTCCGGCCACCACACTTTAGGGAAAAGGTGAAGCGTGCAGTTGGAGATTTACCAGAATGGGTCCCAGGATTGCGGGGCGGGAGGGGGGGGGATTTGATCGAGTTGTACAAGATTGAGATGCAGTAAACAAAGGAAACAATTTTTCCATGAGCAGCTGGTAAGGGACTCGGGGATACAGATATAAGATTTTGGGCAGGGGGAAATGTGAGGAGCAGCTTTCGTGTGGAGCGATTGATGGTGATGATGTATCGTCAATTACCACGAGACGAGAATGGTGAAACAATCGAGGCTTTATTGCACAAGATGTTGTGCTTCCTGCAGCTGGAACCAGAATGGGAGCAGCGCCGGAGAGCACACACTTCTATACGCCGCCTGGTGGGAGGAGCCAGCAGGCTGTGATTTACTGTGGTACCTGTAATACAGTGGCAGTACCTTAATACATGCCATGTGTTACCAGTGGTGTTTACCACAAGTGACCTGGAACCCGCTGCCGACGTGGGTGGTGAAAATAGAAACAGTCAATGATTTTGAAAGGACATTAGATAGGCGCTTGAAGGAAATAAACTTTTTAAAAATAAATTTATAGAACCCAATTCATTTTTTCCAATTAAGGGGCAATTTAGCGCGGCCAATCCACCTACCCTGCACATCTTTGGGTTGTGGGGGTAGAACCCACGCAGACACAGGGAGAATGTGCAAACTCCACACGGACAGTGACCCAGAGCCGGGATCGAACCTGGGACCTCGGCGCCGTGAGGCCGCAGTGCTAACCCACTGCGCCACCGTGCTGCCGTTGAAGGAAATAAAGTTGCAGGGCGATGGGGATTGAGTGGGGGAATGGGACTGACTGAATTGCTCTGTCGAAAGCTAGTCTGGACTCGATGGGCCAACTGGCCTCTCTCTCTGACTTTGTGTATTGATCCAATTTGCTCTTGAATGTTATTATTGAATCGACTTCAATCACCCTTTAACACAGCGCATTCCAGATGGTAACCACTTGCTGTGGGAATATTTTTTTCCCCGTGTTGACTTGGTTATTTTGTCAATAATCTTAATTCCGTGCCCTCTGACTACCAATCTGCTTCCCAATGTAAACAGTTTCCACCCGTTTACCCCATCACTACCTTTCATGATTTCGATCAAGTCTCCATCAACCAAAAGGGCAGCGCGGTAGCATTGTGGATAGCACAATTGCTTCTCAGCTCCAGGGTCCCAGGTTCGATTCCCGGCTTGGGTCACTGTCTGTGCGGAGTCTGCACGTTCTCCCCGTGTGTGCGTGGGTTTCCTCCGGGTGCTCCGGTTTCCTCCCACAGTCCAAAAATGTGCAGGTTAGGTGGATTGGCCATGCTAAATTGCCCATAGTGTCCAAAATTGCCCTTAGTGTTGGGTGGGGTTACTGGGTTATGGGGATAGGGTGGAGGTGTGGACCTTGGGTGGGGTGCTCTTTCCAAGAGCCGGTGCAGACTCGATGGGCCGAATGGCCTCCTTCTGCACTGTAAATTCTATGATCTAATATTCAATGGCATTACCATGACTGACACCCTCTCTATTAACATACTAGGAATTACTCCATTGTACCTCCGTTAACCTTCTTTGCTCTATCTCTCTACATAACTGAAGCCCCTCACCCTTAATGCCTTCTAATAAATCTCCTCTGTACCTTTGGAAGCGATTGGAATCCTTCCTAAAATATAGTGGCCAGAAATTCCCTCTGAGACCTAACCACCAAGACATTAGAAAACTTGGAGACTGGGCAGTTAAAATAGCAAATAAACTGTAACATAGATAAGATCCAAGGTGGCGCCGGAGTATGAACATAAGAACATAAGAACTAGGAGCAGGAGTAGACCATCTGGCCCCTCGAGCCTGCTCCACCATTCAATGAGATCATGGCTGATCTTTTGTGGACTCAGCTCCACTTTCCGGCCCGAACACCATAACCCTTAATCCCTTTATTCTTCAAAAAATAATCTATCTTTATCTTAAAAACATTTAATGAAGGAGCCTCAACTGCTTCACTGGGCAAGGAATTCCATAGATTCACAACCCTTTGGGTGAAGAAGTTCCTCCTAAACTCAGTCCTAAATCTACTTCCCCTTATTTTGAGGCTATGCCCCCTAGTTCTGCTTTCACCCGCCAATGGAAACAACCTGCCCGCATCTATCCTATCTATTCCATTCATAATTTTATATGTTTCTATAAGATCTCCCCTCATCCTTCTAAATTCCAACAAGTACAGTCCCAGTCTACTCAACCTCTCCTCGTAATCCAACCCCTTCAGCTCTGGGATTAACCTAGTGAATTTCCTCTGCACACCTTCCAGTGCCAGTACGTCCTTTCTCAGGTAAGGAGACCAAAGTTGAACACAATACTCCAGGTGTGGCCTCACTAACACCTTATACAATTGCAGCATAAGCTCCCTAGTCTTAAACTCCATCCCTCTAGCAATGAAAGACAAAATTCCATTTGCCTTCTTAATCACCTGTTGCACCTGTAAACCAACGTTTTGCGACTCATGCACTAGCACACCCAGGACTCTCTGCACAGCAGCATGTTTTAATATTTTATCATTTAAATAATAATCCCTTTTGCTGTTATTCCTACCAAAATGGATAACCTCACATTTGTCAACATTGTATCCATCTGCCAGACCCTAGCCCATTCACTTAACCTATCCAAATCCCTCTCCAGACTTCCAGTATCCTCTGCACTTTTTGCTTTACCACTCATCTTAGTGTCGTCTGCAAACTTGGACACATTGCCCTTGGTCCCCAACTCCAAATCATCTATGTAAATTGTGAAAAACTGTGGGCCCAATACTGATCCCTGAGGGACATCACTAGCTACTGATTGCCAACCAGAGAAACACCCATTAATCCCAACTCTTTGCTTTCTATTAATTAACCAATCCTCTATCCATGCTACTACTTTCCCCTTAATGCCATGCATCTTTATCTTATGCAGCAACCTTTTGTGTGGCACCTGTATTTTAAATTCCACCATATTGTGATCGCTCTTTCCGAGAGGATCCCGAACTATGCGATCATTAATCAACCCTGTCTCATTACACAGGATAGATCTAGGACCGCTTGTTCCCTCGTAGGTTCCATTACATACTGTTCTAGGAAACTATCGTGGATACATTCTATAAACTCCTCCTCAAGGCTGCCTTGACCGACCTGGTTAAACCAATCGACATGTAAATTAAAATCCCCCATAACTGCTGTACCATTGAATCCATTTGGGTGGAAATCAGGAATAGTAAGGCGAAAAAGTCACTGATAGGAGTAGTCTATAGGTCACCAAATAGTAACATTATGGTGGGGCAGGCAATAAACAAAGAAATAACGGATGCATGTAGAAATGGTACCATCATTAACCTGCCCGTGGAATGTGTGAAGTACGAGCTCCCCAGATAGGGGGCGGAGGTCAACCACCCTGAGGCTTGTTATGAGCAAGGTATGAAAGCAGGCCCAACTCCGGGCCTGGTGAGACAAGTCCTCCCAGCTAGGGTCGCACTATTGTAGAATCCCCACCATGCAGAAGGAGGCCATTCGGCCCATCGTGTCTGCACCGGCCCTCTGAAAGAGCACCGTACCTAGGCCCACACCACATCCCGTATCCTTTTGGATATAAAGAGGCAAATTAGAACAGAGAACATGACAGCGCAGTACAGGCCCTTCGGCCCTCGATGTTGCGCCGACTTGTGAAGGTCAATCCATATCTTTAGACTGCGGGAGGAACCCGGAGCACCTGGAGGAAACCCACGAGGACAAGCGGAGAACGTGGAGACTCCACACAGTCACCCAAAGCTAGAATTGAACCCGGGGCCCTGGCGGTGTGAGGTAGCAGTGCTAACCACTGTGCCACCCGACATATCGACATGTAAATAAACTTTTTGTCGTTTGCAACAAGCATACCTCTGATTATTGTGGTGTTCCTCGCAGACCTCCCCTCCAGCCGAGTGCAAAAAGCCTTTTCACTTCACCGCTTTAAAAAGGGTGTAATAGAGAAACTCCGGTGGCGGGGGGGAAAAACCCTCCTCTCTAAGATCCAGTGGAAACTTCCATCCACCCCCGCCTCACAAGTAATGAATGATTCCCTTTTCCTGTCTGCTGTGATTGGAGCGTTGGTCTCAGATGGAAAGCGGAGCTGTGGGGAGGACACTGAATTCATTGTACAGCAGCACTAACTGGCTCAAGTGCAATGGGGCCAATCCCCTCCACTGCTATTCACAGGTACGCAGAGACAGATTTTGCTACTCAATTCATGTTCATCTACTGCTGCTCGGCAATTGTCGTCTTTTGATGCTGCTGCACTTTGATTTGTGCTGCTTTGTTATTTTGTATGGGCACTTTGTAAAGAGAGAACTGTCCTGATTAAGCAGTGTTTAGCTAACCTCTTTCTGTGCGTACCAAGTGCTCTGGGGTGATGGCACAGTTTAAGTCAAAACCCCTGACTGTGTTTTCATTTCTTGCTGTCTGCGGGAAAAGAATTATGCTTAGATCTTCTATCTGACGCTCCTCTCCCAGGAGCCCCTCGAACTGTGATATTGTTAGCTCGATAAACGTTGTTCGGAAGGCTCCATATATGGGAAAGAATTACAGAAAGGGGATCAGCTGACTTATAGCTGAGAACGGTTTGCTGGTGAGCTTTGCAGTGGGCTCACAGTGAGAGCCACTCTAAATCGGATTATGTAGTTCGCCTCACATACTGGGAACACGGGCAGGTTCCTGCTGGGACCCATTGGTGCGTTAGTGTCACGTTCTGATCTTGACGTGCCAATCGGGGATAAATCCTGAATTACCAATTTCCAGGTTAATCAATGAGACGCCACCATTTGCTTTGTACAAACGGTATTCCAGCCTCAGTCTCCCTGTGATTTTTAACAATTTGTTGGAATTTCAACCTTATTTGTCCACTCGATTTGCGGCACGGTAGCACACTGGTTAGCACTGTTGCTTCACTGCGCCAGGGACCCGGGCTCGACTCCCGGCTTGGGTCACTGTCTGTGCAGAGTCTGCACGTTCTCCCCGTGGCTGCGTGCGTTTCCTCCAGGTGCTCCGGTTTCCTCCCACAGTCCAAAGACGTGTGTTATGTAATTTGGACATTCTGAATTCTTCCCCCTGTGTACCCAAACAGGCACCGGAATGTGGCGACGAGGGGATTTTCACAGTAACTTCATTGCAGTGTTAATGTAAGCCTACTTGTGACAATAACGATTATTAAGAATGTTAAGTATGGTGAAGCAGAGTTTAAATATCCTTTTAGCAATGTGACAACGTTGGTGCGCATCATCTACTCTGATCCAGAAAGGGAACAATTTCATATCTTCAAATCTTTATCAGTAGCACAGTGGTTAGCTCTGTTGCTTCACAGCTTCAGGGTCCTAGGTTTGATTCCCAGCTTGGGTGACTGTGCGGAGTCTGCACGTTCTCCCCGTGTCTGCGTGGGTTTCCTCCGGGTGCTCCGGTTTCCTACCACTGTCCAAAGCTGCGTAGGTTAGGTGGATTGGCCATGCTAAATTGCCCTTAGTGTCCAAAAGAGGTTAGATGGGGTTACTGGGTGATGGGGTTAGGATGGAGGCATGGGCTTAAGTAGGGTGCTCTTTCCAAGGGCCGGTGCAGACTCGATGGACCAAATGGCCTCCGTCTGCACTGTAAATTCGTCTGCACTGTAAATTCTATGATTCTATGATTATTTTGATTCCCTTGTGTAGTAAATTGTTGTACCCTGGTATGGTCGCCTAAAGTGTTGGATTAAAGATCGGGCATCTTCAGATCCCACTGCTGCCATCAGGAATATTCCGTAGGGAGCACCACATCATCCTTCACTATCAGGACTACCCCTCTTCCTTTGTCATTCCGTCTGTCGTTTCAAAATATCAGGTGGATTTTCCTGCCCTCCCTGCAGGCGGGATCGTCTGGTCCTGCCGAAGGTGACCCCCCCCCCCCCAGAGGGCTGGGCGAGCCATGCAAAACGTCATAGACATCGGTGGAACTGGAAGCTTTTACCAGCAGCCAATAGCAAGCCGCCTCTGTTGCCAGAAGAAATGCCGCACGGAAGGGGGGCAGAAACATCCGCCCAAAGGTGTACACCGGAATATTTATTTCCCAACCTTGGTCTCCTTGCAACCATGTCTCTGTCATGCCGATTAGATCTAAATCATTTACCTCTGCTTCTGCCATCTGGCTTATTGAAGATGCTTCTTGCTTTCAGATAAAGAACCTTCAATGGCACTTTTTCCGACTATTCCCTGCAAAGACCTTAGTGGGTGATGCACGGTTAAAGTGCAACTTCCTGTCGGACTTCACCTGCCGTTACCCACATTGCTAAACTCTTCTGTTGCCTTGATCTTTCTCTTGGGACTTCTAAATCGTCCTTCATCTGAACCCCAAAGCCAGTCCACAGCCCTAGTTATCCGATTAGCCAGGACATTGGTCCCAGTCCGGTTTAAGTGGAGCCCATCTCCGTAGACTAGCACTCTCTTCCCTGAAAGCCGGCACCAGAAATGCCCCACGAATTGAAACCCCTTAGCCCGGCACCAACCTTTGAGACGCTCATTTCACTCCCAGACCCTCTGCCAATCAACGCGTGCCTGCGTCTCAGTTTGGATCCCAACTCCTCAAACACTCCCGTCATTCCTGGTTGCAACTCCGTCCTCGGTTCCCACATGGACCAGGACAACGGGATCCTCCACCTCCCACTCCACAACGTTCAGCAGAGAGTGTGTGTTGGAGAAGAATAACAGGCAGCCAGAGAGCGTGTTAAAAGAAATGAAGGAAGTGCTGTACAAAGAATGGAAGGCTGGAGCACATAGAGTGTAAAACCAGCTGGATGGTGCTGCCCAGACTAGAAATGACTGGTGCATTTTACACAGTTGATCATTGTTCAATGTGAGTGCTTTGCCAAGACACATTGGCTATATTTTCAGGTTGTGCCAGGGATATAATATAAGGAGACTGCTGGCCTGCAGTTAGCTTCCTACAAAAAGCTTTGGAATAAGCTGCTGTCAGCTTAATGCGAGTGGAAACCTCTCTTATAAGAGGATGCTGGGTGCAGCTGGAAGGGGTTAAGCCCTTGTTTACGTGAGCGCCTCTCTGGCCTGAGCCTTGCAGTGTCTGTGACTCCTGCCCCACAGATAATATTGTGATTATTGACTCCGCAGAGTGTGTTGTGGATCAGTGAGGTCTCTCGTTTCTGTGTCAGACAGTTGTGGGTTCAATTCCTGATCCGGGTGGTTGGGTGCAAAGTCCAGGCTAATGCTCGCATGCGGTACTGAGGGAGCGATGTTAAATTGTCCTCTCACGCGCCCTGACCAATCCCTTAACTAACTAGAGTAGATGATCTGGTCATTATTGCATTACTGCTGTGCGATGATGTGGGGTACAAATTGGCTGTTGCGTTTTCCGCCTTACAATAGCGCCTGGCCGTCAATATTTTAGCTGCCTTTGGGACTACGTCCTCCGACTGTCGAGCTGCAAAGCTTTCTTTCTGTCTTACGGGTATCACTAAGGAAATGGAGACATTGAAATAAATTGACAGTTTAAAATGTAGAACAGTGGGCAGCACGGTGGCACTGTGGTTAGCACTGCTGCCTCACGCGGCCGAGGACCTGGGCTCGATCCCGGCCCTGGGTCACTGCCCGTGTGGAGTTTGCACATTCTCCCCGTGTGGGCCACACCCCCACAACACAAAGAGGTGCAGGGTATGTTGGTTGGCCACGTAAAATTGCCCCTTAATTGGGAAATGTTTTTTTGATGTCGAGCAGTTGTCATTTTAATGAAATACTTGGGAATCCCAATTGCAGCTACACATTTCCTGTAGTACTGTATAAGGTACGCGATGAATAAAGGACACAACTCACTGAATAGCCGCGCGTAAGTTTTACAAACGTGTGTTCCTTGTGTAGAATCCTGCCCCAGGAACACCCATCAATGAACCCCGGTGTCCGGAAAGATGGGGTGGTGGAATTCTCCCAGTCGGCAAGACTCCTGACTATGAGGGCACATTCCGAAACTTTTAACCGTGGATAACCACTGGAGCTAAGTGGAAACTGATGCTTGTACATGGTTGATAGAAATAAAGTAAAATTATGCTGAAAATTGGGCGCAAGGTCTAGGCTGACGCACGCGTGCACCGACTGCACTGCCAATGATGCGCAGTTTTGTCATTAAAACCGTGGATTCGACTGCCCTCTCAGTTTTAGTTTTATTTAGAGTGCCCAATTAATTTTTTCCAATTAAGGGGCAATTTAGCGTGGCCAATCCACCTAGCCTGCACATCTTTGGGTTGTGGGGGCGAAACCCACGCAAACACGGGGAGAATGTGCAAACTCCACACGGACAGTGACCCAGAGCCGGGATCGAACCTGGGACCTCGGCGCCGTGAGGCCCCAGTGCTAACCGCTGCGCCACCGTGCTGCCCTGCCCCGATAGATTCTTGTTAGGCAATCTACCTCCGTTTAACAATATTCTGTGACTGTCTTCTGAGGCAGAGAGCTACAAAGAGAAATAAATTCTCTCAGTCGCTGTCCTAAAAGGGCGACCCTTCATTTTAAAATGGTGCCCCTTAGTTCTGGACTCACCCACAGGAGGAAACATCCTTTCCACATCCACCTTGTCGAGATCGTTCAGGATCTAATAAACTTCAATCTAGTCTTTAAAGATTTGCTAAATCCAAGAGGCGTTTCTGATGATTTAGAATAATTCACTTGCTTGAAGAAAGATCAATGGAGGGATTTTCAAGTCGGGACGGGGCCTGCAGTTAGCCGGCGGCAGGATCGTCTGGTCCTGTGCTGTCAATGGGACCTCCCATTGGAAACCGTGCCCCCCCCCCACGGCTGGGAATCCCGCGGTGGGTGTGCATCGTCAGCGGGACAGGAAGATCTCGCCAGTACGAACAGCCACAAGATCTCGCCCGTAGAGATGTGGCACAGTGGGGTTAGCACAGCTGCCTCACAGCGCCAGGGTCCCGGGTTCGATTCCCGGCTTGGGTCACTGTCTGTGCGGAGTCTGCACGTCCTCCCCGTGTGTGCGTGGGTTTCCCCCGGGTGCTCCGGTTTCCTCCCACAGTCCAAAGATGTGCAGGTTAGGTGGATTGGCCATGCTAAATTGCCCCTTAGTGTCCAAAGATGTGCATGTTAGGTTACGGGGATGAGGAGGGGGAGTGGACCTAGGAGGGGTGCTCTTTCAGAGGGCCGGTGCAGACTCGGTGGGCTGAATGGCCTCCTTCTGCACTGTAAGGATTCTATGATTCGATGAATTCCGCCACAATGAGTACGTATCTCAGTCGAGTGGTAAATGTGTTAACATTTATCACAGGCGAAGTAAAAATTATATTTTTCAGTGCACAACGTTATGCTGGACTCAAGGTTGAGTATGGTTGCTTGCACATTTTAAGAAAGTTCTATTGACTATTGTCTCCAGGAGGTACCTTAGTAAAGACTCTGGACAATATGCAACATTTTTATGATTGTCTGTGGGAGAGCAGGTACATTTGATTGATGATATAAATGATACCATATACAGTTAGAGTTCCTTCCTTTGAAGAACATAATGGAATTAGAGATCCCTACAAGGACATTGTGTGCTTTACTTATAATCACTTATTGTAAGTTCTATTCTGGTCAGTTATGGACAGCAAATAGCCCAGTCGCCCAGGAGACCACTGATCTGATCAGAACTACATCACTGATTAATTGAGAAGCTTTTGATTTATATTCCATCAATCTGGCTTTTACATTGCAGAGAAGAACAGGGACCGAATGAGACAGGAGCCCTGCAGTCCTCGTGTTCTGTGCTTTGCACTGCCCTTACTATGTGAGGCATAGCCCTGTAAATTCTGACCAGAGACTTGTAATTAAAAGTTACTGAAAAGTGCAGCGACGTTTGAACTTTTTATTTATAGTTCGTAGAATTTACAGTGCGGAAGGAGGCCATTCGGCCCATCGAGTCTGCACCGGCCCTTGGAAAGAGCACCCTACCCAAGCCCAGACCTCCACCCTATCCCCATAACCCAGTAACCCCACCCAACACTAAGGACAATTTTGGACACTAAGGGCAATTTAGCATGTCCAATCCACCTAACCTGCACATCTTTGGACTGTGGGAGGAAACCGGAGCACCCGGAGGAAACCCACGCACACACGGGGAGAACGTGCAGACTCCGCACAGACAGTGACCCAAGCCGGAATCGAACTTGGGACCCTGGAGCTGTGAAGCAATTGTGCTATCCATCATGCTACCGTGCTGCCGCAATTTATTTCCTGCATAAATTAAGTGTTATATTGTTGCTCTTTTTTTTGTGTGTGTGCTTTGTAATTATCTTGCCTGTAAATAAATGTGACTAGTAGTTTTAACCTGAATGAAATAGTTTCAACGTGGACATTTGCCAGGCGTCGCTTATCCTGACCTCCTTCAGCCTTACTGCTTTCCGAGATCTTTGCATTCCTCTAACCCGTGCCCCTTGTTCATCCCCCAGTGTTTCTGCTCCATTGGCTGCCACCTCTTCGAATGTCCAGCCTTAACTCTGGAAGTTCCTCCCCAGATCTATCTCCCTCTCCTTTCCTTTAAGATTCTCCTTCGATGCCATCTCTTGAACTAACTGTTGGTTACCTGTCTTAATACCTCCTCATATGGTTCGGTGACAGATTTGCTTCGATAACTCTCATGTGAAGCACCTCGAGACGTTTTGGCGTCTTAAAGTGGATACACGTGCAAATTATCAGTTTTGAAATCAGCTGTTGGGTGCAGCCAACAGAATGATGCCTTTGATGGATGGAAGGTCATTTTGATTTTTCTCTTGTCGCAGGTTGAAACCACCATCTGAAATGGGGCCTCTGCAGACTGATCGCAGCCCCTCTCCCAACCTGGATGCACTTGAGACCTCGATGGAGGAGGATAGCTTTGAGTCCCGTTCACGCTACAGGTAAATTCGGTCCGACCTGTGACTTTCGTTGAACCGATCAAGCAGTAGAAACCCTCCTCTAACTCTGAGGCTTGGAGGGTTAAAATGTTGGGCAGGTTGCTTAAACGTGGCTTGATAGAAAATTGAACGGTGGCACAGTGGTTGGCGCTGCTACCTCACAGCGCCAGGGATCCGTGTTCGAATCCAGTCTTGGGTGACTGTCTGTGCGGAGTCTGCACGTTCTCCCCGTGTGTGCCTGGGTTTCCTCCGGGTGCTCCGGTTTCCTCCCACAGTCCAAAGGTGTGCAGGTTGGGTGGGGCCACGGGGCTAGGGCGAGGGAGTGGGCTTAGGTAGGGTCAGTGTGGGCTCGGGCAAATGGCCTCCTTCGGTTCTGTATGGATTCTGTGGACCTGATCACAGGGTTTAAAGAGATTCTATAATATTTCCTTTCTTTGGGGATTCAGGAATTTGGGGTGCTGTAATATTCAAATTCAAGTTAGGCCATTTGGTGGTGAAATCAGGAAGAACTTCATCTCAAAAATGGTCGCGGGAATTTAGAGTTCTCAACTCCCAAATATTTTAGACATCTATCAAGTAACTTCAAAGGGGAAAGGACCCAGGTTGTTTAGCTTTTCTATTGTTGTAATTGCTTCCATCACTTCCTCCCATTCTTCGTTGTGACATGGAGACCGGGTTGTGCTCAGTACAACCAAGGTTACATAGAAAATAGGAGCAGGAGTAAACCATTCGGCCCTTCGAGCCTGCTCCGCCATTTATTATGGTCATCCAACACAATAGCCTAATTCCACTTTCCCCCCATATCCTGTGATCCCCTTCACCCCAAGCGCTATATCTAACTGCTTCTTGAAAACACACAGTTGGCCTCAACTACACCCTGTGGTATAAATTCCACAGGCTCTGGAGGAAGAAGTTTCTCCTCGTCTCAGTCCTAAATGGGCCACCCCGTTTCCTCAGACCGTATCCTCAGACTGGTTCTGGACTCCTCCCCACCACAGGGAACATCCTTCCTGCATCTACCCTGTCCACTCCTGTTAGAATTCTATAGGTTTCTATGAGATCCCCCCTCATTCTTCTCAGCTCTGATACAACTTATATAGGGGCTGGTTTAGCACACTGGGCTAAATAGCTGGCTTTTAAAGCAAACCAGCAGCACGGTTCAATTCCCGTACCAGCCTCCCCGAACAGGCGCCGGAAAGTGGCGACTAGGGGCTTTTCATTTGAAGCCTACTTGTGACAATAAGCAATTTTCATTTCATTTCATTCATTTCACTTGACCTTGATTCATTTCAACCTTCAACTGAAGGTTGTATCTAAGTTTAAAGAAACATCCTGAGGGGACTTGATAGGGTGGGTAATAGGAGGATAATTCCTCCTGTGGGGGCTGATTGGAAGTAGGGGACCCAGTTTAAAGATCGATCCAAGATTTTCCAGCCATTTTTTGGTCCTTCCTGCCCTGAATAATATGGATTTTGATCAATGTTAGCTGACAGATGGAGGGGTTTGTAGTTGGTATAACCGTTCACCAAAAGACATTCTGCGCGATTCTCCGCTGGCAGGATCCGCCGCTCCACTGGCAGTACACCCACGCCCCGCGGGTTTACCGACGGCGTAGGGGTGGCCACAATGGAAAATCCCATTGGCCGGCCGCAGGGACGGAGAATCCCACTGCGGGCAGGGTGCGCCGTCGCTGAAAAACAGGGCTGGCGGGATGGAAGAATCCCATGGTTCAGGATGTAATTAAGAGGGTTAATGGTTAAGGCATTGGCGAGACCCACATCTCGGATGCTGGGCGCAGTTTTTGGTCTCCTTATTTAAGGAAGGATGTAACTGTGCGGGAGGCGGCTCAGAGGAGGTCGATTCTGGAATGAGCGGACTGTCTTGTGAGGAAAGGTTGGACAGACTGGGCTTGTTTCCACTGGAGTTTAGAAGAGGGAGGGGGGCGACGCGATTGAAGGTCATAAGATCCAGAACAGCCTTGACAAGGTGGACACGGAGAGGATGTTTCCTCTTGTGGCTGAGTCCAGAACGAGGGGGCACCGTTTTAGAATTAGGGGTCACCCAATTAGGTCAGAGATGAGGATGGAATCTTTCTCGAAGAGCTGTGTGACTTTGGATCTCTCTACCTCGGATGACGGTGGTGGTGGGGGGAGGGGAGGGGGATGGAATTACTTATTCCTGCTCCTACTTTGTATGTTTGTAATCTCTGTATTCACCTGCTTCCATGTCAATAATTTGGAGCTAGATACTCACAAGCATCAATTGAAAGGAGGTTCAACAAGACTGGGCCATGAACACTGGTATATTAGTTTATAAATAGAAATTGAATAGGGAGATATGATCAAGTACAGGTGTTGGCTCCTGCCAGAGTAATAACTGGAGTGTGAAAACTTTCATTCTACTATTTTGGGTTGAACCAATTGAACGAAATTAAACAAACTGAGGGACAATTCAAAGAGCAGCCCCGAAAAGGGACGCTGCACTAAACAAGACCAAATAGCAAAAGATACTTAAAACATGAAATCAAAATGTGATTAAATGGGTTGATAAACGCCCCAATCGCTGTGGTGTCCATTGGAGACGGAAAGCCTTGGTGGTTCCGACAGACACCACGTGCTCCCCCTCCAGGGACACCTGGCCACGAATATAGCCACGGTAGAGGGGCCGACAGCCGGACCGGATCGGTCGCCCACTGCCTGGACCTGTTCATGGCAAATCAGGCTAGGCGCAGGAGCAAGTTCATGAGGAGGTCTTCCTCCTTCCCTGCCCCTCTCCGCACTGGGTGGACTTTCATTGCACACACGACTTCACTTTTAAATTAAAGAAAATTCCAATTAAGGGGCAATTTAGCGTGGCCAATCCACCTAGCCTGCACATCTTTGGGTTGTGGGGGTGAAACCCACCCAAACACGGGGAGAATGTGCAACCTCCACACGGACCGTGACCCGGGGCCGGGATCAAACCCGGGTCCTTGGCGGCGTGAGTCAGCAGTGCTAACCACTGCGCCACCGTGCTGCCACACATGCCTTCACATTCATCATGGCCTAATTAGTCCAATTCAAATGATTCTCTGAGGGCAAAGGTGAGCAGGTTGTTGCCATGGTATCAAACTGCCAGACAGACATTGACAAGATTAGAGGTGAAATCCTGCCAGTCACATGGAGACCACATTGTAATATTTCATACTTTACCAGAGAAAAATATATACGCAGCAAATAAACCCATCGAGTAGCTTAACAATCAGCAGGAGCCTCACTGGGACACCAGTACCAAAGGTTCCCCTCCAAGTCGCACATCATCCTGACCTGGAATCCAGCCCCACGTCTGTGACAATGCAGCTCTCCCAAGTCACTGTGGTGAGGAACCAGCCTCAACTATCTGTTCAAATCTTGGGAGTGGGGATTGAAGCCACAATGTTCTCTCTGAGCGAGCAGGGTCCTGCCCACTGAACCTTAAAAAGACCGACTTCACAGATGATTTGTTTCAATTTACATAGACAAGAATATGCAAATAAAGTAGAAAATCCAACTTGTTGTGTCGAATCCTCACTGTCACATGAAACTCTTTCAAATAGGTGAACATAATAATTATCTTTATTGTCACAAGTAGGCTTACATTAACACTGCAATGAAGTTCCTGTGAAAGTCCCCTAATCGCCACATTCCGGCAACTGTTTGGGTACACAGACGGAGAATTAAGAATATCCAATTCACCTAACAGCACGTCCTTTGGGACTAGTGGGAGGAAACCGGAGCACCCGGAGGCAACCCACATAGACACGGGGAGAACGTGCAGACTCCACATAGACAGTGACCCAAGACGGGAATCGGACCTGGGACTCTGGAGCTGTGAAGCAACAGTGCTAACCACTGTGCTACCGTGCTGCCCTTGGTGCCTGTGTGCAGTACTCACACAGGCAAATTAAACTGCAGCACAGGGATTTCTAAAAATCAAACCTTTCGGACAATGTGATCCAGGTGAGTCGCCACTTTGTCTCTCTAACATTCTGCTTTACCTATTTTCAGAGAGCAGAAGTTAAACGAGTCCCTGAACTCTGATGACTTCAAGAAGTTTCACCGCGGCTCTGTGAGTACTCATTCTGATCTCCCACCGTCACTGAGTATAAAGCCCTACCAGGGTCGCCAACTCTCCTGGAATTCCCTGAAACCACCAGACCACCGACGTGTATAATACCCAGGGGAACATTTTTTAAAAACACGATTATGTGTATTGATCTTTCTCGTTTGTTAGTTATAAAAACAATGTAGACCAAAGAAAAGGGATGTTTAACTGTCTGAGGTGGTTGCAGGTGGAACGGCATTTGATGAGGTCTCCAGCCAGAGCTGGCAACCCGAGTTGCTACACTTAATTGCCAGCAAAATTCTGGGGGTTAAACCTATGGGCGTTCAATGGTTCTCGTTTACAGGGAGCGCGGATTCAGATCCCAGTAAACAGGACATTCCTGGCCTATTACAATGAGCAGCCTGGCGATCACAAGCAAATCTTATTAAAGTGCTCTGACTGTTGTGGGTTCCCGTTCATCTTTCCAAAACTCTGGGTGACCCCCAGCTGGATATTGACTGTCTGTGTGGAGTTTGCATATTCTTCCCGTGTCAGCGTGGGCTGCCCCCCAGGTCCTTTGGTTTCCTCCCACAGTCCAAAGATGTGCAGGTTAGATGGAATGGCTATGATAAATTGCCCCTTAGTGTCCAAAAGGTTAGGTGGAGTTACGAGGATAGAGCGGGGGAGTGAGCCCAGGTAGGGTGCTCTTTCAGAGGGTCGGTGCACACTCGATAGACGGAATGGCCTCTGTTGTACCCTCAATAATGACGCTTAGAGAGTAGAACGATTAAGAAGGCTTTAATAAGCTAAGAACTAGCCTGGTGCCAAGACAGGTGCTAACTGGGTGCCGCCCACAAGGCGGGCCTTTATATATGGCTCCCAGGTGGGCGGAGCCAGAGGCGGAGTCCCCCAGGGTTCCAAGCCCGGTCTAAAAATCACCTTACATGATGGTGTAGCGCAACAATTACTCACTCAAGTCGAGAAGAGATGAAATCAATCGAGGCTTTATTAAGCAAGACTTGTTCCCCAGCAGCTCAGTTACAGAATGCAGCTGCTGGGAGAACTCAAGCTCTTATACTCCGCCTTCAGGGCGGAGCCAGAAGGCGGCAGATCCAACCAGGACCTGGGACCTGTCAGCCAATAGCCTCTCGGCTTCACAGGTACCGTATTACCCCTAATACATACCACCACAAAGGGTACAGTAATACAGTAACCGCCATCACAGTCTCATTCTGCACTGTAGGGATTCTATGAATCCACGATTGACTTTTGGCTTGTACGATCCATGGCCTTTTATCCCAGAGCTTCCAGTACTCTGGGGGAATTGGTCAAAACCAGCTGTTATCGAGTGGATATTTCTGTCTTACATGAAGTCACAGAATCTGGAACTCACTGCCTGAAAGGGGTGGTGGGGAACGAACCCTCACAACATTTAAGAAGCATTTAGATTGAACACTTGAAAAGCCAAGGCATACAAGTCTTCGGACTAAGTGCTGCAGAATGGGATAAGAATAGATAGGTGCTTGAAATGATGGGCCGAATGGACTTTTCCCGTGCTGTAAAACTCTGTGACTCAACAGATTATCTCGTCATTATCTCGTTGCTGTTTTGGGACCTGACTGTGTGCCTATTGGCTGTCCCATTTCGTACATTCCAACAAAAAGCACTTAAGCAGCTTTAGGTGGTCCTGAAGTTATGAGAGGTGCCAAATAAAGTCTTTGTTTATTTCAGACCATAAAGAAGTACAATTCTCAGTATCACAAACTCTTCAAGGAAGTTCCTGAGCAAGAGACATTGAGGAAAGGTGAGTCATTGTGCAGAGAGAGTCGGTCACTGGGACAGAGTGAAATCGGTACTTAACGTTTTGGGGGAAAATGCTCAAACCTGCACCGCCAAAAATATAACAGTAGCATATTTGAAATTAATTTTGTTTGATGATTACGCTGGAGGCGTAGAAAAACAAAGATTCCCCGGTGTTGATCATGGTGGGACCCGTTGCGAGTGAGAACGGGAAATTTGGGTCATGGGTCCAAATCCCACCATGGTATCAGTTGATGTATTTGGAATTTAGTGGCAGCAGAGTGCACCATCTACAAGATGCACTGCTCGTTCGTGCAGGGCGGCATGGTGGCACAGTGGTTAGCACTGCTGCTTCACAGCGACAGGGACCCGGGTTCAATTACAGCCTTGGGTAACTGCCTGTGTGAAGTTTGCACGTTCATCTGATTTCCTCCCACAGTCTAAAGATGTGCAGCTTAGGTGAATTGGCCATGATCAATTGCCCCTTAGTATCCAAAATGGTATGCAGGTTAGGTGGGGTTAGGGGGATAGGGCAGTGGGTTCTTTCAGAGGGTCGGTGGTGACTCGATGGGCCGAATGGCCTCCTTTTGCACTGTCGGGGTTCTATGAACTCACCAAGGCTCCTTCGACAGCATCTTCCAAACTCGTGGCCCAGAAGGACAAGAGCAGCAAATGCATGAGAAGACTACCATTTCCAGGTTCCCCCCCCCCCAAAACCCCGCACCATCCTGAATTGGAAATGTTTGCCGTTCCTCTTGCCACGGGGTCAGAATCCTGGAATTACCTCCGTAATGGTACCGTGGGTGCAGCTACAGCGCAGGGACTGCAGAGGTTCAAGAAGCCAGATACCACCACCTTCTGGAGGGCAATTCATAAGTTCATAAGATATAGGAGCCGAATTAGGCCATTCGGCCCATCGAGTCTGCTCCGCCATTCCATCATGGCTGATCCCATCCTGGCCTTAACTCCATAACCCTTCACCCCATTACCAATTAAAAATCTGTCTAACTCCTCCTTCAATTTACTCACTGCCCCAGCATGCACCACAGAGTCACAACCCTTTGGGAGAAGTAGTTTCTCCTCAAATCTGTTCTAAATTTGCTACCTCTTTCCCTAAGACTATGACCTCTTGTTTTCGAATGCCCCACAAGAGGAAGCATCCGCTCCACGTCTACTTTATCTCCATGTATCTTGTAAACTGCCTTTCGAATTCCGCAGCCATCACCTTGGTTATTTCTTCAGCCGTAAGCAATTCGGCCTCCCCTGGTGCTCCAGCCTCCATTTTCCTTGGTGACCCCGTGGTGACCTTTCCACTCCCCGACGGACCTTCAGCTGTTTTTTTTACGGCCTTTTTTTGCTCACCTTCGACATTTTCCTTCACTGTGCCTCCTCTGCGCCTTCTCCTTGTTTTTGCCGCCTCCGTGGACCCTGGGACCGGGCTTAAAGCCCCGAAAATGCCGTTCCCGAACGGGAGCCCTCCATTGTGTGGCCGCCTCCCGCCCGCCGTCACCGGAAGCCCGTGTTAGCGTTTATTAACAGCGGGCTTGAGTTTAAGAGCCGCGGGGTTATGCTGCAACTGTACATGACCCTGGTGAGACCACATTTGGAGTATTGTGTGCAATTCTGGTCGCCTCATTATAGGAATGATGTGGAAGCATTGGAAAGGGTGCAAAGGAGATTTACCAGGATGCTGCCTGGTTTGCAGGATAGGTCTTATGAGGAAAGGTTGAGGGAGCTAGGCCTTTTCTCATTGGAGCAGAGAAGGATGAGAGGCGACTTAATAGAGGTTTATAAGGTAATGAGGGGGATAGGTAGAGTGGACGTTCAGAGACTATTTCCTCGGGTGGATGTAGCTGTTACAAGGGGGCATAACTATAAGGTTCGGGGTGGGAGATATAGGAGGGATGTCCGAGGTAGGTTCTTTACTCAGAGAGTGGTTAGGGTGTGGAATGGACTGCCTGCTGTGATAGTAGAGTCGGACACTTTAGGAACTTTCAAGCGGTTATTGGATAGGCACATGGAGCACACCAGAATGACAGGGAGTGGGATAGCTTGATCTTGGTTTCGGACAATGCTCGGCACAACATCGAGGGCCGAAGGGCCTGTTCTGTGCTGTACTGTTCTATGTTCTACTCCTTTACCTATAAATGCCAACATTCCATTCACTTGCTTTATTACCTGCTGTACCTGCACGCTAGTTTTCTGTGACTCATGCACTAGGACACCCAGATCCCTCTGCTTTGGAGCACCCCGAAGTCTCCCCCCATTTAGCTAATAAGTTGCCTTCTCATTTTTCTGACCAAAATGCATAACCTCACACTTATCCACGTTAAACTCCATCTGCCACATTTTGGCCCATTTGTAAGGGATTAATTAGGGATGGGCAGTAGATGCTGGCCTAGCCGTTGACATCCACATCCCGTGGACGAACAAAAAAGAATAGGAGAGCTAAATCCAGCAGCGGCAACCACAGAATTATCGTGCTTTGTTTTAATAATCCACCTGGTTCACTAGGGAAGGAAATCTGCCGCCCTTACCCAGCCTGGCCTACAGGTGACTTCAGATCCATCATAATGTAGCTGACTCCTGATTGCCCTCTGAAATGGCCTGGCAATCTGCTCGGTTCATGGGCAACTACAGGTAGGTAACAAATGCTGGCCTTGCCAGTCATGCCCACATTCCATGAAAGAGTTAAGAAGTTATTGCTCGAATATTTTTGTTGAGAAGTCAGTACAGAAGTTTAGCACTCCTGCTCGCCCTGTATTTTGCCTTTTTTTGATTTTATTATGTTAAAATTATTTCCTCTTCCAGCTGTAACCTAGTCTGACATTGTTGCAGTACTCCACACTGTGCCCGCTGCACGATGTGCTGCTGTGGAGGAGGTTGGAGGGAGGGAGTTGACACAAAGTCTGAACCCTTCCCCACATGTTTCTAGCTGCCTGAGGGCCGGCCACAATCTGTGGTTGACTGCACGCCACGGTGTTGATGGAGAAACATTCTCAGGGCTCAGAGGCAAAGAGGTTGTTGCTGTATAAATAGTCCCTCACAACACAAGAATTTTCCGGAACAGAAAGAGGCTGATGGACCCCCAATAAGCCTGACCCCCCCCCCCCCCCCTTTTCCCCCCAAATCAGATTCCTGTCCCATTTTCCACCCTTCTAAATCGTAAAAATACTTGAGCCCGTCACCTCGCTCTCTCTTTGGTCTTCAGTAGAATTGGCCCTGTGCACTCGAGCTCACTGTCAAAACCTCTCCACATCTCACTCGCTAAAACTCACCTCTTTGCTTAAGCTTTTGACCAGCCTCCTCTATAAAGCACTTTGGGACGTTACCCTCCCTATCAGCTGACTGTGTGTCAACCACAATCCATGGTATATTCGATATTACACCTGCTATCCATGAAGGTCGCCACAGTCCCTGAGGACTATGCTCTCCCCTTGGGAGAGAGAGAGCTGACTGGTGGTGATTTAACCAGAGGGTCACCACACCTCAGGCGAGGGGGCAAAGTTCAGAAGCCTTCATGGATACCCTCAGCCGGTACGGGGATTGAACCCGCGCTGCTGGACTCGCTCCGCCTCACGAACCAGCTGTGCAACTGAGCTAAACCGACCTCATTTGTGCTATCACTAGATCCCACCTGACTGGAAGCCCTGGCGTTAATCTTACAGATTCATGTTTTGTGTGGTGTGGAGGGGTGGGGTGGGGGAGGGGGTGCGTCCCTGCTGAATGCTCCCACCAGGTGAGACCCTTGTAGAGGTTAGAACCCCATGCATTCTGCTCCACGCAGTGGGGTGGGAGTTCATCGCTGGGTCAAGAACAAAGAGCATTGAGCACAGGAACAGGCCCTTCGGCCCTCTAAGCCTGCTCAGAGCATGCTGTCCATCTAACCTAAAACCGTCTACACCTCTGGGGTCCGCATCCCTCTATTCCCATCCTATTCATGTATTTGTCAAGACTCGCCTTAAACGTCACTATCGTCCCTGCTTCCACCACCTCCTCCGGCAGCGAGTCCCAGGCACCCACTACCCTCTGTGTAAAAAAAAATTCTCTCGCACATCTCCTCTAAACTTTGCCCCTCGCACCTTAAACCTATGTCCCCCAGTAATTGACTCTTCCTGCAAAAAAGCTTCTGACTATCCACTCTGTCCATGCCCCTCATAATTTTGTAAACTTCTATCAGGTCGCCCCTCAACCTCCGACATTTCAGTGAAAACAATCCGGGCTTATCCAACCTCTCCTCATAGCTAATGCCCTCCATACCAGGCAACATCCTGGTAAATCTCTCTGTCCCCTCTCTAAAGCTGTAACACCCTTCTGGTAGAGTGGCGACCAGAATTGAACACCTATATTCGAAGTGTGGCCTAACTAAGGTTCTATACAGCTGCAGCTTGATGTGCCAATTTTTATACTCAATGCCCCGGCCAATGAAGGCAAGCTTGCTGTATGCCTTCTTGTCATGCAGTAAGATCATAGACAACACCTGTTTGCATTTACAAAGCGCCTTTAATGGCGGAAAATGCCCTCAGCCACTTCTCATGAGCATTAATCAGATAAAAAAAGTGACACCCAACCTCGGTGGAGATATTGGGAGAGGGTCCACAAAGTTCTTTGTCAAAGACAAGCAGAGAATGCTGGAAACCTCAGCATCCTGGTACCCACAATAGTCCTTCCATCACTTTACTGATGATCAACAGTAGACTGATGTGGTAGTAATTGTGGTTGGATTTGTCCTGTTTCTTGTGTACAGGACATACCTGGGCAATTTTCCATGTTGCCGGGTAGATGCCAGTGTTGTAGCTGTACTGGAACACTAGAAATCGGAGTATCGAATGGTTCCAGATGCAGGATAAAATACATGGGCAATAGTTCTTGCCCGGGAACTCCACAGATATAAATGCCAGTATTGTAGCTGAACTGGAACAGCTTGGCGAGGGGCGTAGTAAGTTCTGAAACACATGTCTTCAGTACAATTACTGGAATATTGTCAGGGCCCATAGACTTTGCAGTACCCAGTACCTTCAGCCGTTTCTCGGTATCACGTGGAACGATTGAATTGGCTGAAGGCAGACATCGGTGATTCTGGGGACCCTCTGTTGTCAAAGTGAGTTACCCAGACACTAGAGGCTAACCCTCTGGTGGTGGGCTCTTGGTGTGAAATAACAACCCCAGGGAACCATAACTAGGAAAAGTGTTCCACAATTCAACATCAATATGTCTCTCCTCCAAAGACAATGTGAACCAGGGCAAGGAATTTGTGTTTGATACTTTTTCTCTGTTCCTTCTGTCCTTCTACACAGTCTACTCCTGTGCTTTCCAGAAAGATATCCTGATCCAGGGTCGCTTCTACATCTCCAGCAACTGGCTCTGCTTCTACGCGAACTTCTTTGGAAAAGACATTAAGGTGTGTGACTGACGAGAACGGCATCCAGCTCATTCCATGTTTATAATGCATAGCCAGCGAACCTATGGGGGGGGGAGGGCAGTTTGGCACATCTGGAAGACCCTGCCGCTGGAAGGGCTGGAGAATACCGCCCATTGAGTCTTTCACAGCACAGAGGGCGGCCATTCAGCCCATCAGGTCCATGCCAGCCCTCTGTAGAACAATCCACTCAACCGTGTTCCCTCGTTCAAACCCCGTAGTCCTGGAAATTTCCTTTCCAAATCATTCATCCCCACCTGGGATGGGTTCCTGGTCATTACCGCTTGCTGCATTGAAAAGGCCTTCCTTACGTCTCCCCACCTCCCCATCACTCTATGGGTATTGCCCAAAATCTTAATTCTGTGTCCTCTGTCTTTGTACCTTCAGCTAATGGAAGCACTTTTCCTATCTCAACCTCAACTAACCCTGTCATAACTTTGTGCATAGATCTCCATCAAATCTCCATCTTGCCCCCAGAACAACCCCAGCTTCTCCAACATCACCTCTGAACTACAATTCCTCATTCCTGGAACCATCCTTCCGCCCCCTCTCAAGGACCCTCGCATCGAGTGGGATTCCCCCCCCCCTGCTATTGGCGGGATCTTACAGTCCAGCCGATGTCTACAAGGTTTTCCATGCCCCGCCCCTTCCGCACTCTGGAGGGTCACCATTGGCGGGACTGGAGAATCCCACCAATGGGAAGGGTTGGAAAATTTTAGCCATCCTTCCTAAAGTGTGGTGACCAGAACTGGATGCGACACTCTAGTTGGTACCTAACCAGAGCTTTAGAAAGATGCAGCCTAACCTCCCTGCTTTTGTAGTCAATAACGTTATTTCTGAAGCCCAAGATACTGTATTCTTGGACCAGACTCTCCCATCATTAGTTGTGCTTCACTAATAACTGCAAAAACTGATGAATAAATCACACTAGATTAAAATTCCCAACAGAGTCATAGTAATAAGAAATGATTAACTTTAACAACATAGATCTCATGTTCTAAAGATATATTTTAGTTTAAGTGTCTGGGGAATAAGGTGGCAGACTGGTTAGCACTGCTGCCTCACGGCGCCGAGGTCCCAGGTTCGATCCCGACTCTGGGCCACTGTCCGTGTGGAGTTTGCACATTCTCCCCGTGTTTGTGTGGGTTTCGCCCCCACAACCCAAAGATGTGCAGGGTAGGTGGATTGGCCACGCTAAATTGCCCCTTAATTGGGAAAAAATGAATTGGGTACTCGAAATTTATATTTAAAAAAAAAATGTCTGGGGAATTGAAGGAGAATGAATGGATTTGGACATAGCAGCCCAGGGCAGATGTTCCAGTCCTGCCACCATCATGGAACATTTGGGGAGCGGCCAATAGCCAATTGACTCTCTAAATGTTCTTGTCCCACCCGCGACGCTGATAGCCGCCAATGGGGCTGGAAATATCGGCCAGCATTTCATCGATCACCCGGTACACGACCCTTCAGTCCCATTAATTTCAATCGATCGGAATATCGGCTGTGTTGTATAATGGGCAGCGCCCATTTTGTGTCCTGGCTCCTGTTTAATTTCATCCCTTCCCGCGGTCCCTGAAACTGACACAAGAAATGGCAGAAAGAATCTAACCGTCGCCACTTCTAAATCTTACAGGTCATGGTTTCGGTTACGTCAGTCGTGCTGGTCAAGAAACACCGGACGGGAGGTCTGCTCCCCAACGGTCTGGTCATCCGGACAAGCTCCAACGAGAAGGTGAGGCCCGCACTTGGTTCATGTCCAACCACTCGCCCTCCACTGGGTTTTGAGTGGAGTGCCTACAAGGAACCCCGAGAGAAAGGCTTTTAGATCCAGTTCGGAGAAGGTCCACGAGGCGGACCCTTGACAGCGGTGACCCACGAGGAAAGGTGTGGGTCACTGAAATTCCTCGGGCAACCTGGGCGGGATTCTTCGGTCCGCTAGCCCCGTTCCCGCAGCCGACCAATGGGCTTTCCCATTGTGGCCACCCTACGCCTTCGGGACTGGGGCAGTCGGACCGGAGAATCCCGCTGCCTGTCGCTACACTGATAGACGTCTCTCGTGCATGCCGTTTGGACGTGTAATCATGTTCCCAAAAGATTTTGGCCGCAATTCTCCGGAGGTTGAGATTCCCTGTTCCCGCGACAGCGCACCCCTGCCCCTGGGTTTCCCGGCGGCGTGTGGTGGCTTCAATGGGAAATCCCGTTGACATGTGGCGGGAGTAGGGAATCCCACCGCCAGCGAATGGCGCGCCACTGGGAAAGACGTGACTGGGGGAACGGAGAATCCAGCCCTTTCTTTCTAATTGTTCCGGAGATGTGAGTGTCTTTGGCACGGCCAGCATTTGTTCCCCATCCTTTTAAAAAAAAATTAGAGTGCCCAATTATTTTTTCCAATTAAGGGGCAATTTAGCGCGGCCAATCCACCTGCCCTGCACATCTTTGGGTTGCAAACACGGGGAGAACGTGCAAACTCCACACGGCAGTGACCCAGAGCCGGGATTCGAACCCGGGTCCTCGGCGGCGCGAGGCAGCAATGCTAACCACTGCGCCACCGTGCTGCCCATTTTGTTCCCCATCCTTAATTGCCCTTTAGAGGTTTGTCGTGAGCCGCTGTCCTGTGCCGCTGCAATCCACACGGTGAAGGTGCGTTTTCCTGTTGGGCCATTTCAGGGGGTAATTAAGAGTCACCCACATTGCTGTGGGTCTGGTGTCACAAGTAGGCTGAACCCGAGTAAGGTTTTCTCCCCAACAGGGGGTTAGTGAACCGGACACGTTTTTACAACAATTTCATGATCATTATCAACGAGACGATCATTTTATTCCAGATTTTTTAATTACATTTAAATTCCCGCAGATGCTGTGAACTTGTGTCCCTGGAGTGTCTGGATTACTAGTCCACTAACATTACCACCAGGCCGTCCAAGATGCCATAGATTGAGGAAATCCTGAGCGGGATTCTCCGAAATGGAGGCAGAGTGTTCGCGCCGTCGTGAACGGCGTCGAGGTTCACGACGGCGCGAAACGGCCCCTATCCCGACCGAGTCAGGGCCCGATAATGGGCTAGGAGCGGGGCCGCGTCATTTACACGCGCCAAGCCTTGTTGCCGCGTAAAGGCGGGGCGCTGCATACATGACGCGGCCGGCGCCACATAACTGGCGTCACCCGCGCATGCGTGGTTGCCGTCCTCTCCGAGTCCACCCCGCAAGAAGATGTCAGACGGATCTTGCGGCGCTGCGGAAGAAAGGAGGTGCGGAGGAAAGGAGGTCCTCCTTCAGAGAGGACGGCCCGACGATCGGTGGGCACCGATCGCGGGCGACACCCCATTTGAGGCCCCCCCCCCGGTGCAGGATCCCCCCCTCCCCGCAGGCCGCCCCCCTCAGCGTTCCCGCGCTGTTCCCGCCGGCAGCGACCAGGTGTGGACGGCGCCGGGGGGAACCCGCCGTTTTGGGCTGGCCGCTCGGCCCATCCGGGCCTGAGAATAGCAGGAGTGCCGGAGAATCGCCATTTTGGGTGTCTCGGGCGATTCTCCGGCCTGCGCCGCGCGGAACCCGGCGGGGCCGGTCTCGCCGCTTGGGAGGACCGCGGGAGGGCGTCGGACCGGCGTCACGGGAAAATTTGGCGACCCAGGCGATTCTCCTAACCGGCGCGGGAGTGGAGAATCGCGCCCCCTGAGCCTGGGGCCTATCGGCCTGCTGCTCAGGATTCAGGCTTCCTGGGAGGTGCAGTTGGAGGTCAAAAGGAAATGGGCAAGTGTGGAGATATTCTTATCAATGAGAGGGAGGAGCAGGAGCCTGTATTTCTGTCTCTATTCACGCCTGTTCCAAATGAACACGGGGCAGCACGGTAGCACAGTGGTTAGCACAGTTGCTTCACAGCTCCAGGGTCCCAGGTTCGATTCCCGGCTTGGGTCACTGTCTGTGCGGAGTCTGCACCTTCTCCCCGTGTCTGCGTGGGTTTCCTCCGGGTGCTCCGGTTTCCTCCCACAGTCCAAAGGTGTGCAGGGTTAGGTGGATTGGCCATGCTAAAGTGCCCTTAGGTTAGGTGGGGTTACTGGCTTACGGGGATAGGGTGGAGGTGTGGGCTTAAGTGGGGTGCTCTTTCCAAGAGCCGGTGCAGACTCGATGGGCCGAATGACCTCCTTCTGCACTGTTGATTCGATGGTAACGCTCGCAAGTCACATTTTGGGGCCTTGGCTCAATTTGCATGAAGACTGCACAGGAAATCTGCCGGCCTTACCCAGCCTGGCCTACACGTGACTCCAGACCCACAGCAATGTGGTTGACTCTTAACTGCCCTCTGGAATGGCCCAGTGGAGCCACTCAGCTGTGTCAGGCCTCGACTGGAAAAAGCACCTTCACCACGTGGACTGCCGCCGGGCACAGACTATTCATTATTGTTCACGGGTAGGCCGCGCGGCAGGAGCGAGATGAGGGGGAATTTCTTCCCTCGGAAGCTGGCCCAGATGGCTGCGGAGATTGACTGGATTTCTACATGTTGAAGACATCGAGGGAATGGAGGTTTGAGGAGCGCTGAATGGACCTCTGCCCTTAGCAACAAAACAGGACTCTGGGGCTGGAACCACTAGGCCTCAACAATGTCTTGTCAGCTCAGTAGACGAGAGAAACGGGAACCTCCCCCCACCAAAAAGAAAACACAGAAGCAGATGGGAACAAAGGAAAATTAAAAATGAATGAAAATAATCGCTTGGGCAAGGATGAAAATGTTTAATTAATTTCTTCGGAGGTTAAATATATAAAATACAAAGAGGCTGTGAATTGATCCATTTTAGAATAAGCGGGAGGAGATTAAAAAGGAGGAAGAACTGGAAGGTTATGTTGATATTGTGAGAGGAAGATGGTTGTGAAGGCTCGCATGTTGGCCATAAGGACAGCATGGACCTTTTGGGCCGAATGGCCTGTTCTGTGCTGCACCTTCTATGTATAAAAATTGTAAAATACGTCAGGGAGCTATCAAGAATGTGAGTTTCCCCGACTGAAGGAAAGGGTCATATTTGACCTTGAAGGCAGCACGGTGATGCAGTGGGTTAGCAATGCTGCCTCACGGCGCCGAGGTCCCAGGTTCAATCCCGGCTCTGGGTCACTGTCCGTGCGGAGTTTGCACATTCTCCCCATGTCTGCGTGGGTTTCGCTCCCACAACCCAAAGATGTGCAGGTGGAGTGGAGTGGCCACGCTAAATTGCTCCTTAATTGGAAAAAACTAATTGGGTACTCTAAATTTATATTCAAAAAAATATTTGACCTTGAGACGAATTTCTGGCCACATATCGCCATCACTAAGACCGCCTATTTCCACCTCTGTACCATCGTCCAACTTCACCCCTCACTCAAATCTTCGTCCATGTCCTTGTTGACTTCTGTACTTGATTATTCCAACACTTGCCTGGTCAGCCTGCCATGTTCTACACGCGAGGTCATCGGAGAACTCAGCTCCGATGTCCAAACTAACTCGAGTTCACCTATCACTCTCCTGTGCTCACTGGCCTATGCAGGTCTCCCGTTTCCCAAAGCCTCAATTTTAAAATTCTTATCTTTGTTTCCAAACCCCGCCATGGCCTCCCCTCCCCTTTCCCAATCCCCTCCAACTCCTACAACCCTCCGAGATCTCTGCGCGCCTCTAATCCTGGCCTCTCGACCATTCCCATTTAAATCGCTCCCAAATTGGCAGCCGTGACTCCCGCTGTGAAGGCCCCAAGCTCTGGACTTCCCTCCCTACGCTTCCTCCACCACCCCCCCCCCCCCCCAACATCTTTCTCTGCCTACCTTTCACCCTTAAAACCTCCCCCTTTGATCAAACCTACGGTCATCTTAACTCCCCCTGTGGCTCATTGTTAAATTCTGTTGGATAATATTTCTCTGAAACACCTTGGGATGTTTCCCGGCCTCAAGGGTGCTATATAAATGCAAGTCGTTGTTGTTGTTTCGATTTGTACTCCGTTTAAACAAAGCTCTGTGTTTTTTTTTCTCGCTGCAGTACGTCTTTGTGTCCTTCATCTCGAGAGACAGTGTCTATGACGTGTTGAAACACGTCTGCTCGCATTTACAGGTAGGATTGAATCATAGCTGGCCTTTTCTTGCCCTGTCCTGGCAGCCTTCGCTGGCCACCCTGCTGGGAATCCACTGATCAGCGAATCTGACTGCTGAACAAGGAGCCAAAATGTCAAAACCTTCCGTCAAAACTCCTTCAGTCCTTTCCTCCCCTGCTGAGATGCATTTTCCTTGCAATCCACATCGTTGTCCCGTGTGATAACTTTGTCCATAGATCCTGACACCAATTGAAAGTCTTGAGTACGCGAGCGTGATTGAAAGAGGTCTTGTTGCACAGTGGCTAGCGGTTCTGACCCTGGATCAGAGGCTTCAGGTTTAACTCCCATCGCAGGACTTGACGGCCAAGTTCATAACTTGACCGAACAAGTTGAGTATCGGCCTCAACGGCTTCCAACGCACACCAGTGGCAGGTCCTAAGAGTGGGAGAGATTTCTGGTCAGCTACGGGATGGAAGTAGGGCGGCAGGGTGGCGCAGTGGCTAGCACTGCTGCCTCAAGGCACGGAGGACCCGGGCCCGGACCCGGGTTCGATCCCGGACCCGGGTCACTGTCCCTGTGAAGTTTACACTTTCTCCCCGTGTCTGCGTGGATCTCACCCCCACAACCCGAAAAGATGTGCAGGTTAGGTGCATTGGCCACGCTAAATTGCCCCTTAATTGGGAAAAAAAATAATTGGGTACTCTAAATTTATTTTTAAAAAGCTGTGCGATGGAAAGAGATTGGAGCCTCTACCATAGGAATAGTCGGCCATTCAGCCCATCGAGCCTGCTCCGCCATTATGGCTGATCAAACACTTCACTCTCTTTTACACCTACTGTCCCCAAAACCCTTTACGCTATTGTTAATCAAAAATCTATCAATCTCTGCTTTATACCTCTGGGTCGAGAATTCCAAAGATTCGCCACCCTCGGTGTAAAGAAATTGCTCCTCATCTCAGTCCTAAGTGGCTTCCCCCTTATTTTGAAATTATGCTCCATTTCTAGACTCCCCAAACAATTCTACTTTACTTTACAACGACTCTACTTTCTCAGAAGACTAAGGAAAGTTGGCATGTCAGCTACGACCCTCACCAACTTCTACAGATGCACCATAGAAAGCATTCTTTCTGGTTGTATTACAGCTTGGTATGGTGCCTGCTCTACCCAAGACCGCAGGGAACTACAAAAGGTCGTGAATGTAGCCCAGTCCATCACGCAAACCAGCCTCCCATCCATTGACACCTCCGCTCTCCCCCCCCCCCCCCCCCCACCCCTCCTCCCTGCCAAAAAAAACCTCCCCCCAGGCCGGGGCACATATAATACAGCCCAAGGAGTGTACTGAGAAAGGCCGAGGATTCATCTTCCTGAGCTGGATGCCACCAACAATCGGATTCTTTACCGAGCGTTCTGACCAATTGTCTCTCATTGAGATCAGGAAGCCGCTGTACGGGAATCCAATCGATTCGCCGCCATTCGCGATGCCGGGATTGTTCCCCTTTTTCCGACAGAATGCGATGCTTGAAAGCGTGTTGACGCACATTCAACAGCAGCTTCTAAAGTTGAACTGGGGAAATGCCTTGAAAAGGAAGAAATGTGCAGGGCTGGGGGGAGCGGGCTGCGGGGAGCGGGCTGGAGAGGGCGGCATTAATTGGAAAACTGTTCCAAAAGAGACGGCGTGATGGGCTGAATGGTCTCCCTTCTGCCCCCGTGGTTATTGAAGGTTATTAAAGGTCCATGAGGATCCACGTGGCGACGCGTGGGCTGTTCCCACCTCCGAGGCCATGTGGCAAAGCAAGGCTGGAAGCCCCCGGCCCTCACTGGCGTGACTCGGGTGACCATCAACACGGTCAACAAGTAGATAAAAGCGGATGCTGGAATCTGAGACAAAAACAGAAAACCCTGGACAATCTCAGCAGGTCTGACAGCATCTGTGGAGCTAACGTCTCGAGTCTGGATCACTCTTTGTCAAAGCGAAGGAGATCTGGAAATAGGGTGAGACTTATATCGTTGTGGAGTGGGGGTGGGGTGCGTGGAGCAGTGGGGCTGCATAGAGGGCTGGCAATGGATGTTAATCATCACCACCAATTATGTTCCCTTTGTTACGACATCTTTGCCAATCTCCACCTATCGCTGACCAACTAGTCTGTATTTTCGAAAACAAGATTTGCTCCTGTTAATTTTTGAATTTGGGGGGGGGGGGGGTGCGGGGATTGGGGGAAGATTTTCAGGAGGACAACGGAAACCCTTGAGGAGATGCCTCACCAAAGGGATTCCGACATCTCTGTCGCCTGTTAGGAGCCCCTGACTGGTGACCAATCAAAGTGGACATGGTATACCTGGGAAGACACATTGAGGGACTTGGTCAGCATCGTGCAGGGGTGAAGTGGAGAGATCAGAGGGATAACAGAAACCTCCTAACACACCGTCTACCCCACCCCTGGGACGCCTACAAATTTGCTGTTCGTAGTATATATAAATGATTTGAGGAAAATGTCACTTATCTGATTAGTAAGTTTGCAGACGGCACAAAGGTTGGTGGAATTGCGGATAGCGATGAGGACTGTCAGAGGATACAGCAGGATTTAGATTGCTTGGAGACTTGGGCGGAGAGATGGCAGATGGAGTTTAATCCGGACAAATGTGAGGTAATGCATTTTGGAAGGTCTAATGCAGGTAGGGAATATACAGTGAATGGTAGAACCCTCAAGAGTATTGACAGTCAGAGAGATCTAGGTGTACAGGTCCACAGGTCACTGAAAGGGGCAACACAGGTGGAGAAGGTAGTCAAGAAGGCATACGGCATGCTTGCCTTCATTGGCCGGTGCATTAAGTATAAGGATGGGCAAGTCATGTTGCAGCTGTATCGAACCTTAGTTAGGCCACACTTTAGTGTTCAATTCTGGTCACCACACTACCAGAATGGTAGCCTTGTGGATAGCACAATTGCTTCACAGCTCCAGGGTCCCAGGTTCGATTCTGGCTTGGGTCACTGTCTGTGCGGAGTCTGCACATCCTCCCCGTGTGTGCGTGGGTTTCCTCCGGGTGCTCCAGTTTCCTCCCACAGTCCAAAGATGTGCAGGTTAGGTGTATTGGCCATGATAAATTGCCCTTAGTGTCCAAAATTGCCCTTAGTGTTGGGTGGGGTTACTGGGTTATGGGGATAGGGTGGCGGTGTTGACCTTGGGTAGGGTGCTCTTTCCAAGAGCCGGTGCAGACTCGATGTGCCGAATGGCCTCCTTCTGCTCTGTAAATTCTATGATAATCTATGAGAAGGATGTGGAGGCTTTAGAGAGGGTGCAAAAGAGATTTACCAGGATGTTGCCTGGTATGGGGGGCATTAGCTATGAGGAGCGGTTGAATAAACTCGGTTTATTCTCACTGGAACGACGGAGGTTGAGGGGCGACCTGATAGAGGTCTATAAAATTATGAGGGGCATAGACAGAGTGGATAGTCAGAGGCTTTTTCCCAGGGTAGAGGGGTCTATTAGTAGGGGGCATAAGTTTAAGGTGCGAGGGGCAAGGTTTAGAGGAGATGTACGAGTTAAGTTTTTTACACAGAGGGTAGTGGGTGCCTGGAACTCGCTCCCGGAGGAGGTGGTGGAAGCAGGGACGATAGGGACATTTATGACATTTAAGGGGCATCTTGACAAATACATGAATAGGATGGGAATAGAAGGATACGGACCCAGGAAGTGTAAAAGTTTGTAGTTTAGTCGGGCAGCATGGTCGGCACGGGCTTGGAGGGCCGAAGGGCCTGTTCCCGTGCTGTACTTTTCTTTGTTCTTTGCCGCCTGTCCCACACGTGGCGGAGCCGACAGATCACACTTAGGACTTAACGGTCATCTCAGAGCCCAGCAAACCGGAGTGTAGGCAAGACATCCTCGGGCTCGAGGAACTGCCTAAGAATGTTTACAGTACAAAATGCCCACACTTTTGCTTCTGGCAGGGCTTAATCATTTACTTATGATTTTTCATAGGGCGGCACGGTGGCACAGTGGTTAGCACTGTTGCTTCACAGCTCCAGGGTCCCAGGTTCGATTCCGGCTTGGGTCACTGTCCGTGCGGAGTCTGCACGTTCTCCCCGTGTCTGCGTGGGTTTCCTCCGGGTGCTCCGGTTTCCTCCCACAGTCCAAAGATGTGCAGGTTAGGTGGATTGGCCATGAGAAATTGCCCCTTAGTGTCAAAAAAGGTTAGGTGGGGTTACTGGGGCACAGGGATAGGGTGGAGGTGTGGGCTTAAATAGGGTACTTTTTACAAGGGCCGCTGCAGACTCAATGGGCCGAATGGCCTCCCTCTGCACTGTAAATTCTATGATTCTATGAGATGCAGATAAATCTATTACATTTTGTAGCGAAAAGCAGCAAAACATTTAGTTTCCGGAAGTACCCATTAACCCCGCTATGGTGTTTTTTTTTTTCGATGACAAAGGAAATCTGGTCATGTAGAACTGATGGGCGATGTACGCGGGGTTTTTGTCCTGTCTAATTGGTCTGTGCGTGGGGGGGGGGGGGGGTTGAGAATCGCTGCCCTTTGATTCACTTTGTTAACCCGGCGAATGTCTGTACGATGATGTGACTGGGCCAGGGAGGGACGCGTACCGTTAACTCAATAACTTGCTCTGTCAGGTAATGGCACCAAGGGGACTGCTGCTTTGGCAGAGCTCCATATCGTGGTCCAAGAACCCCGAGCGGCATACCTGCTCAGTCACATTGAGATCGATAAGGCAGCAAATTGCCGACTTCTTTTTCCTCTAGAATTGACACTTACACTGTTGCATTTTCCATATTGTAAATTAGTAAACTTATCAACGGCAACGAGCAACCAACTGGCGGGACCCTCCAACCCCCACCCCGGTGATGTGTTTTCCCACGGTGTTGGTGGCCTGTCATTGGCCGGTGAAGGGATCTTCCAGCCCCCCGATATCTATAGGTCTGTCTGTGGCCCACACCCTCCACTACCGGGGAGCCCGCCGTAAAGAGGTGGGGGGGGGGGGGGAGAGGGGGCATCGGCCGGACCGGAAGATCCATCGGCCGGATCGGAAGACCCATCGGCCGGACCGGAAGACCCATCGGCCGGACCGGAAGATCCATCGGCCGGACCGGAAGACCCATCGGCCGGACCGGAAGATCCATCGGCCGGACCGGAAGATCCATCGGCCGGACCGGAAGATCCATCGGCCGGACCGGAAGACCCATCGGCCGGACCGGAAGACCCATCGGCCGGACCGGAAGACCCATCGGCCGGACCGGAAGACCCTTCGGCAGGACCGGAAGACCCTTCGGCAGGACCGGAAGACCCATCGGCAGGACCGGAAGACCCATCGGCAGGACCGGAAGATCCTGCCAATGGGTAGGCCTGGAAAATCTCGCCGTAAGAGTACACAGCCTGCCCTCTGCCCAGTCCGCCCCATGCGTTCAGTAACACAGCGGGTTCGTAGGTGTCCCTTTTATCAGAAACATTTGAGAATAGTGACACCTACTGGCCTATTCCTGATATGGCTCTTTTCACAATCAGTGGTCATCTCAAAGCGCTTTATAGTCCATGAAGAACTTTTAAAGTGTAGTCGCTGTTGGAACGTAGGAAACGCAGCAGCCAAACTGTGCACCGAAAGATCCCACAAACTGCAATGTGATAATGACCAAATAATCTCTGTTCTCATGATGTCGATACATGTATTCTTCAAAATAGTGGCCATGGGGCCTGTTACATCAACCTGAGTAGGTAGACGGGATCTCCGACAGATGACACCCCCCTCAGTGCTGCACTGGAACATCGGTGCCTGTACCCGAACCTTAGAATGATACCTGAATCCTGAACTCCGTGACTGATCCACGGCTAACGCTGCAGGTTTGGATTGTTTGCTGGGCACAACCTGATCTTTTTTCAAAAAACAAACAAACATGAGAAAGTTGTCAACGTCCCGGACCTGAGCTTCAGCCGCAGGTTAACCTCAGTGGTTAGTGTGGTCGTTCTTGCCTCTTGCGCTAACTGTGTCATTTCTTGTCCCTACAGGACAGTAAGAAGAGTTTGAGTGTGAGCCCGTGCCCGGATACATGTGATTCCCTACCCTTGGTAAGTTGTTTCCCATTAGTTCAAGATTTTTCTACATTCTTAACTTGTTTCCCTCCATTTTCTCTTCTATTCCCAAGGATGCACCAAGCTGGAATGTTGGTGCTGACTCTCAACCGTGACAGCACCCTCACTGTATTGTGCCATAGCTCTGTGTGTTGATTATGTGAGCCTGTTTACTACTGATGCTCACTATGCTTGATGGGTTAAGCCTGGGTGTGGACTCGGAGGAAAGTCAACAAAACTGTAGAAAGATCTAAAACAGTGATGGGCAACCTGGGCTAGTGAGGGGGTGCGTACGTGGCCCACCTTCATCTCAGTGGGCCACAAGATTGAAATGGGGCTTGTTCACTAACCATGACCCCATTAATAAGATTAAATACATTTAAGACATGTGGAATATTTCATAACGAATGATAGAAAATGTGTAATCATTTATATATTAATAGCACTATCAATAACTTCAATTGGTAAACATCGCCGCAAAGGGGTGCACAGCTCTCACAGTCAAAGACCTCCCTTCCATCATAAGGTCAGAAGTGGGGATGATCGCTGATGTCCGCACAATGTTCAGCACCATTCATGACTCCTCAGATAATGAAGCAGTCCATGTCCAAATGCAGCAAGAACTGGACAATATCCAGGCTTGGGCTGACAAATGGCAAGTTACATTCACGCCACACAAGTGCCAGCCAATGACCATCTCTAACAAGAGAGAATCTAACCATCGCCCCTTGGCATTCAATGGCGTTACCATCGCTGAATCCCCCTCATAATCAACATCCTGAGGGTTACCATTGATCAGAAACTGAACTAGACTAGCCAGATTAATACTGTGGCTACCAGAGCAGGTCAAAGGCTAGGAATCCTACGGCAAATAACTCACCTACTGACCCTCCCAAAGCCTGTCCACCATCTACAAGGTACAAGTCAGGATTGTGATGGAATACTCTCCAGTTGCCTGGATGAGTGCAGCTCCAACAACACTTAAGAAGTTTGACACCATCTAGGACAAAGCAGCCCCGCTTGATTGCTCCCCCTTCCACAAACATTCAAACCCTCCACCACTGACAAACAGTAGCAGCCGTGTGTACCATCTACAAGATGCACTGCAGTAACTCACCAAGGCTCCTTAGGCAGCATCTATCAAACCCACGACCACTACCATCTAGAAGGACAAGAGCAGCAGGTACCTGGGGACCCCACCACCTGCAAGTTCCCCCCCATATCACTCACCACCCTGACTTGGAAATATATCGCCGCTCCTTCACTGTCGCTGGGGCAACATCCTGGAGCTCCCTCCCTAACAGCACAGTGGGTGTACCTACACCTCAGGGACTGCAGCGGTTCAAGAAGGCATCTCACCATTACCTCCTGAAGGACAACTAGAGATGGGCAATAAATGCCGGCCTAACGAGCGACGTCCACATCCCGTAAATGAATTTTAAATAAAAACAGTGCGCAGCTCATTTTGCTTGTCCTCGCTTCATGTGACAATCACCTCAGTCACACCGGTAGGAAAAAAACTACACAGAAAGGAATCAGCTGAATGTGACAACCCTGCATGTGTTCAACAGGCAGGATTCTGTCTCGTGGGTTGCACTCAGAACCCAGATGGGTGGTATGTAGGCCCCAGGCACAGGTTGTCCACCACTGAGCTGGAAGCATGGAGCAGACAACACCGTGAATAATACCTGTTACACACATAGAAAGTATTCATAGAATCCCTACAGGAGGCCATTCGACCCATTGGGTCTGCACCGACCCTCTGAAAGAGCACCCTACCTAGGCCCACTCCCCTGCCCTATCCCTGTAAACCAATAACCCTACCTAACCTGCATGTCTTTGGACACTAAGGGCCCCCCCACCGCAGTGCAGAGTATGTGGTTTAAGTGAAACGAAAGAGAAAATGCTGGAAAATCTCAGCAGGTCTGGCAGCATCTGTAGGGAGAGAAAAGAGCGAACGTTTCGAGTCCGGTGACTCTTTGTCAAAGCTAACAGACAGAGAAAGTGGGAAATATTTATACTGTGGAGTGAGAATGAAAGATGAGTCATAGCCACAGAAACCCAGGGAAACCGGGTGCTAATGGCCACAGAAACCAAGGGGACAGAGTGCTAATGGCCACAGAAACCAAGGGGACAGAGTGCTAATGGCCACAGAAACCAAGGGGACAGAGTGCTAATGGCAGTCCCCAGAGAGGACAAAAGTTGTGTCAGGTCAAACAGCAGGGAAACTAACATCAGAGGATGAACTGTAGATGTGGGGGGAGGGGAAGGGGGAAGCAACGAGGAGAAAGGTGAAGAAAAGGTGGAAAAGATTGGGGGGGGGCAATTAAATATATATTAAGAAAGAAAGAAATGGTAAAAGACAGTTAAAATGAAATGAAAACAAATGGGTCGAGCTGATCTTCTGAAGTTGTTGAATTCGATGTTGAGACCGGAAGGCTGTAGCGTGCCTAACCGGAAGATGAGATGTTGTTCCTCCAGTTTGCGTTGAGCTTCACTGGAACATTGCAGCAGGCCAAGAACAGACATGTGGGCATGGGCGCAGGGTCTTTGGTTAAAATGGCAAGCATCAGGAAGGTCAGGGTCCTGAATGCGCACTGGGTGACATTGAGTTCTCCACTGTTTCTCAGGAAAACTATCGGTTACGTATGGACTGGAAGAGGAAAATAGCCAACGGCTCCTCATCTTCACTGCCAGAAACCGAGTATCAGTCCCTGCTGGGGAACTCCACCAGCAGCCTAAGTTCTCCAGAGGCAGAGAGCTCCAGCTACAACAGTCAGACCTTTCGAGGTTAGTGACCGTCTAGGTTGTGGTGCTCGTACCTAGATGTGGGTGTGGTTGAGTGTGGGACGGACGTGTCTTTCCATTGTGCGCACGAGGACACTAACACAAGTGTTAATTTGTACAGCAGGTTCCCAAAGTCTCTGAGTAACTTTGAACTTTAATAGCTTTAACTATACCGGCGATAGAAGCAAGCTGTAAACTGTGTTTGAAAGCATAATTCCTAAAACTATTTTATATTAACGTTTGTGAAGTAACTCGGCGATAACTGGAGAATAATTTCAACAAATCGGATTGAATGAACGATCGCAGAAGACAATAATGTAGAGGCCTCGAGATTTGATCTGTCTTGTGTTAAAACTAACAAACTATGCAAGATCACCACCTCTTACTTCCCCTATCAAACCGGTGTTTAATATCTTTGTTTCCTTTCTTTAGAAAGAGTGGTGAGAAAAGAAAAAATATTTGAATTGGATTCTGTTGAGAGGATTGGGAAGGTGGAATACAGAATTCTCAGGATATTAATTGTGATGTAAGTATTGGGCGTTGCATCCTGTTGTTACTGACCCGCCTGTGTTGATTATGGTCGGTATTTAGCAGAGGCGACGGGAATCTCGTCTGCCAGCTGGGTTGCCAGCGACAGCCCCCCTTTCTATGGGAAGACCCGCTGATGTAAGTGTCAATCAGGCACTTAAGCGGGCAGCAGTGGATCTTGTTGTAAGATGTGTGTAGTTCAGTAGGTGTCATGGGGAGGCTCTGAGTCTTGTATTCTTTAACTACTTGTAATTATATACAGATCTACAGTATAAGGTCTAAGCTAGGAGCTTCCGTGCTTGCCTCTACACACATCTCTGTCCAGCGCAACACTGCCCTCTAGACTTGGGTCATGTGTTTCTTTGGGTCAAACTGTGGGTAACTGTTCCCAGTCCCATATTAACCCGTTCTGTGCCAGACCTATATACTACAGGCCTTCCTCAGGATCAAGGAGGCACAGGAAACCCACCATGGGGGAAGCACATAAAGGAAACCCTGTCTGGGTTGTGTTGCCAAACGGCACCAGAGTAATGTTGCCAATTAATAATGATGCTCTTTTAGATGAGTGGAATACTATCCCACCAATCGGCACCAATAATGTTGCCAAATTAACTAGATATGGCAGTTATTAATGATGATATTGCTTTTCAGAGTCTCCAGGTATCAAATGATACCACCACAAGGCTTTACCGGATATCGATCACAGACCAAACAACCAGTTAGTCAGTTCAAGTTCAAAGATGGTTTATTTACACACAAGGATTACTTCGACATGCAACACCAAACACTACAAGTTAAACTACACCGAACAACTACATTAACCTATACTTAACTTCAGGGCAACCGGCTCTATGCAGATGAACAAGGCCTTTGTCTGGATCTTGCGTGGCTGGGTGGAAGTGGCTCTGTTTCCGCTGGGCTCATCCATCTGGTAGTGATCGTTGGTCTTGAACTTGAACACAGGGCAGTGTCTCTCTTTATCCCTCTGGGATTTCGCGCTCTTTGGGGCGGTCCTTAGCTTTGGACCCAATAATTCGACAGGCTTCGATTACTGCCTTCGATTTTGGCCAATAAAGGGGTGGGTGCCTTGATGGCAGGGCATGTCCTGAGCGGTCATTGACCGTGGCTTTTTGGGCTCCCTGAGCAAAGGGAGTGGCGCCAATGAGTCTGTTTCTGTATCTGTTATCTGAATGCAGGTCTTTTGTTCTGGGCAAAGTAGCTGCGGGTTTCGATAGCGTCTAGTTATCTGAGTTGTCAATATACATAAGCCCTGAGCGTCTGAGTCCTGGGTTGACCATATTTCCCACGGTCCTTTGCAGGTGGCCATATTTCCCAGGATCCTTTGTCAGTGGCCGTCCCAGATGGCTACAGTTGCTTGTGGACTTCTGGGGTGGGGGGATCCTTGGTTGGCAGGCAGTTGATGCCTGACTGACAGACCCAGCGTTGTGAAGCGGTGGATGGCTCCAAGAACTGTCAGCCAATCACAGGCTGGCAACTGTGCCGTGCTCGGCAGCACCACTGGGGGAGGCGGTGGCAGCTGCTGGTAGTGCACCCACTTGAGGTTCAGTATCGCCGAGGGATCCAGGCGACAGATGAGCAATGGGACTCATGAGGTGGGCGGGGGGGGGTGGGGGGGGGGGGGGGGGTGGTTGCTGATGACATTTCATCAGAATGGGAGAAAGTTAGAGATGTGGCAGGTTTTAAACAGGCAGAGACAGGACGAGGGGAGTGAGGGGGTAGGGCTGAAGAATTAAAGGTCGACAGTTTCCGATCCAAACCACGGCTCCCATGTTTTGTGGACAGTAATGGGTGATAATGATTGTGACCTGTTGAGTATTTTCTGCATTTCCTGTTTCTATTTCCGATTGGCCGTGTTTTGCTTTTCTCTGCGTGTGGTTGGTTACGGGGACGGAGTCATTCACACAGGAAGAGTATATTTAGATCTTAAGATTTAATCAGCCAGGAAATCATTGACAATGTGCCTGTGCTTTCCTGAAACATTCAAACTTTTACCCCTTAGTACGTTCTAGACGTTTATCCGAGATTGAGAAACTGTTGAACGTTATGTTGGAAGGAAGATGTTATTGTCAAACTCCTGTGTGGGAGGTTGGGTGAAATGTGAATGTGTGTCATTTCAATTCTGTGGATTCGTCCAACAGCGAATGTTTGTTTCCCTAGAGTTATTATTCTGTTGGCGTCCTCGATCTACATGACATTCCGGGTTTACTCCCTGGAACAGCAGCTGGGACTGCTGGATGCAGCTTCTCAATCCCTAGCCCACAAGAGGTAAGCTCGGAGCCTGGTATCTGACCCAGAGAAAAATGTTGCTTCAGTTCATGGTTCTGGTGACTCTCTCATTCCAGACAGTGAGAAGTGGGTCTGGTCCATTGCCATTCTCGGTCAATGGGAAGTGCGTCTGGTGCCACTCTCCAGAATCGGGCAGGAGTTTTGGTTTCATACCCTTTGCCATATTATCAGCCGTAGGAGGGGTAATTTCAAAATGAATGGACAGAAAATCTTGTTCGACACCCCCGGATTCCTCGAGGCTCCCCCATTGCCGTCCATAAGAACTAGGAGCAGGACTAGGCCATCTGGCCCCTCGAGCCTGCTCCTCCACCCAATGAGATCAAGGCTGATCTTTTGTGGACTCTCCGGCCCGAACACCATAACCCTTTATTCTTCAAAAAACTATCTATCTTTATCTTGAAAACATTCAATGAAGGAGCCTCAACTGCTTCACTGGGAAAGGAATTCCTTTGGGTGAAGAAGTTCCTCCTAAAATCAGTCCTAAATCTACCCCTTACTTTGAGGCTATGCCCCCTAGTTCTGCTTTCACCCGCCAGTGGAAACAACCTGCCCGCATCTATCCTATCTATTCCCTTCATAATTTTATATGTTTCTATAAGATCCCCCCCCCCGCATCCTTTTAAATTCCAACGAGTACAGTCCCAGTCTACTCAACCTCTCCTCGTAATCCAACCCCCTCAACTCTGGGATTAACCTAGTGAATCTCCTCTGTACACCCTCCAGCGCCAATACGTCCTTTCTCAGGTAATGCGACCAAAACTGAACACGATACTCCAGGTGTGGCCTCACTAACACCTTATACAATTGCAGCATAACCTCCCTAATCTTAAACTCCATCCCTCTAGCAATGAAGGACAAAACTCCCAAGTCATCTGTGAATCAATTGCACTCATTGTCAGATTATAGACCTGCTGCAATAATCACTTCAACTGGTTCAGTGTGAGAGAAACGTGTGGAGTAAAAGCTGAAACATGCTGGTGAAGTGATGGGAGGTTTAGTTACGCACTGTTTGCCAGTGTAGAGGTCCTGCTCTCGATAGGAAGAGTAGGACAATGTACGTGATTCCCAGTGACTCATCAATGCTCCTGGTGCTAACATTCCCGGCTGTGGTGCCTCCGATGGTTTCGAGGCTGTCCAAAGGGTCTGTTTCCATATTCCTGAATGGACGTGCGACTGGGGAGATTAGTGGAGACGCTCCACAGAACTGAGAGCTTAGAATCATGATATTGCCGAGCACAGAAGGAGGGGCAAGGTTGAGAAGGATAACCTCAGCCAGTACGGGAATTGAACCCGTCCTGCTGGCCTTGTTCTTCGTCCGTGATAGTTTTGGGACCAGTAAGCCAGAGACCCAGCGCAATGTTTCCGGGATCCAGGTTCAAATCCCATCACGGCCAATGGTGAAATTTGAATTCAATAACAATCTGGAATTAAAAGTCTAACGGTGACCATGAATCCATTGTCGATTGTCGTAAAAACCCATCTGGTTCACTGATGTCCTTTAGGGAAGGAAATCTGCCGTCCTTACCCGGTCTGGCCTCCACGTGACTCCAGACCCACAGCAATAAGGCTGACTCTTAAACCCCTCTGAAATGGCCGAGCAATGCATTCAGTTCAAGGGCAATTAGTGATGGGCAACAAATGCCGGCCCAGCCCAGCGATGCCCACATTCCATGAATGAACAAAAAAACAGGGCGGCAAAGTGGTTAGCACTGCTGCCTCACAACGCCAGGGACCTGGGTTTGATTCCGGCCTCGGTTGACCGTCTGCGCGGAGTCTGCACGTTCTCCCCGTGTCTACGTGGTTTTCCTTCCGGGTGCTCCGGTTTCCTCCCACTGTCCAAAGATGTGCGGGTTAGGTGGATTGGCCGTGCTAAAATTGTCCCTTAGTGTCCAAAGATGTGGGGTCACGGCGGTTGGGCAGGGGATTGGTCTTATGTAGATTGCTCTTTCAGGGGTCAGTGCAGACTCGATGGGCCGAATGGCCTCTTTCTGAACTGTAAGGATTCTATGGACATTAATGTTGAGGATTTGATTTTACATAATTGTTCAGAGAGTCAGTTGATCTATCATTCATTTATTAGAATAAACGATATATATATAAAACATATAATTTGCCACATGTGACCTTTCGAATGGCAGCTGGGCTACCATCTGGTGTACCCACTTCTACTTCTCATTATGTTCCAGGTAAAGCACATCCTTGAGGGCTCATTGAAACTGTCCGCTCACAGTCGACTGTGGCGTGGACCCGGTATAAAGCACAGCAACCACTGAAACTCCAAGATCGCTCTCTCTGAGGTTCCCTAGACAGGAGGACCTCGAAACCGCCATCAATTTCCTGGCTGCTGTTAGCAAAGAGCCCGAGTCTAACAGAGTTTTTGCTGCATTACAGGACATGTACATCACGTACAACATCAAACCTTTGATTAGAGGCGGCGATTACGCAAAGTCGTTCGAGGATTTTATTCGGACTGAATATCCAACAACCTTATTTCAGGACGATCGCAATCTGGGACAGCACCCCATTCAAAAGAACAAAAATTTTCAGAGCGTACCTCTGCGATCCTACCACAAACTCAGTGGAGCCGGCAGCTTTATCTGTCCTTGAATCTATCAGAAATTGCAAAGCAGTGTTGCGAGCGCGAGAACAGTTGTTGACAACGAAGACGCCTCTCGACCCACTCATTGAGAGCACTGGGCATGGCTGATGGGGGGAAAAAACCTCGACTTGACCCGACGTGGAAGAACATGGCCTGCAGGCGGGCAGAACTCTTCCAACAGCCTGTGCCACAGGCAGCACCGGCACCTCCACATCGCCCCGGTCGGCACTTGGCAAAACCGGATTTCCGCCATTGATCTGGTTGTCCCTGGAACCGACACTCAGTCACGTCTAGAGACTGCCTCAATTTATTTATAATCACCAGTTATCGAGTGGCGATTGAATAACATTGCACACTCCGTTTGAGAAGCATCTTCTGTGACTGTCAAAATAAGATGCATCTTATTTTGATATACTTGTTAAACCTTCCAATGATGGAAAAAGAGGAAGCTCCCTGCATTCGACTATATAAGAGGACCGCAAGTATTGGCTGACATGTCATGGGGTGCCCTGGACAGGATGGCGGAACCATATAGACTGAGCAGAAGGGAAAAAAAGATGGAAAAAGGACCTTTGCTGCAGAGTGTGAGATAATCAACAAGGACCATCTAGAGACAGGCAGGAGGACATTGAGGAGGAATGGTAAGGAACATTGGGAAGTCTCCATGATGGGACATTCACTGAGCATGATGGGCAGGGGTTTAAAAGAAATATGTTTTTGTGAATTTTTTCATTGTAAACAAAATAATATAAAACAATTAATTCAAGTTACAATGACAAAAAGCACAACAAGCCATCAGAAGCACAAATTAACTTAACACCCCAACATTAAACTAAACCCCTTAACAACTGACGCCGACAAGCTCTTTGAAAAAGCAAATGAATGGCTGCCATCTTAGGGTGAACCCTTCTGCCGACCCCCTAATGGTGTACTTGACCTTCTCCAAAATGACCACCAGCGAACATGGCTCCAGATCGACATTAATTATCTCTGACCATGGTGCTAAAGAAAGAGACCCCAAATCTTACTAACTTGGGACAAGACCTGAACGTACGAGTCTGGCTAGCCGGCCCCCAAGAACAATGCTCACACCTGTCCTCCCCCACAGAGTAAAGGTGCGCCATCTTGGACTGGGTCACACTAGGCCTAGCGCAAGATGACGTGGACCTCATCATCCAGAATAGGACCCAATTCGCCCTCCCATTCCACCTTTACCTCAGATTGGAACCAGGGAGTCCAAATATTTCCAACAGCTCCTTAAAACAGGCAAACCTTTTACACAAAGGGCTGGTTTAGCTCAGTGGGCTAGACAGCTGGCTGGTGATGCAGAGCAAGGCCAGCAGGGCGGGTTCAATTCCCGTACCAGCCTCCCCGAACAGGCGCAGTAATGTGGCGACTAGGGGCTTTTCACAGTAACTTCATACTTGCGACAATAAAAGGTTATTATTATTATTAAACCTTCCCTCCACGAATAGACCCCAAATCTCTCTTAACTCTTCCCCTCCCATGAACTAAACGTTGAGTCCAAACCTGCTAGTGATTATTGCAGATAGGGACCAGCAAAGACATGGAACTAAATTTAAAATGCTGTCTGAACTGCTTCTAGATTCTCAGGGTGGACTCCACTTCCGGATTCGACTTGGGGAGAAAAGTGGAGAGACATTGAAAAATAAATAAAAATCTCGGGAGCACATTGATCTTAATAGTCTGGACCCTGCCCGCCAAGGACCGGGAGAGGTTATTCCGCTTCCGGAAGCCAGACTTGACCCCATTAACCAGACTAATATAATTTAATTTATGAAGCGAGGCCCAATCATGAGCCAGCCGGATTCCCAGATAATGAAAGCTAGATCTGGCCAGGAGAAACGGTAACATTCTCATATGGGCTCCCCTTCCCAGGGGGTTAACCAGGAAGTATTTGCTCTTATCCAAATTCAACTTGTACCCATAGAAGGATCCAAAGCTCCCAAGCAGCTTCATTATCTCATCCATACTGGGCCCGTAATATAATGAAGCAGGCAATCTGTGTACAAGGATACCCTCTGCTCCACCCCTCCACGAGTTACCCCCCTCCACTTAGAACATAGAAAAATACAGCACAGAACAGGCCCTTCGGCCCACGATGTTGAGCCGAACCTTTGTCCTAGATTAGTCATAGATTATCATAGAATTTACGGTGCATAAGGAGGCCATTCGGCCCATCAAGTCTGCATCGGCTCTTGGAAAGAGCACCCTACCCAAGGTCCACACCTCCACCCTGTCCCCACAACCCAGCAACCCCACCCAACACTAAGGGCAATTTTGGACACTCAGGGCAATTTATCATGGCCAATCCACCTAACCTGCACACCTTTGGACTGCGGGAGGAAACCGGAGCACCCGGAGGAAACCCACGCACACACGGGGAGGATGTGCAGACTCCGCACAGACAGTGACCCAAGCCGGAATCGAACCTGGGACCCTGGAGCTGTGAAGCAATTGTGCTATCCACAATGCTATCGTGCTGCCCTTAAGAACAAATTAACCTACACTATATCATTCTACCGTAATCCATGTACCTATCCAATAGCTGCTTGAAGGTCCCTAATGTTTCCGACTCAACTACTTCCACAGGCAGTGCATTCCATGCCTCCACTACTCTCTGGGTAAAGAACCTACCTCTGACAGCCACCCTATATCTTCCACCATTCACCTTAAATTTATGTCCCCTTGTAATAGTTTGTTCAACCTGGGGAAAAAGTCTCTGACTGTCTACTCTATCTATTCGCCTGATCATCTTATAAACCTCTATCAAGTCGCCCCTCATCCTTCTCCGTTCTAATGAGAAAAGGCCTAGCACCCTCAACCTTTCCTCGTAAGACCTACTCTCCATTCCAGGCCTGGTAAATCTCCTTTGCACCTTTTCCAAAGCTTCCACATCCTTCCTAAAATGAGGCGACCAGAACTGTACACAGTCCTCCAAATGTGGCCTTATCAAGGTTTTGTACAGCTGCATCATCGCCTCACGGCTCTTAAATTCAATCCCTCTGCTAATGAACGCTAGCACACCATAGGCCTTCTTCACAGCTCTATCCACTTGAGTGGCAATTTTCAAAGATGTATGAACAACTTAATGGGAGATTCAAGCGCTATGGCAGTGGCTCTATTGCCAAAGCAAACCGGAGCAGAGACAATGGACATCCCTGCCTCAGACCCCTATTCAGCGGAAAACCCCCCAAACTAAGGCATTGGTGCGAACACTAGCAGTGGGGCCCTGCACAGTAAACAAATCCAGGATTGAACGTTTGTCCAAATCTAAAGCTGTCAAGAATCTCACAGAGTTGTCGCCACTCCACCCAATCAAAAGCCTTTTCAGTGTCCACCTCCGGTTTGGGCAATGAAGGGGCTGTTTAGCACAGGGCTAAATCGCTGGCTTTGAAAGCAGACCAAGGCAGGCCAGCAGCACGGTTCGATTCCCGTAACAGCCTCCCCGAACAGGCGCCGGAATGTGGCGACTAGGGGCTTTTCACAGTAACTTCATTTGAAGCCTACTTGTGACAATAAGCGATTTTCATTTTCATTCATTTCATGAAGAGGGGGGCAGAGGACAACATTTAATAGACGACGTATGTTGGCTGACAATTGTTGGTCCTTGACGAAGTCTGTCTGGTCTTCCGTGATCACCTCTGGGAGGCAGGGCTCTAACTTCAGCAACAACACTTTTGGAAGTAACTTAGCATCCGCATTTAAAAGCAAAATAGGTCGATTCAACCCACGTTCTTTAAAGCCCTTGTCTTTCTTGAGGATCAGGGAAATAGAGGCTTGTAACAGGTGGGCCTGTACTGCGCTGTATCATTCTATGTTCTATATGTTCTATGTAACAAACCCATGACAAGGAGTCGTTGAACATATCTAAAATTAGAGGGATCAATTGTTCCGCAAACTTCTTATAAAACCCAATAGGAAAGCCATCAGGGCCTTGCCCGTCTGCATCGACCCTAGCTCTGTTGCTTCACAGCGCCAGGTCCCAGGTTCGAATCCCGGCTTGGGTCACTGTCTGGGCGGAGTCTGCACGTTCTCCCCGTGTGTGCGGGAGTTTCCTCCGGGTGCTCCGGTTTCCTCACACAAGTCCTGAAAGACGTGCTGTTAGGTAATTTAGACATTCAGAATTCCCCCTCCGTGTACCCGAACAGGCGCCGGAATGTGGCGACTAGGGGCTTTTCACAGTTACCTCATTGCAGTGTTAATGTAAGTCTACTTGTGTGTGGTAATACCAGGTATTGCAGTACCTGAGAGGTGGATGCCCATTGGCTAGACCTAGGAGTCTACCATTGGCCAACGTACATAGCTCCGCCCTGAGAGGCAGGGTATAAGAACCAATGCCATCCCAGCAGCCTTCACTTTCTGTATCGAAGCTGCTGGGTACAGTTCTAGCTGATTAAAGCCGATTAGTATGACTCTCCTTGTCTCACGAGTAATTGATTGTGCATCATTGTGACACTAATAAAGATTATAATATAATAATGTATTTCCGAATTTCCTTTGGGCCCAAAGGGCTCCACCACTGGGATGGATACCCATCCAAAAAATCCTTCATGGCCGAACTCTCCGCTGGGAGGCTCCGATCTATAGAGATGCCGTAATAACGTTTCAAAAGCTACATTGACCTGAGGCAGGCTGCCACTCGAGTCCCATTTCTGCTCCATCTCCCGGGGAGCCACCTGCTGTCCCAGCTGTTGAGCTAAGAGGCGACAGGCCTTCTCCCTGTGTTCACCCCTCGAAGGTCGCAGCTGGCCCACATCCTTATCCACTGATAATTCAAATTGTGTCTGCAGATTTTTCCTACTTACCAACAACTCTGGGGTAAGGGCAAGCGAGATCTGATGGTCCACCTCAATGATGGAGTCCACCAGCCTTTGATCCGCTCACTTTTATTAAATGTAATATTTTCCCCAATGGCGGTGGAAATGTGTTCCCGGAATCTCTTGTCGGCTAAACGTGCCATTTCCAATCTCCTTGGCGGATGGTGTGAGGGACCAAATCAGCAAAATGTGGGGCATGGTCTGAAAAGACAATCGCCGAGTAACCCGCCCCCTCCAGCAAAGGGAGGAGAGGCCTTTCCGCCACAAAATAGTCGATACGCGAGTGTACCTGGTGGACAGGGGAGAAAAACTCATTACCCGGGTGCAAAAAATGCCACGGATCTGCCTCCCCTCCCCTAGTCTCTGGAAACCAACAATGCTTTTGCCGCCCCTGTGGGCGATTTGGACCTGGGACGATGTACACTGGGGTCGTGCCAAGATCTTGGCGGCAGAACATTGAATCCTTTTTATTGATTAATATTGCTGTACTTGGGCCCCACCATCAAAGCCAAAATGCAAAACTGGTCCCACCCACCCATTGTCTCGCCTCAGACCCGTTAATGAGTCTCCTGCAGAAACACCACATTGGCATTTACATTTTTCAGGTGGTCAAATACCCTCAAAGCTTCCACTGGTCCATTCAACCCCCTGACATTCCAGGTGGCCAAGCGAATTGGGGGCCTCCCACTCTTCTCTCCCCCCCCCCCCCCCCCGCCTCGATCCGGAGTCTACCATTCCTGCCGAGAGGGATTATTCAACAGTTACATAGTAGGTACAGCAACGAGGCCCACCCAAGGTGGCCGCCAAACCCGCTAACCAGAGTAGACAAAGAGCCACCGTCAGCAAACTGATCCTGCCCCCACGCCCCCTCTTCCCCACCCTCGGACACTACTACACCCAAATATGCAGATAGAAATCAGAGCAAGGCGAACATAGAACACTAAACCTATTTAATAAACCTAACCCCAATCAGAAGAAAAACACTAAAGCTCACTATCTAAAACAGAACTAATATAATGAGCTGCTGTCAACTCCTCAGCAGCACTGCCGTTAGCCAACTCTTCAGCTAGCAGGGCGGCTCCCGCCCAGGGTCAAGAAAAATGCTGACAGAAAAAAGACACAAAATATTAAAAAAACACTTCAAACAGTACTCCAAATGGGAGCTATATATTTTCACAATAGCTGGAACAAATAGACCAAAAACCCACATAAAATTAAGCCCCCTACCCAAGTTCAACCTAAACAAGAACAGAAAAATGGAAACATGAACAAGGAACTCACAACAATTCCACATGAAAATATTCCCATCCCGAATAGCCCAAAACCTCAAAAACCCAAATTAACCCACGCCCAGCCCATGCTTCTTTATGAAGGAATCCGCCTCCTCTGTCTTTCCCCTCAAATGTCACTCTTAGCCACACCGGATACACAACCCCAAACCGGACTCCACTTTTATACAGAGTGGCTTTGGTCTCGTTGAACGCCGCCCGCTTCTTTGCCAGCTCTGCTCCCACACCCTGATGGTCTGGCTTTCTCGTTTGTAGCCGCGATGCTCCTTCACCGTGATCGGCTCTCCTTCTTGGAAGCTGTGAAATTTGACGATTACTGCCCGCGGTGGTTCGTTGGGACGGGGCTTCTGTCGGAGTGTTTGGTGGGCTCGGCCCAGCTTGGGAGGGCACGTGACTCCCCCCTCCCCCACCACCTTCACTAAATACTCTATGGGAGCTGGGCCTTTGATCCCCTCTGGCAACCCCACAATTTGGATATTTTGCGATTCTCCAAATCATTCACTTTGGCTTTCAACCCTTCATTCGCATCGGACATCAGAGACCTCTCCGCGTCCAGAGAGGCAATCCCGTCGCTATACCTCGAAAGGTATCTTGTCACCGTGCCCATTTACCGTTTTGTTGGTCCTCTCCAACGCCAAACGAATGGGAGCCAAGGCCTCTTCCATCAATCTGCAGAGGTCCCATGACACAACCCACCAGTGTTTGTCAAATTCCGAAGCTAAGGTGCGAGGAAGCATCTCAGGGGTTGGCTGGAGTCACAGAGGCCGCCTCCGCTATCTTCTCCACCGACGAGTTCGGAGAAACCTCTAATTCAGTCAACAAACCTCTACTTTCAGGTTTTTTTTCCCCCTGGACTTTCTCGGCATCTCACCTACGTAGGCACCTTATTCTTTTAAACAAGTTGGTTTTAAACGAAAATACTGGCTGAAGCTCAGCGAAAAGACTAAAAGACAGTATCCCAGCGGGAGCCACCTTGTGCATGTTTCCTCCCGACATAACGGCACCGGAAGTTCTCATGGACAGGGTTTAATGATTGGATGGTGAATGCTGGATAGGTGGGATTGGGAAAACATAGTGGACTATGCGACTGCACAATTTATGGTGCATGGTTACAACAGGTTTTAGTTACACATTTCTGACGATCATATTTTATAGGCCGCAATATAGATGGGCGGCAGTTTCATTACTTGGGCTCTTTAAGCACTAACATTGGAAACATGGAGATGGCCAAATTTGATGATCACTGAATGTTTTACCTGTTATTTTTGTTGCCATTTTTCACAGTGTAATAAATGTAATAAAGGTGACATTTATTTGTTAATGTGATTTTCTCAATGTTTTGTTTTATTCATGGCCATGAATAATTGGGAGAGCAAAAGCTTGACATAGTCGTACTCACGGAATCATACATAGAACAGAACATACAGTGCAGAAGAAGGCCATTCGGCCCATCGAGTCTGCACCGACTCACTTAAGCCCTCACTTCCACCCTATCCCCGTAACCCAATAACCCCTCCTAACCTTTTTGGACACTAAGGGCAATTTATCATGGCCAATCCACCTAACCTGCATGTCTTTGGACTGTGGGAAGAAACCGGAGCACCCGGAGGAAACCCACGCAGACACGGGGAGAACGTGCAGACTCCGCACAGACAGTGACCCAAGCCAGGAATCGATCCTGGGACCCTGCCACTGTGAAGTAACAGTGTTAACCACTGTGCTACCGTGCTGCCCCTCAACATACCTTACAGACAATGTCCCAGATACCACCAGCACTATTCCTGGGTATGTCCTGTCTCACCGGCAGGACAGACCCAGCAGAGGTGGCGGCACAGTGATATACAGTCGGGAGGGAGTTACCCTGGGAGCCCTCAACATTGACCCTGGACCCCATGAACCTTTATGACATCAGGTCAAACATGAAATGAAACATCCTGCTGATTACCGTCCACCATCAGCTGATGAATCAGTGCCCCTCCATGGAGGAAGCTCTGAGGGTGGCAAGGACGCAGAATATGCGCTGGATGGGGGACGCAATGTGCATCACCAAGAAAGACTCAGCAGCATCACCACAGACCTAGCTGGCTGGGTCCGAAAGGACAGAGCTGCTAGACTGGGACTGCGACAGGTGGTGAGGGAACCAACAAGAGGGGAAAACCTACTAGACCGCGTCCTCACCCATCTGCCATCTGCCAGCTGCAGATGCATCTGTCCATGACAGTATTGGTAGGAGTGACCACCACACGGTCCTTGTGGAGATGAAGACCCACCTTCACATTGAGGATATCCCCCATCATGTTGTGTGGCCCTACCACCGTGCTGAATGAGATCGATTTGAAACAGGTCTAGCAACTCAAGACTGGGTATCCACAAGGCGCTGTGGACCATCAGCAGCGGATTGTACTCAACCCCAATCTGCAACCTCCTGGCCTGGCATATCCCCCACTCTACCGTTACCGCCAAGCCAGGAGATTAACCCTGGTTGAATGAAGGGTGTAGGAGAGCATGCTGGGAGCAGCAGACTGAAAAATGAGGAGTCAACCTGGTGAAGCTACAACACAGGACTACTTGTGTCAAACAGCAGAAGCAGCAAGTGATAGACCGAGCTTGTGGCGCCCCCAGCTGGTGAGCAGCACAACGCTTGAGAACATTCCGCCTTGAATGTCAGTGAGCAGGTTATTGCTGATAGCCCGTCCATCACTTTACGGATGATGGAGAGTAGACTGATAGGACAGTAATTGGCCTGGCTGAATTTGTCCTGCTTTTCCTGTACGGGACATACCTGGGCAATTTTCCACATTGCCGGGTAGATGCCAGGGCTGTAGCTAGAATCACTACAATGCAGAAGGAGGCCATTCAGCCCATCGAGTCTGCACCGACCCTCTGAAAGGGTAGCCTACCGAGGGTCAAGCCCCCACCCTATCCCCTTAACCCAGTAACCTGACCTTTGGATACCAAGGGGCAATTTAGCATGGCCAATCCACCTACTCTGCACATCTTTGGACTGTGGGAGGAAACCGGAGCACCCGGAGGAAACCCACGCACACACGGGGAGAACGTGCAGACTCCGCAGCCAGTCACCGGAGGCCGGAATTGAACCCGGGTTCCTGGAACTGTGAGAACATAGAACATAGAACATAGAAAATACAGCACAGAACAGGCCCTTCGGCCCACGATGTTGTGCCGAACCTTTGTCCTAGATTAATCATAGATTATCATTGAATTTACAGTGCAGAAGGAGGCCATTCGGCCCTTTGAGTCTGCACCAGCTCTTGGAAAGAGCACCCTACCCAAACTCAACACCTCCACCCAACACCAAGGGCAATTTGGACATTAAGGGCAATTTATCATTGGCCAATTCACCTAACCCGCACATCTAACCACTGTGCCATCGTGCCGCCCTGTGGAACAGCGTGGCTAAGGGCACAGCAAGTTTTGGAACACCAGTCTTCAGGACTATTGGCGGAAGATTGTCAAGGCCCATAGTCTTTGCAGTATCCAGTGCCTTCAGGCGTTTCCTGATATCACGTGTAGTGAATCGCATTGGTTGAAGTCTGGCATCTCTGGAAGAGATGGATCATCCACTCGGCACTTCTGGCTGAAGATTATTGTGAAAGCTTCAGTCTTGTCTTGTGCACAGATGCGCTGGGCTCCTCCATCATTTGTGGCACCTCCTCCTCCAGTGAGTTGTTTAATTGTCCAGTCCAATACTATTCACGGCTGGATGTGACAGGACTACGGAGCTTAGATCTGATCCATTGGTTGTGGGATTGCTTAGCTCTGTCTATCACTTGCTGCTTATGCTATTTGGCCACAAGTTTGATGCTAAAACTTTGAATTGATGCTAAAACTTTGAATATATTCAAGAGGCGGCTGGATATAGCACTTGGGGAGAATGGGATCAAAGGCTATGGGGAGAAAGCAGGATTAGGCTATTGAGTTGGATGATCAGTCATGATCGTGATGAATGGCGGAGCAGGCTCGGAGGGCCAAAAGGCCTCCTCCTGCTCCTATCTTCTATGTATCTATGTATCTAGTCCTGTGTTGTAAGGCAGACCTTGCAGGGTCGTCAGGGCTGGGTTTGCTGTTGTCGTTTCCAGTCTTTCGGAGGGTCGGTGCAGACTTGATGGGCCGAATGGCCTACTTCTGCACTCTACGGATTCGATGGTTCAAGAAGGCAGCTCACCACCACCTTCTAAAGGACAATTAGGGATGGGCAATTAATACCAGCGACACCCATGCCACACAAATGAATTAAAAATGACTGTCGAGACTTGGAGTTCCCTACAAGCAGGTAGATTTGGGTTTTGTAAGACAATTTATATGAAATGATGACACAGAAATGGATTTCAGCCTATATGTGTTTCATGGGCCTCACTTTAAGTATCAAAGAGACACAGTATGGCCACTCCTGCCCAATGACCTGCTGACGAGAGGTGAGAGAGCAATTTTCTTTCAAATTGAAGATGGTAAATTATTAACTTGCTTCCAATTAACTTTGAGTTAATAAATTAGTAAATAACCACTGCCTCCACATTTCCTCATTGAAGCTAACAAATTCAAACATCGGATATTAACTCGCTAATTATCAACTCCAAATAATTATTTAATAAATCCCATTCACCCCTCCACACCAAGCCTGAATTCTCGTCGCCGGCAGCGCGAATTGTGACTGGTCGGAGAATGGCGCGCAATGGAAACGTTGCGATTAGTGCCCATGCCGATTCCAACGCCATGCTCCAGTCCCCCGCTGGCGGCGATATCAAAGTCCACGCAAAACCGTCATTTGCATGGATTTCTAACAATAATCTTTATTATTGTCACAAGTAGGCTTACATTAACACTGCAATGAAGTTACTGTGGAAATCCCCTAGTCGCCACATTCCGGCGCCTGTTCGGGTACGCAGAGGGAGAATTCAGAATGTCCAGTTCACCTAACAGCACGTCTTTCAGGACTTGTTGGAGGAAACCGGAGCACCCGGAGGAAACCCGCACAGACACGGGGAGAACGTGCAGACTCCGCACAGACAGTGACCCAAGCCGGGAATCGAACCTGGGACCCTGGAGCTGTGAAGCAAACGTGCTAACCACTGTGCTGCCGTGCCGCCCTCAGTATTTAAATATCATAGCGGGTTGGACACTTCATGCTCCACCCCTCCGTGATGCTCCGCCCCTCCGTGATGCTCTGCCCCTCCGGGATGCTCCGCCCCTCCGTGATGCTCCGCCCCTCCGTGATGCTCTGCCCCTCCATGATGCTCCGCCCCTCCATGATGCTCCACCCCTCTGTGATGCTCCGCCCCTCCATGATGCTCCGCCCCTCTGCGATGCTCCACCCCTCCGTGATGCTCTGCCCCTCCAGGATGCTCCGCCCCTCCATGATGCTCCACCCCTCCGTAATGCTCCGCCCCTCCATGATGCTCCACCCCTCCGTGATGCTCCACCCCTCCATGATGCTCCGCCCCTCCATGATGCTCCGCCCCTCCGTAATGCTCCGCCCCTCCATGATGCTCCGCCCCTCCATGATGCTCCGCCCCTCCATGATGCTCCACCCCTCCACAATGCTCCGTCCCTCCATGATGCTCCGCCCCTCCAGGATGCTCCGTCCCTCTTAGGCTGACGTCACGCAGAGCCTCGGTGCCATGGCTGTTGAGAGGCAATGGGAGGCTACAAAAACTCAAAAATCATCGGGCTGGTTGGGGGGGGGGGGGAGAGAGAGAGCTGCCCGGGCGGGGGGAGATCGGGACCGCCTGCTGCATTTTGTGGAATGAAATCCTTGGTTTAACTCACAGGTCCCTGGCCGTTCACACTACTGACTGCTCACTGTGTCTGTAAATGCTCAGAGAGCCTATGGTGATGTGGGAGACCACCCAGGCCCTCCCTCTGGAAGCCCTGATACCCCACCTGTTTCATCAAGGGGATGGGCGTGGTCAAGCTCAAACAGGGGCCCCTCACGTGTTGACACACCTCAGAAACACCGCCCCATTGCAGAGGTCACAGGGGAGCAGCAGAACCCACCCCAACCAGAGGGCACCTGAACCGTGGAACCCTCTCCCCCCCTCTCAAGGCAGAGGCCTCACCAGTGACCCCACCCCTCAGGCATTCCAGCAGCGGGACTTCGGCCCATCGCGGGCCGGAGAATCGCCGGGGGGGGGGGGGGGGTGCCCGGCAACCGGCGCGGCGCGATTCCCACCCCCGCCGAATATCCGGTGCCGGAGAATTCGGCAACCGGCGGGGGGGTCGGAGAATCCCGCCCATTGTGTCTGATGGCTTATTTCAGAAACCCTTCATTTCCCAGTCACTGGAGCATTTCCCCCCAGGCAGTTGCCGAATAATCTTGGAATGGAGCAGCCTTTAATCAGGAATCTATTCATTCGGGATTGGATGGACGGAGATTTCCTCTGATTAAGGCTGAAGCCGTTGCTTCCAATTCTCTCACCAAACTCCGTATTTTGATGAGCAGCTGGCCTCGTGCTCACGCCAACACTTCCTTCCAGCTCCGCCATGTTGCCCAATCTCACCCCTATCGGAGCTCAGCTGCTTCTGAAACGCGGTTACCTCTGGAAGCTGTGAGAATGTTGGCAGGCATTGTCGTGTTGGGTGCTCTGCCACACAGACGAACCAACGCGGTTGCGGAAGGTACAACTCAGTTTTATTACTAACAATTATTAACATTTGTAAACTGGTTGCTGTGGTTCGTTCATTACCCTCTAACCTGTGGACCCAGCCCTAACACTGTCTTGGAGAGGCACTCAGCACGTGGTGAACGTCTGAGTGGCTTGCTGTGAGCTCTGTGCCCTGAGCTGTCTCCTGCTGGAATGAATTGGAAGTGTCGTGTTCCCCGTTTTATAGTGTGTATGCTCTTGCCTGTGATTGGCTGTGATGTTGCGTGTGTGTTGATTGGTCCGTTGATCTGTCCGTCAGTGTGTGTGTGTTTGCACCATGATGTTTATCTGACTATCATAACAGGCAGTAGAGAGGAAAGGTAAAAAAATGGGAATGGCTGTCCCTGTAAGCCCATCCACGCATCGATCGGGTGGGTGTAAACCTTTGCCCCCCCGTCTGCGATTTCCACGCAATACGCAACCCAATTAGCCGCATGCAAACCAAACTGGTGACCTCCAGCCAGCATAGCGCCTCCCATGACCTCAGTATGGGGGCCAATGAAGTACTTTTGAAGTGTAGTCATTCTGGTAATGTAGCCACAGACCCTCCATTCTTCCTGTTATGATGGTTGAGGAATAAATACTGGCCTGGACACCAGGGTGAGTCCTCCTGTTCTGCTTCAAGCTCGTGCTGTGGAATCTTTATCAATGAGACTTCACAGGTGTAGGTCGAGAGGCGGTAGATTTAGAACTGAGATGAGGAGGAACTACTTCTCGCAGAGGGTGGTGAGTTTGTGGAACTCGCTGCCCCATAGAGCGGTGGAGTCTGAATCATTAAGTGGTTTCAAGAATGTATTACTGATTTCAAAAACGGGTTAAAGGGTTATGGGGAACAGGCAGGCAGGTGGCTTTCAGAGCAGGAAGAGATCAGCCAGGATCTGATCGAATTGTGGAACAGCCTCAAGGGGCTGGATTGCCGACTTCTGATCCCAATTCCTGTATTCCTTCTCCTTGAGGCTCACCTCCTGCTTTCCCAATCCTATTCCCAAACTTCCAATCCCGGTTCCAATGTTAGCCAATGGGAGGGGTTCTCCAGTTCCCCCAGTCGTCTGTGCTCCCTGGCGGCCCGGATTCTCTCTTCCCTCCGCTTGTCAAAGGGATTTCCCATTGAAGACCCCCCCCCCCCATGCCGCCGGGAAACCAGCGGGGGGGGGGGGGGGGTGCGCTGTCGACAGCCAGAGAATTCCAGCCAATATTGTCAACGGCTCTCTATTCTCGCTCTCTCTTTTAAATCTGCAGACATCCCCTCTGTCATAGAATTATAGAATCTACAGAGCTGAAGGAGGCCATTCGCCCATCGCGTCTGCACCGGCCCTTGGAAAGAGGACCCTACACAAGGTCAACACCTCCACCCTATCCCCATAACCCAAACTAAACTTTTTGGACACTGGCGGCAATTGATCATGGCCAGTCCACTTAACCTGCACATCTTTGGACTGTGGGAGGAAACCAGAGCACCCGGAGGAAACCCACGCACACACGGGGAGAACATGCAGACTCCGCACAGCCGGGTATTGAACCTGGGACCCTGACGCTGTGAAGCAACTGTGCTAACCACTGTGCTACTGTGCTGTCCTCTCCAAGGTCCAGCTCCCAAATCCATTCCCATCTCTCCTGAAATACTCCATTTTCAATCTCCCCAATCAGGGGCGGGAGTCTCCGAGCCAAAATTGCGATCGGCGCGGGGGTGGAGAATGCCCGCGGTCGGGTCTGACGCCGAAACGCGATTCTCCGGCGACCGGTCAGGGGCCTTTGAAAGAAGCCCCCACCGCGATTTTCCGAGCCAAGTTCCCGCTGAGCTCCGGCGAGGCCCGCCAGCGGGCTTCCCGTACGGTTTCATCCGGAGGGAGCTCAGCGTCGCGGCTGCAGGGGCCGTCCTGGTGGGGGGGGCGGGGGGGGGGGGGGGGGGGGGGGCGGGGGGGGGGGATCAGACTCCGGGGGGGGGTCTCCACGATGGCCACAATCGGGGGGAACCAATCGGTGGGTGTGCCTATTCCGGGGGGCCTATCTTCCTCTGCGCAGGTCCTCTGTAGGGCTCCGCGGACCCGTGGCTGGAAGTGCTGGGGCCTGTATCGGCAGCCACTGCGGCCTGAAGCACTCCAGCGCCGTGCTGGCCCTGGTGGGTTGCAGAATCGCTGGGCCAATAGGCCCGTTGACGTCGGCGTCAACACTTTGCCGCGAGTTTGGAGAATCCCGGCCCAGGTTTTAGTGTCTACGTTAGCACTGTCAAAATGACAAATGGCATCCTGGACGCGAATTTCCCATCACGTTGCGCCAGGCACCGACCTGGGTGCATTGGGGAGAGACACCCGAAACAGGCTTCGCCCCAGGTGCAAAACCGTGCACAAGTCACCCGCCCCGTGGCGCCCGGCGCCATCTGGATCACGCCCTCGCTGAGCGTGAATCAGGTAATCATATTCAAATGATCCATCAGGCTCATTGAAATATCCGTGGCCTATTTGAGGCTGCAGTCTCCCGCCGTCCGGGTGTCTTGCTGCACTGGTGAGGCCGCAGACGCGTGCTGA